>NC_035447.2:160721593-161065707 GCF_002127325.2 Helianthus annuus
TGATTTTAGAGAAAGAGAGGAATCAAACTTGTGATGTCTTGCCAATGATTTGGTGATGATTGCCAGAGAATTGTGAACTAGTGCTTGGATTTTTGTGTGTGTGGTTTAGTGAAGGATTAGGGTTAAGTATAATTAAGTTTTCACTAATTACTCAATACACCCTGAATAATTATATTTTACACAAGCATACCATCTTACAAGCATTTCACAGTTTCACCACCAAGTTCACATATTTGACAAGTCTATCACAATTAATCAAACAACCATGCACAATCACACAATACGATTTATTGCATCAAAACGTATACCATTCCATAGCAATCAATTGTGCAAATAATTAACTACACGAACAATGAACGTGCAATAAATGCGAAATAGAAATCTTGGAAATTCGAGTTGTCACATTATCCCCAACTTAAAAGAAATTTCGTCCCGAAATTTGGTACGCACTCACTGAGGAAGCTAGGTAAGCTGTATTGTTCACTGGTTTTCCTGGGGTGTCACATCATCCCCCCGTTGATTTGGAATTTCGTCCCGAAATTCCGCAGGAGTAGCTTCAGTCTCAGTAGTGGTTGCACGGTTTTCGAATAACTGGGGATACTTTTCTTTCATTTGGTCTTCGCGTTCCCAGGTGTACTCTGGGCCACGTCGGGAGTTCCAACGAACTCGAAAAAGAGGGATTCTCTTGTGTTTGAGGACCTTAACATCCCGGTCCGTGATTTCAACTGGTTCCTCGACGAACTGCAACCGCTCGTCGAAAGTGAGTTCTTTGAAAGGAATGATAAGGGTCTCATCTGATAGGCACTTCTTCAGATTCGACACGTGAAAGACATTGTGAACTTCCCCGAGTTCAGCTGGTAGGTTCAATCGGTAGGCTACTGGGCCTATTCTTTCTATAATCTCAAATGGTCCGACATACCGCGGATTTAGTTTGCCCCGTTTGCCAAAACGTACCACACCCTTCCAGGGTGAGACTTTAAGTAATACCCGGTCCCCGACCTGAAATTCCAATGGCTTTTTACGCTTATCCACGTAGGCTTTCTGACGGTCGCGTGCTGCCGCCATGCGTTGTCGTATCTGTGCAATCTTTTCTGTGGCGTCCACTACAATCTCTGGACCCGTGATCTGACTATCCCCCACCTCTGCCCAACAGAGAGGTGACCTGCATTTACGTCCGTACAATGCCTCGAATGGAGCGGCTTGTATGCTGGTGTGATAACTGTTATTATACGAAAACTCCACCAAAGGGAGATGCTTTTCCCAGCCGTTGCCGAAATCGATAACACATGCCCGAAGCATGTCTTCAAGAGTCTGGATCGTTCGCTCAGACTGCCCATCCGTCTGAGGATGATATGCTGTGCTCATGTCTAAACGTGAGCCAAATGATTTGTGCATCGCTTGCCATAGCTCTGACGTGAATCGTGCGTCCCGATCAGAAATGATGGAGGTGGGCACCCCGTGCCTCGAAACAACTTCTTTAAGATAGATGTCTGCGAGAGTGGAGAACTTATCCGTTTCCTTTATAGCCAGGAAGTGTGCAGACTTGGTGAGTCGATCCACGATCACCCATATAGTATCATTCCCACGCTGGGATCTGGGTAGGCCTGTAACAAAATCCATGGAAATCTCTTCCCATTTCCACTGCGGTATCCTGGGTTGCTGAAGTAGGCCTGCGGGTTTCTGATATTCAACCTTGACTCTTGCACAGGTCAAGCACTTGCCAACATAGGTGGCGATGTGGGCCTTCATGCTAGGCCACCAATAAGTAGTTCTGATACGTGGTACATTTTGTCCAACCCTGGATGTACCGAGTAGCGAGACTTGTGTGCTTCGTCCATCACAAGCTCTCGTAAACCGCCATAAAGTGGGACCCAAATACGCCCCGTTACATAGTAGGCGCCGTCTTCCTTTTGTTCCATTCGTTGCCTTGAACCGCGTAAGGCTTCAGCCATGACGTTTTCGGGTTTCAATGCTTCTATCTGAGCAGCTCGTATCTGTGCAGGAAGACTGGACTGAATAGTAAGCTGTAGCGCTCGCACGCGCTTAGGTAGGGTGTCCTTTCGACTGAGGGCGTCGGCCACAACATTGGCCTTGCCTGGATGATACTTGATGGCGCATTCGTAGTCGTTCAGTAGTTCAACCCATCTCCGTTGACGCATGTTCAATTCCTTTTGCTTAAGAATATGCTCGAGACTCCTGTGATCGGTGTAAATCGTGCAGCTGGTACCGTAAAGGTAGTGCCGCCATATCTTAAGCGCGAAAACAACAGCTCCCAGCTCTAAATCGTGCGTCGTGTAGTTCCGTTCATGAATCTTGAGTTGCCGCGAAGCGTAAGCAATAACCTTATCCCGTTGCATCAATACGCAACCAAGACCCTGTATCGATGCGTCACAATAAACCACAAAGTCATCTGTGCCCTCCGGCAATGAGAGAATAGGTGCACTGCAAAGCCTATCCTTTAGGTACTGAAAAGCGGTCTCTTGTGAATCTCCCCAACGGTAGGTGACACCTTTCTGTGTCAGCATAGTAAGCGGCTGCGCGATCTTCGAAAAGTCTTTAATGAATCGTCTGTAATACCCCGCCAAACCCAAGAATTGGCGTATTTCCGTCGGTGTACGCGGTGCAGGCCAGTTCTTGATCGAATCCACCTTGGATGGATCGACGTGAATCCCATCCCTGTTCACCACATGGCCCAAGAAGTGGACTTCACGAAGCCAGAAGTCGCATTTTGAAAACTTTGCGTACAGTTGCTCCTTTCGAAGAAGTTCCAAGATAAGACGTAAGTGCTGCTCATGTTCCTCCTGACTCTTGGAGTAGATCAGAATGTCGTCGATGAAGACAATGACGAACTTGTCAAGATAGGGTTTGCACACCGTGTTCATAAGATCCATGAATACTGCAGGCGCGTTCGTAAGCCCGAAAGGCATGACTAGAAACTCGTAATGGCCGTAGCGAGTTCTGAATGCGGTTTTAGAGACGTCCTCATCCCGGACTCTCAGCTGATGATACCCTGACCTCAGATCAATCTTGGAGTAATAACACGACCCTTGTAACTGGTCGAATAGGTCGTCTATGCGTGGAAGAGGATAACGGTTCTTCACCGTCACCTTGTTCAGTTCACGGTAGTCGATGCACATTCTGAACGTACCGTCTTTCTTTTTCACAAATAACACTGGAGCTCCCCAAGGCGAAGAGCTTGGACGAATAAAGCCCTTTTCCAAGAGCTCTTGTAGTTGCTTCGACAGTTCTTCCAATTCCGTTGGAGCTAAACGATACGGTGCGCGAGCTATAGGTGCTGCTCCTGGAGCTAGCTCGACTTGGAATTCGACCTGACGATGAGGCGGTAAACCGGGTAAATCTTCAGGAAACACCTGAGGAAAGTCACGTACAACTGGGATATCCTCCAGCTTCTTTTCCTTTACTGATGCGTCAGTGACAAGTGCCAGAATGGCCGTGTGACCCTTTCGTAAACATTTCTGCGCCTTCAAGAAAGAAATGATGCCAACCACGGCACCACTCTTGTCGCCTTGAACTTTGAGAGGTTCTTGACTAGAACGAGGAATACGAATGACCTTTTCCTTGCATAAAATCTCTGCGTGATGTTGAGATAACCAATCCATACCGATGATAACGTCGAAACTACCCAAAACTATGGGTATAAGATCAATCGAGAAGGTCTGACCCGCTAGAACGATGTTACGACCCTTGACTACATGCATGGCTTCTACACTTTTACCATTTGCTAGTTCTACGACATGTTTGGTGTTTAGGGGTGTTGGTGTACGTTTTAACAGTTTACTCATTTTCAAAGACATATAACTCGTATCCGCACCCGAATCAAACAAAACAGTAACATAAATATCGTCGAGAAGAAACTTACCCATAACGACGTTGGGATTATTTCTGGCATCACCCTGCCCCAACACAAATGCACAACCCCTTGCTTCGTTGCCGTTGTTGTTCCCACCATTGTTGTTGTTGTTGCCATTTCCTTGATTGTTGTGATTGTTGCGATTCTGGTTCTGGTTCAATTGAGGGCAATCACGTTTGTAGTGGCCTTCAGCCCCACACTGGAAACATCCCCGGTTTCCACGCTGTGGCTGCTGGTGCTGGTTCTGTGGAGCTGGCGGTGGGAGTTGCTGGTTCTGATTTGCTGGCCGTGAGCTTCTACAATCCTTAGCCTCATGACCCATCTTGAGGCATCTTTGACAACGTTCCCTGCGACACCTTCCGCTGTGGTGTCTGTTGCACTTATTACACAGTGGGTGAATTCCCCGATATCCACCCTGCCCCTGACTGCCAGATGATTGCTGACTCGGATTCTGGTAGTCATTTGTCTTGCGCTGCTGAGACTGAACAGAAACTGATCCCTTGCTGGAATCCCCCTCCCATTTTCTCTTGTTGTCACTGGGAGTAGCAGAAGTAGTGACAGCAGTAGTGGTAGCCTTGATACGTTTTGGCAGCCTGTTCTGATCCACTGCCTGATCTGTAATACGATGAGCAAGGCGCTGAATGGCCTGGATATTATCAAGATTAGCCGATGTCACATGGCTCTGGATCTCTGGCGCTAACCCCTTGAGATACAACTCAATGCGCTTGTATGGAGGGTCCACCATAGTTGGACACAACACAGCCAACTCGTTCGACCTCTTGGTATAAGCCTCGATTTCTGACCCAGTCATTTTCAAGTGATACAGTTCATCTTCCAGCTTGTGAATGTCTTCACGAGTGCAGTATTCCCTTTTGATCAATTCTTTGAAATCATTCCAAGGGGTGGCGTTAGCAGCTGCCAACCCCAGGATCTGTACTTGCGCGTTCCACCAAGTCAACGCGATTCCTTCCAAAGTGCCAGTGGCGTACTTGACCCTGCGAGCCTCAGGGCATTCACACATTTCGAACAGAGATTCTAACTTCTCAAACCAATGGAGGAGTCCCACTGCCCCCTCGGTGCCACTGAATGAGCTTGGACGACAGTCCATGAAGTTCTTGAAAGTGCAGACGGGCTGCTGAGCGTGTTGACCTATTGTGTACGAATAGGACAAGGTTAATCACAAGAGTTAATGTAGGATCTAAAGATCCTAGCGTGAGTCTAAACTGCAGGGTATACTACCTGCTTGAGCAGCTGCAAGTGCCGCAGCAACTTGAGCTTGAACGAGAGCCTCTAGCTGGGCTTGAGTCATGTTGATTCGTCCGGCCATTGATCTTCACATCAAAGGCAACATAAGTGAGAAAGGTTCGCGAGTAGTGCGATGACAGAAGAGTGTAAGCACATAGGTGTTCTCAAGCAATAACAAGTAGTGAGCAAAGTAATGTAAGCATACTACGAGCAAAGTTCTATGCAATTCTAGCATGTAGGCAATAAACATAAACCTTATTACCTAGGATGTTGAGTCTTGCACGTGGAGCGAAGCGCCGTTGTGGATCGTTGAGAGCACTGTTCTGGTTATAGTCTGGTTTTAATAAAAACGTTTTCCCATATTAAAACCAAGTTCTCTATAACCAATGGCTCTGATACCAATCTGTCACACCCCCAAAATCCACCTGCGGAGTATCACCGCTTGGGAGCGTGACTGACCAGGATCAAGCCACGAATCATATCGAACATGTAATTAATATCAAGTATAATAAATGTAAACCAATCATTCAATACGATAGGTGTTCAAAACATAATCATAGTTTCAAAGTATAGCGGAAGCATAAGTATGAAAACCCAATGTGTAACTTAAGTTCAAATGTTTTAAATGTTTTAGACATAGCATCCACGATCCATGCTCCACAACGACTTGTTCCTCCCTGTGCAAGCTCCATGTATCTAACGACCTGCAAGGCATGTAACAGAGGATCAACAACTAGTTGAGCGAGTTCACAGTTAACAGTTCAGTAATAGTATAGTGTGAGTAGTAGTATGTTCGTTCGTTATGTCATGTATCGTATTAGTTTCCATCGCGGCCTCCCAAGCAGGTATGCGAAGATATTAGGGGATGTTCATCCCGAGTATTCTAGACTAGGTTTATCTGTATCGCGGCCTACCAGGCAGGTGTGCGAAGATTAGTAAATTCAGTTCGCGGCCTTCCAAAGGCAGGTGTGCGAAGTCAGTCATAATATCGCGGCCAACCCTTGGCAGGTGTGCGAAGATCAGTTCAGTAAGTGTTACTAGTCTAGTCGTATTCTTATCGTTAGGTTCTATCAATTGAGTATGTACAATAAAGTACTCCAATCCCATTCCCACCCTGGGAACCCCATGCCTTGGCTGTGTGAAC
This sequence comes from Helianthus annuus, assembly GCF_002127325.2. NCBI lineage: Eukaryota > Viridiplantae > Streptophyta > Magnoliopsida > Asterales > Asteraceae > Helianthus > Helianthus annuus. Next base: position 160,727,854 of record NC_035447.2, read on the forward strand.
TCACCTTGGTTTGCTCGGTATGTTATTGCTTCTAGGGTTTATTAAATGTCTAAGTCCGTTACTCACGACCTAGGATACATTGCACATGATTCGACGTAAGTGTTTGCAAGAAATTAGGGTTTGCAAATCATTGATGTCTAAACAGTTGTGATTCGTGTGATAATTGTGTGCAGGATGATATGACATAGATAGCTCATACATACAGCGTCTTGCGGTATCATCAATCATATACAAATCATATACAGCAGCCTATAGTAGCATGTTGTTCTTCATACAAGACCGTAAAACATTCTATCAAAACTCAGACAGGTTGTACATTACTGAAACTCAGGTCATGCAAGCATCACGAGGCTCGGACATACATTACATATGAAATTCGGGCAATATATATATATACATCAATAAAAGTCTGACATTATATCCTTGTGTAAAAGTCAGACCATGTATTCTTGTCACAATTACAACTCAAATATATACTCACCTAAAACTCAAATCATGTAAAGCATAGGAGGGTCGGACCCTACACTAGGACATAAAGCTCGGACCTTGTATAGTAAACAAGCTCGGATCCCATGGATCCCCTTAACAAAGTCGGACATGAACTTATGTTAAAATAAAACTCGGACAAGGGTGTCTAAGTTAAAACTCGGACCCCAAGTCCCTTAAAAGCTCGGACTACAACCCCCCTTCCTGAAGTTCGGACTTTGCATGAACATGATAAAAGCTCGGACCCTTCTACAAACCAAAGGTCGGACTAGATTACTCTATATAACTCGGACCAAAGGCATTTAGTTAAAACTCGAACAACCTTACTCCCTAGCCACAAAGTCGGACCAAGTGTTTATCATGTACAAACTCGGACTAAGGCACTAACTCATGAAACTCGGACCTAGACATGCACATTAAAACTCGGACCTTTTGATTACATGAAAGTCGGACATCTTGATGTTTAAGAAACTCGGACCATAAAGTCCTTTTAAAGGTCGGGCATGTTATTTTATAAACAAAGGTCGGACCCTGTAATGTGATACAAAGCTCGGACGATAGCATTTTTCACAAACTCAGACGGGCAAAAGTCATACAACAGATTATTCCAGTTCAACGTGATTGTATCAGTTATGTTTTCTACGTTCGTGCAACCCTAATTTCATTCATATCGATAACAGACTCTTAACAAATCAACCATTGCTTAAAACAACAATCATTACAAGCATAATCTACCAAGTATACAACTAATCATCATCATAATCACAATTATCCAGAATTGAATCAAAATCACAGATCATTATATGAGGAACTAGGGTTTTTGTGGACACATAATCAAGAATCAAGAATTCATAACAATCAAACAATCAATTAGAGTTTACAAGTATTACAATGATCAATAACAATTACCTTGAATGATTTTAGAGAAAGAGAGTAATCAAACTTGTGATGTCTTGCCAATGATTTGGTGATGATTGCCAGAGAATTGTGAACTAGTGCTTGGATTTTTGTGTGTGTGGTTTAGTGAAGGATTAGGGTTAAGTATAATTAAGTTTTCACTAATTACTCAATACACCCTGAATAATTATATTTTACACAAGCATACCATCTTACAAGCATTTCACAGTTTCACCACCAAGTTCACATATTTGACAAGTCTATCACAATTAATCAAACAACCATGCACAATCACACAATACGATTTATTGCATCAAAACGTATACCATTCCATAGCAATCAATTGTGCAAATAATTAACTACCCGAACAACGAACGTGCAATAAATGCGAAATAGAAATCTTGGAAATTCGAGTTGTCACATTTATTGCTTTGTATACTCGGGTCCCCATAGTTGGGTAGATAATCATTTGCATGTTTGTGCGATTATGGAGACGCATGTGGACTCTTCGAAGGTTTATGAGGTTTGTCAAAAGGTTTGTCGTTCTTGGAGTTGGGCTTCTAACACGGCTCTTTGTAGTAAGGGTACTAGAATTCTGGTAGGATGGGATGCTAATGTTGTGGATGTGATGATTCTCGCTCAAACGGATCAAGTTGTTCATACGCAGGTGTTGTTTAAATTAGATCAAAAATCTATATTTGTTTCGTTTGTGTATGCGGACAATTATTATAAGAAACGAAGGGATTTGTGGCAGAATTTAGTTATGCATCGGTCGTTTATGAGGAATAAACCTTGGGTGATGATGGGTGATTTTAACTCACATCTTTCATATGAGGATACGAGTGTCGGATCTTCTACGTTCCATATCGGAAATAGAGAATTCAAGGAGTGTGTTAATGAGATAGAGATGTTCGACGTTAATAGTTCGGGGCTTCATTTTACTTGGTCGAATAAGCATCAGGATAGTGGCATTATATTTAGGAAGCTTGATCGGGTCATGTGCAACATTAACTGTCCAGATGTTTTCCCAAATGCTGCTGCGTATTTCCACCCTTATAGGGTTTCGGATCATGCTCCGTGTATCCTAAAGTTACCGGAAGTTTCGAGAGAAAAGCCAAAGCCCTTTAAGTTTGTTAACTTAGTGGCTGACGAACGTGGTTTCTTGGAGGAGGTGCAGCGAATTTGGAGTACTTGTATTGATGGGCACCACATGTTTCAGGTTGTTCGGAAGTTGAAGTTTCTTAAAGCTCCGCTTCGGAAAATTCTTTATCAACAAGGAAATTTGCACCAGAATGTTATTAATATGCGTAAGCAATTGGATGAGTGCCAGGTTAGCATGGATGGGGACCCGTTAAATGGAGATCTTATTAGTGAACATGGCCATTTACTTCAGCTTTATAAAGATGCGGTGCGTGATGAAGGAATGTTTCTGAAACAAAAATCCAAGGTAGACTGGCTTGAGGTTGGGGATTCGAATACTAGATACTTTCATAACGTTGTTAAAACGAAAAATCATCGAAGCCGGATTTTTTCTATTAGAGACAGGAATGGAACGTTGCATGAAGGGGGATCGGTTCCGCAGGTCATGGTGGACCACTATACTAATTTTTTTGGTTCGGTGGGGGATATTTCATTGCAACCGGCTCCGGACTTATTTCGAAACGTGTTATCTTCTGCCAAAGCTAGTGGTATGGTGCGTGAGGTGAAGGATGATGAAATTAAGCAAGCTATGTTCTCTATTGCTGGTAATAAAGCGCCTGGCCCGGATGGTTATACCTCTATGTTCTTTAAGAAAACTTGGGATATCACTGGCAAGGATGTGTGTAGGGCGGTTCAAGATTTCTTTACTAATGGTAAACTGCTGAGGGAGCTGAATCATACAATTCTTTCGCTGATCCCAAAGGTGGCTACTCCTGATTCGATCTCGGATTATCGACCTATTTCTTGTTGTAATACATTGTATAAATGTATTAGTAAAATTGTCACGAATCGGATTAAAGAGGGTTTGGCAGACATTGTGAACATCAACCAATCGGCGTTTGTTCCTGGGAGGAGGATTTCTGATAATATCCTCTTAACTCAGGAATTAATGCACAACTATCATAGAAATCATGGGCCACCGAGATGTGCGTTTAAGGTGGATATTCAAAAAGCTTATGATACGGTTGATTGGAATTTTTTGAAGCAGATTCTTATGGGATTTGGCTTTCATCCGAAAATGGTTAGTTGGATTATGGTGTGTGTCTCGACTACTTCCTTCTCGGTGGGCTTACATGGGAATTTATATGTTTATTTTAAAGGAAAAAGGGGGTTGAGGCAAGGTGACCCGATATCTCCATACCTTTTTACGTTGGTTATGGAGGTTTTAACCTTAATATTGCAGAAACAAGTTGATTTGTCTTTGGAATTTAGATTCCATAACAAGTGTGAGAAGCAAAGGATAATCAATTTGTGTTTTGCTGACGATCTCTTCATGTTCGCGAGAGGGGATAAGAACTCGGCTAAGGTCATTATGGATTCTTTAAACCTGTTTAAGAGCATGTCGGGGTTGGTTCCAAGCATGTCTAAGAGCACCGTTTATTTTGCAAATGTGTCGAATAGTGTGAAGGGCCTCATCCGCAGTTTCATGCCTTTTGAGGAGGGCACCCTTCCAGTCCGATATTTAGGGGTTCCGCTAATTACAAGCAGACTCGTGTACGGAGATTGTAAGCGGATAGTGGAGAATATGGAGGCAAAGATAACTGATTGGAAAGTGAAGAGTTTGTCTTTTGCAGGACGCCTCCAGCTAATTCGGTTAGTTTTATCATCTATGCATGTTTATTGGGCTTCGGTGTTCGTCTTACCAAAGCGTGTCACTATGGAGCTAGAGGAAAAGATGAGACGTTTTTTGTGGGCTCAGGGCAATAGTATCAAAGGTAAAGCTAAAGTCAAGTGGAGTAGTCTGTGTCTTCCGAAACAGGAAGGGGGATTGGGTATTCGTAGGGTGGCGGATATGAATAATGCTCTCATGGTCTCGCATGTATGGAGTCTCCTAACATGTAGAGAATCCTTGTGGGTTAAATGGGTTCATTTATATCATTTACGTGATAGGAGCTTCTGGGATGTTCCGGTCAAAAATAATGTCGCTTGGAGCTGGAGGAAAATGTTGCAACTGCGCCCAATTATTCGGAAACATATATGGATGGAGATTGGGGACGGTCTTAAAACATTTGCTTGGTTTGATATTTGGGACGATGCTTGTCCGTTGAGTTACTTTCTGACCCCGAGGATGATTGCTAATGCTGGGTTTGGTATGCAAACGAAGGTTGCGGAGCTGTGGGAATTCGGAGGATGGAGGTGGCCGAATGCTTGGATTCAGCGATTTCCGGGCCTTCTAACCATGCGGGCTATTAACTTGAATCCCAGTATACAGGATAGGGTTGTGTGGAGATCTAGTCAGGGTTCAATCGTAGACTATGGGACTTCGATGGTATGGGAGGAGATTCGGACTAGTCAAAGTGTGGTTCCTTGGGCTAATATTGTGTGGTTTCCTCAAGCTATTCCTAGGCATTCGTTTGTCTTGTGGCTTCTTATAAAAAGAAATTAAAGACTCAGGATGTTATGATGAGCTGGGCGTCCTCGGGGAATATGAACTTTAATCTAATGTGTTGTTCCTTATGTACGTCTGGTCCAGATTCTCACGAGCATCTCTTCTTTGAGTGCTCATATGCTTGTTGCATATGGCATGGTGTGCGAGATCTAGTGGATATGGGAACTATTGATTCATCTTGGGATGCGGTTTATAACCATTTACTTCAGCATGCGGATTCGAAGAAGGTTTTTCATATTGTGGGTCGGCTTGTGGTTGGTGCGGCGGTCTACTTTGTATGGCAAGAGAGGAACCAGCGGCTGTTTTCTAGTAAGAAGAGGAGTGCGAGGCAGCTAGTAGAGCTCATTCTAAACACGGTCCGGATGAAGATGCACTCTATGAAGTTCAAAAGATCAGTCCAAGCGACGAGAGTGTTACACTTATGGAGCTTACCGCGAGGGTTGTTGATAGACGATGATGATTGCGGCTAAGGGCTTGGTGTGTTTTTGGCATTGGTTTGTCCTTTGAGACTAGTTGTTTTCTTTGTTTGCTTTGTTGCTTGTTGGACTCAAATGTGGCATGTCATGTTTGAGAATTGGGGGTCCACGTTAGGCCCTCACTTGTTTTGTTTGTTTGTGTGAAATAAAATTTAACCGGGGTAACCCTTTACCCAAAAAAAAAAAACATCGCCTATATTACCCTCCTCCTCATCCCGCAGCGCATCAAAGGAGTTTGAAACCTGAACCTTGGCCGTAGACGAAGAAGCCCTATCCGCTTGGGATTTAGCTTGGTTTTTAATAACCGGACGGTAAACCATCTTCGTCTTCTTATTATTAATCTGGATTCCATTCTGGCCGCCTTTCTTGTTCTTCCCTTTAAAATCCCGAAAGCCATCTGCATCCGTCTTAATACCCTCATCAGCCACCTTTATCGGGTTCTTCGGGCAGGATTTGTCATCATGCCCAAAGACACAGCACCCAGCACACCTAATTGGTTCCCAGTCATACTCTATTTTAACCTCAGTCGTCATGAAACCATTACCTTCCAACCCCGGGATCGCAACCTTGACATTCTTTTTTAGATCACAGTCAGCGTGAACCTCAATAAGGGCTCTAGCAAAACTGCTCCTACCCCATGATTCAGCACACATAGAAGCCGTGTATGAGTCTAACATCTTCGGATCACCCACTTTAGAAGCTAACAAACTCAGACCATCTTCAGTAAAGGCCGCTAAAGGTACATCGTGCATCTTCACCTACACTGGAATAGTCTTAATATCTTCTTTAACTAAACTCACCGATGGAGACCATTCATTCAAGATAATAGGGACGTTCCGAATCATCCATGGGCCATCTTCCAATAGTTTTTCCAATCCCTTCTTTGAGTTGAACTTAAAAAAGAAAAATCCCTTCGCATTCATCATTAATCGATTTAGACCATATTTCGCCCAACTGTTTTTTGCAAAATATTCCACAACAGGAAACGCCAAACGTTTACCCAAGAAATACCCGTATAAAGTGTTAGCGAATCTGTCGTTTACTTGTTTAACCGACTCAACCGGAATAACAACATCCACTCCTTCCATGTTAACATCCAAATTCATCTTTCTGAAATTCACTTTCACTGGTTCCTTTTGATTCTGCACAATCTTCGCAAACGAAACAGGCTGTGAGCCATCAACACCCTTACTCACCAAGTTGTGGCAGCCGAACTCTCACCACCATAACCCCACGTAGCATCCAATTCCACAGGCTTCGAAATCTCAAACAGACCATCTAACACCGAAGCATTAGTAGTAGAATACATACCACGTCTCGGCAGCAAAGGATTACCCTCAATATTTGTTACTCGCAGCCCAATCCCACGCACCGGTGGTGTGTTATCCTCATTCCCAGGAGTGCCATAATCCAGAGGTTTAAGCCCATCACTTTTACCCTCCATTCAAGCAATAAACCCTAATCAGCCGTTAAGATCAACTCGTTCAAAACCACAACCGAATTCCCAAGAAAACTAAACCCGTAATCCTTTAAACCCTAGAACAAGAACCTCAACCCTTGATCGATTAAAATGGTGTCATCAATCTAGCTAAATTAATCTCAGTTAACCGCAATCAATGGCTACCAGATTAATAAATTAGGGTTTCAGTAATTATTGCTAAGGCGGCGATTTTCAAGAAACAAAAGAGAAAACCCTAATTCTTAATTGATCCCTAATGCTAACGAGTTCGTTATAGATTCTTGAAAGATCAAGATCCAATCACAGACTGTTATACATAAGATCACAAGAAAAAAACAAGGGAAATCATGAAGAACAAGAAGAACAGAAATCGCCTAAGGAGAGAGCATTCTTATCAAGTTTTCATATGATTTATATGATTAACTCATCAAGGTTTGGGTCTAAATAATGTGAACACGTGCAAACTGGAAGAGTGGGTGCCTGTACCCTGGGTTTTCTGTCTAAGGCTAGAGTGTTCGTACAAATCCGCAGTATCGGACCAGTCACTCTTACCTGGGAACTCTTGGGGTGAGTGTCCACCTATAGGCGAGCATGTCTTCGCGATTCATTATGAGGACCTATTTACTTTGATTCAGCCTTTGAGCATCGTTTGTTTGCTTCGTGGTTCAAACAAATGACCACCACCCATGCTTTTGGTCGGTATTTGTAACATCCTATTCTTACCCAATGCCACATCACTTGTTTTCTCTCTTGTTTCCCTTTTTTTTAAAATGTCTCCGCGACACGAGAATCAAATACCTATTGAAGATCTGGCAGCTGTCATTATGCAGCAAATGACTGTTGCAATCCCGAACATCATTGCTCAATGTACCAAGCTCTCAACAACAACAATGCTCCCTACAACTTCAAAACGTTCAACTCAGCTAAGCCATCAAAGTTTTCTGGGACTCAAGGAGCGACTGCACTTCTGCAATGGTTCGAAAGTCTAGAGAGCACCTTCAGACATGTTCAATGCCCAAACGAGCGAAAGGTAGATTTCGCATCCAGTGTCTTTGAGAAAAGGGCTTTGACGTGGTGGAACGGTGTGATGAGAGATAGGGGTGCCGAGGTGGCACTGGCTCAAACGTAGGAAGAGCTTCGAGCTCTGATGATGAAGGAATTCTGTCCTCGTCACGAGATCAGGGTCTTGGAAAGGGAATTCGATGGTCTTAAACAAGATAGCGGTGAGCATCGAGCCTACACGGATCGTTATGAAGAGTTAAGTCTGTTATGCCCAAACATGGTCACGCCTTTGGATAAGGCAATAGAAAAGTATATTGATGGTCTCCCTGACTCAGTACAAGATATTGTAATTGGTAGTAATCCCACTACAGTTAGACAGGCCATTGAGCTATCCGCTACCTTGACTGAATCTCAGATCAGGAAAGGTAAACTTTCTCGAAAAAGTGACAAGAAACCAATCGAGGAATCGAAACCCAAGAAGGAACAGACTGGATCCCCTAAGAAGTCAAAGAAGCGAAAGGCTTCTCAGAACTTCGCCGTGATTGCTCACAATGATCAAGCCATCCCCAACCAACCAGCTCAACCCCCTGCTAGGAAGCCCTACAATGGAACTGCACCCTTGTGCAACCAATGTAGCCTCCATCATCATGCCAATGTAAAGTGCCGCAAATGCCAAACTTGTGGGCTCATAGGCCATACAGCAAGAGTTTGCCCAGCTGCAGGTGCACCAAATCAAGCTGGCAACGATCCTGCTCAAGGTTGTTTTCCACCAGGTTCTTGCTTCAACTGTGGCGAGATGGGCCATTTCCGGAGAAATTGCCCAAAGCTTGCTAATGCGAATCCAGCGCAAGGATGAGCATCTGACCGATTGGAAGACAACACTGTTTAGAAATAATCAAGCTTTATGTATTATTTTCTTTTGTTGTCAAAGATCTATGAAACAGTTGTAATTGTTGTTTATAAATAAATCTTTTATTTTACATCGCAATATATATATTGATGTGGTTGCATGTATAAACAACTTATCCCCTACAATACCGACAATCAAGGAATCGTATTCCTTAAAGAACAAACTACCCCCAAATTTCTTCCATTTTATGATCTCTTGCGTTTTTCCACGAAAATCATAAGTACCCGTTTCCTCCAAAGAAAACGAAGTACAAAGCGCAAGTTACAACTCTGGACGAATACCCAATCCTTGATGGGATACCTAAGGGTATTTCCGTAAGTCCTTAATTGTTGTATACCTTAATTCGAATGTGGTGATTCCTTGTAATCAAGAATCGAATTTTTGGAAGATCATCCTATCTTTTCAGATAGATGCATAAGGACGTTGAAGTCCATCAACTGGGTTTCTGGTATGCCTTGAATACCCATGTTCAAATCGACGTCAAGTTAATAGCAATCAATAACAAAATAATAACAAATCCAAGAAAAACATTTATATGCCTATGTGTTTATGTGTCAACCCAGTCAATGCTGTCTCAAGTTTGTTCAAATTCAATCCCTATCACATCACAAAACAAACTGTGCGGACTGTGCAAGGAATTACGTAATTATGGAGGCCTACATAATTATGGAATTTAGTGCACAGGAACCACGGGAAGTTTTGTCATGTGTCTAGAGTTGACCCTTTTCATTTCCGTTTCTGAGGAAGCATCCGTTGAAAATGACTCCGTCTGTTCATTTTTGTTTCTGAAGATTGTCCTGTGACAACTGTGCTCTGTAATCGATGTACGATGTAAAACAATGTTGATTATTAATAAAACAATGTGCTTTGGTATTATTATATGTGTTTGGTGTTATTTTGTGTATTTGTGGTTGGTGATTTTACAATTAGATTCAATTCCAATTTCAAGCTCTAAATCGCTTTCTGGAAGGTTATACGCGCACTAATGCGTAAATATAACCAGTTTAATGCAACAAACACTCCAGAATAGTGAAATAGGCTTAACATGCCTTAAATAACCTCCACATAACTTAGAAATAAGTTTTGGATGGTTTGGTGTGTTGAAATCAACTTTGTGCGATCGCAGGGATTATTTGTGTCAAACTGCGAAACTATACCGATTTGTATAGTAACGAACACTCCGGAACTTGATCATCAGTTAAACATACCCTAAATAACCTTTACATAGCTTAGAAATAGGCTTTGAGGGGTTCGGTATGCTAAAATAAACTTTATGCTCATTCAGGGACTAAAAGCATCAAGAAGTGCATAAGTTTGCATTTTCGCGCATAACTTACGTTCTGAATGCATCCGGACATCCAAAAATTTATGTAAGCATTAAAATATTTTATTTTAGTGTTTGGCATGATAAAACTCCATTTGTCGCTTAATTTGATCATTTTTGCGTTCGTTACGACTTCCGTCGTAATTAAGCGAATAACGCAACCGTACGACCAAACGAACCGACATCCGAGATGTTTTTGAGCACATTTTAAGTTCCCTAAACTTTAACTTTATTTTAGATCCTTGAAATGGGGTTAACGGGGCTTAAAAGTGCTAAAAAATCAAGTTTTACAAGTGTAGGGACCATTTTTGAAATTTCTGGCAAATTCAATGAACCTAGTCCATTTTGAAGTGTTGATGGTTTTCACCCATGGTTTTGCAAAACCATGGGCTAGTATTCAATGAACATAGTCCACATTAGGGGCTCCCATGGTTTTAGAAAACCATGGGCACACATGTAAGGTCCAGATCAAAGCTCAGTTTTCGAGGAACAATCTTAACGGTTCTAGAAATCCTATATATACCCCATCCATTTCACTTCAATACCCACGATTTGAAATCTGATTTATGCTCTCTAAGTGGAAGTATATGCTTCCTACCTGAGAGATAAATCGGAATCAAATCTTGCGGGGACCTTCTGTTAGAGTTCTTTCGTTCTTTTCATTCGTTTTAGCGTTAAAGTCAAACTGCGTTTGACTTTCTGCTTTGACCAGTTTATGGTCAACGCGAAGTTCGTTTGAACTTCATAACGTGAGTGTAATCACGATGGTTATAGTCCCTAAGTGACTATACCTACTGATTACCACGTTATCTAGGCTCAGTGACGAGTCGTAGTTTCGGCCAAAATGCGTTTTCTCGCGTATTGTGTAACCAAACTACTCTAGGATGTCAAAACCGGTTGTTTTGATATCAAAACCTGTTTTCTAACTTAACTAAACATGTTCTAGCATGTTTAGCTCGCCACTTTTTAGTTTGGTGCTTGTGTAGAGTCGTAAGTCAAGCGGAATAAACACCCGCTTAGACTTTCAAACACGACCCGTTTGGTCGATCGTTAGGATCCGACCAAACATGTTTAGTGACCATAGTAAGCATACGGAATAACCTTATGAGGTTATACCTTTTTTTTGGGTAAAGGGTTACCCCGGTGATTCTATTAAAATGCAACCGCAAATAAGTACAAGTAGTGAGGATGAGTTCCACACTAGTTCATATACAGGACATGCCCCATATATGTAAAACAAAAACAAAAACCAAAGACCAATAACACCCCATAACCTAGTCTACTATACATCATGACACGACATCTAGTAGACAAACAATGCAAAACCACAAAACATAATCCTCAACCACCATCATCAAAGATAAAGAAGCCACAAAATAGCAGCCCCTTCAGACGAAAAGCAGACATCCTATCCATTAGAGAACTTAGTAGAAGAGGTGCTTGCCCCTGCTTTCGAAGAAAAAGGATGAGTACCGGATGTCATAAATGCACTAGTTTCATTGTATACTTCTTCAACCTCCTCCTCATCCGATTCCTGCCTGTTACTCGACGGTTTCTTCTCCACTCGACCCACAGTGGTACCTCCCTGATTACCAGTATCATCCTTCAGAATGTCAAACGGGTTAGACGTTGAAACCTGGTTCTGCATCGGACTCTTTGAGGACGATTTTGGTTTAGGGTTAACAACTGGCCTGTAAACTACCTTAGGCTTCTGATTTTTCATGTGGATGCCTTGGTTATTCACTTTCTTCTTCTTGCCCTCAACAACCTGAAAATCATCATTCTTCTTTTCAGCATCCCCACTAGGAGTTACCTGAGGGTTCTTCGGGCACGAGCTGTCATCATGGCCAAACACACAACAAGAGGAGCACCTTAGAGGCTCCCAATCATATTCAATCTTGACCTGCACCTTTGAATACCCACTACCATCCATAGACGGGATAGCAACAGTAACGCACTTTTTCAAATCAGCCCCCGCTTGCACTTCAATGAGCGCTCTAGCATAGCTGCTCCTTCCCCAAGATTCAGCACACATCGAGGCAGTATAAGTATCCAACATCTTAGGTATCCCAACCATAGAGGCAACCAAGCTAAGCCCATCCTCAGTAAATGCCGCTAACGGCACATCATGCATCTTGACCCAAACTGGAACCACTTTAATATCCTCTTTTTCCATCTTGATAGAGGGCGACCACTCCTTCAAAATTATGGGAACACTTCTGATTAGCCAAGGCCCATCCTCTAGCATTTGATTCATCCCTTCCTTTGAAGTAAACTTAAAGAAAAAGAACCCGTTTGCATTCATCATGAGACGGGAAAGACCATATTTAGCCCAATTGTTTTTTGCAAAGTAATCGACCACAGGAAATGCCAACCGTTTACCCAGAAAATATCTAAACAAAGTGTTAGCATACCTATCAGTAACTTGTTGAACCGACGACAGTGGAATAACAACATCAGCCCCATCAACTTTCTCGGCAGATTCCATCGCCCGAAAATTCACTTTAACCTTTTCCTTTGTATTCTTTACAATGTGAGCGAATGAAACAGGACTTGCAGTTCCCGAAGTATGAGTTTTACCTTGAGCCGCCCTGTTGTTAGCCGCGAAAGATGCACCAAACAGATCTGATTTTGGCGAAACCTTGCTAGGGTAATCCCAAAAGTTGTCTGCTTTTTCGACATCCCTCTTATCCACATGAACCGGAACTGTGACCTTAGTGAGTTCATCTATGATATTGATACCACGTTTTGGCTGAATAGTGTTCCCATCAACATCAAGAATACGATCCGCAATTTCCTTAAACGACAGTGATGGCCGCCCACCAGGTTTCAAACGTTCATCCATTAAACAGAACCCTAGCAGCCAGAATTCGTCAAGAATAAGCCACCTGAAAAACCCTAGTAGCCGACAATCCCCAATACACCTGCCAAAACCCTAATCAGGTGAAGAGCAGCCGCAAACCCTAGTCGGATGAATAAGCAGCCGCAAAACCCTAATCAGAAGAATATGCAGCCGCAAACCCTAAACGGAAGCAAGAGGAAGAACTCTGATGCGCCGAAACCTGATTATTGATTCTGCCGAGACCCTATTCAACAAACAAAACGCACTTAATCTGCCAAAACAATAGGAATAGTGCCGTCACGCCAAGAACAATCAGGAAAAACGAATTAAAGAAAACCGAACCCTAGAACACAATGCTTAATCTGATATCAATTGATTGAAACCTAAAGAAACGAATCCTTAGATACAACTCAATATCAATTCAGACCAAGAAATTGCTTGAATTCGTTTAGGGTTACTAGAAACCCCAAATCGCCCAAATCGCCCAAGTCGCCCCTGGTCATAGCATCCTTTTCTGGTTCAACATACAAACCATCATCTATACCCTTCTTTTTTCTGAGGTTATACCTTATGGTCACTTAGGTTTGATTAGTCGCATGATAAGTAGTTTATGTGCCTTTGGTAAATTACCAAAATACCCTTTTCATACATAATTGGTAATTAAGCATATGTGACCTAAATTTTTGACACGTAACTAATTATTTATCATAATTAAACATGTATGGGCATATAATACTTGTCATAAGGACTAGTTAGACGTCTCGAATGCGCTTTTGCGCGCACGACGCGTTAAAGTAGCGTGAGCTACCTTAATGGGTCACAATGGGTCGAAAGCACTTAGGTTAGGTTCCGATTTAGAATATAGGCCTTGCTAAACCATATCACATGAGTTCCAACACTCATTTGGTTTACAAGTCCTCATTCTGTCCGATCTTCCGATTTAGGCGTCTATTGTTTGACTAGTGATTCGATTACTAGGTGCTGTTTGATTTCTCTGGTTTGCTCGAGTTTGTTGAAGTTCTATTGATTGAGGATACTTTGCACTCCATGTGAGTACATAGTTCCCCTATTTTACTATTTTTAAATGTTTTGGGGTGATTCATATGTACGAAATGTTTTCAAGGTTTAAACGATGATTTCAAAAACGATTAAAACGATTTTTACTAAACTAATAACGATTTCAATAATGTGAACAAAACTTGATGGTTGTAGTTACATAACAAATGACATTCATTAGTGTCACACCCCCAAAATCCACCCGCGGAGTACCACCGCTTGGGAGCGTGACTGACCAGGATCAAGCCATCAATCATATCAAACACAGCATTTAATATAAAAGTAATTAATCGTAAGTCACCATGACATGATTGATGTTTCAAAACCAAATACTGTTTTAGTAGCGGAAGCATAGTAAGTAATCTCAAAATAGTTATACGAGTAATAAGTTCATAAATAGTTCACGATCCGTATCCCACAACGACCTGCTCCTCCCTGTGCAAGCTCCAGTATACCTAAGGTCCTGCAAGGCATGCAGCAAATAATCAACAAACTAGTTGAGCGAGTTCACAGAAAGTAAGTTCATAACGTAATGCATAAGGAGGGCTAGTGGGGGCTTCCCATACTAGTGTGTACTAAAGGTGGGGGCTTCCCATGTTTATCCTGGCTAATGAGGGCTTCTCATTAGCGGTACTTACTAGACTAACTTCCGACCATGTGTTCTTCTTTACCGAGAACAGGAAAACGTACAGGGTCGCGTAGGCTTTACGTGACGTGCCCTTCCCCGAGGACAGTGGTACGTGTGGGGCTACGTAGGCTTTACGCAGCGTGGCCTTCCGACCTGGAAGCCAGTAGATGGTATTGGGTTACGTAGGCTTTACGTAACGTGTCCTCCCGACCCGGGAGACATATGGCAAGTATACTGGGTTACGTAGGCTTTACGTAACGTGTCCTGACTAACCTGAGGACGATGGTCTATAGTCTGGTATATGCGTAAGTACGAGTAATCATTCCATATCCATCATATCCAACCCAATTCCCAACCCGGGAATCCCATGCCTTGGCTGTGTGAACTCACCTTGGTTTGCTCGGCAGATACACAGAAAGTACAAGTAGCAAGTAAATGATCACTCACGTCCTATCACGGTTATTATACGAGTCAGGTTCGTATATAGCACGTATATAGTAATCACGTATAGTCATGGCAAACATGTACGCACGTAAACAGATAGAACATAGCATGTGAGGATCCAATTGTTCTAAGTCCATTCATACCCGGCCCAATGACATAAGCAGCCCAATAACAAAACAACCCAGATTCTCAATCGGCCCAAATAGCAATCACATACAAGTCCATTAGTAAACAGTCCACAATTCAAATCGTTGGGCTCAATAGATTGGGCACGTGACAGTGAAAGCCCAACAGTGTGCGTGTAAACGATGGTCTCGAGTCGCAACGGAGATCTCGAGTCGCAACCGGAGATTACGAGTCGCAACAGCTGGTTGCGAGTCGCAATGGAGATCTCGGTTCATCATGGTCTGGTTACGACTGGTCATGTGCTGGTTACGAGTCGCAACGGGACTCGCAACCGTGGTTTCGACTGGTGCTGTTTGTGGTCTCGAGTCGAGACGGGGAGGTTTCGACTCGCAATCTGAGTCGCAACCGGCTGTGTAACTGATTTCCATACTATAGTCAATTAAATCCCGTGATTTCAGCTAACAGTTTGGTCAGTTTCGGAAACAGATCAAATCAACATAATTTTCAACAAATCATAAGCATGATATCGATCAAATAGGATAATTGCAACACAAATTCATAAGAACCCTAATTAATTCCATATGAACAACATTAACAATTCGCATGATCTGGTCCGATTACTAGCATACACATTAACTTAACAATTTAGCATAACATCCATACATGAACACACATCAGTCGATTAGCACACGTACAATCTGATATCATCATCCAACTTATCCGATTCACAACAAACATGAAACCGATTACATTTATCAACATTCAACCCGATTCCTTACATATTATCTTGTAACCACTATTGTTCATCATACAATTCCAACCGGATAATCATCAAGTAACACGTATAGCACAACAGAAATCACAAATCCAAAGGTAATACACTAACCGATTACAAGTGAGGTGTGTGATCCGGGCAAGAGTGCTCCTTGTTGCCGTCGGGTTCAAGCAGCCGAGAGAGGGAGATAGAGAGCAAAGCTTCTAGGGTTTGTGTGTTTGTGATTTGCAAAAGTGGTAAAACAAGTCCCTTGTTCCGGTTTTGTGTGTTGCGAGTGGGGAGTGGGCCGAGCCCACTCGGTTGTCTAATGGACCCGAGAACAAGGAGTGGCCCAAAGGGCTTGTGCGAGTGGTGTTGTGCGGTTCAAGTTGTGTAGCCTTGTGCGGTTTGGCTCGTTTACATACATACACATATTATATGCACAACACACGTAATAACAAAATCACATAATTATTCAATAAACAACGTTCTCATAACCACGTATCGTTACACAAAGTGAGTCTAAAGTTCGAGTTGTCACATTATCCCCAACTAATTGGAAATTTCGTCCCGAAATTTGGTATGCACTCACTGAGGAAGCTAGGTAAACTGTACCGTTCACTGATTTTCCTGGGGTGTCACATCCTCCCCCCGTTGATCTGGAATTTCGTCCCGAAATTACGAAGTAGTAGCTTCAGCCTCAGTAGTGGTTGCCTGGTTCCCGAATAACTGGGGGTACTTTTCTGTCATCCTGTCTTCGCGTTCCCAGGTGTACTCTGGGCCACGTTTGGAGTTCCAACGGACTCGGACAAGAGGGATTCTCTTGTGTTTGAGGACCTTCACATCCCGGTCCGTGATTTCAACTGGTTCCTCGACGAACTGCAATCGCTCGTCGATAGTGAGTTCCTTAAAAGGAATGATAAGATTTTCATCTGATAGGCACTTCTTTAGGTTCGATACATGAAAGACATTGTGAACTGCCCCGAGTTCAGCTGGTAGGTTCAACTTGTAGGCTACCTTGCCAATCTTTTCTATGATTTCGAATGGTCCGACGTATCGCGGATTCAATTTACCCCGTTTGCCAAAACGAACCACACCCTTCCAGGGTGAAACTTTCAATAAAACCCGGTCCCCGACCTCAAATTCCAATGGCTTTCTACGCTTGTCCGCGTAGGCTTTCTGACGGTCGCGTGCTGCCGCCATGCGTTGTCGTATCTGTGCAATCTTTTCTGTGGCGTCCACTACAATCTCTGGACCCGTGATAAGCTGTGCTCATGTCTAGTCGTGAGCCAAAGGATTTATGCATCGCTTGCCATAGTTCTGACGTAAATCGTGCATCGCGATCCGAAATGATAGATGTGGGCACCCCGTGCCTCGAGACAACTTCTTTAAGATATACGTCTGCGAGAGTGGAGAACTTATCCGTTTCCTTAATCGGCAGGAAGTGTGCAGACTTGGTGAGTCGATCAACTATGACCCATATTGTATCGTTCCCACGCTGGGATCTAGGTAGGCCTGTAACAAAATCCATGGAAATTTCTTCCCATTTCCACTGAGGTATCTTAGGCTGCTGAAGTAGACCAGCTGGTTTTTGATATTCAACCTTGACTCTCGCACAGGTCAAGCATTTTCCAACGTACGTAGCGATGTGGGCCTTCATACTAGGCCACCAATAAGTAGTGCTAATGTCGTGGTACATTTTATCCGACCCTGGATGTACCGAGTAGCGAGACTTGTGAGCTTCATCCATTACAAGTTCGCATAACCCGCCATAGAGAGGGACCCAAATCCGGCCCGTTACATAGTAGGCGCCGTCTGCCTTCTGTTCCATCTGTTGTCGTGAGCCGCGTAAGGCTTCAGCCTTGACGTTTTCGGGTTTCAGTGCTTCTGTCTGAGCAGCTCGTATCTGTGCTGGAAGGCTAGACTGAATCGTAAGCTGTAGCGCTCGCACGCGCCGTGGTAGAGTGTCTTTCCGACTGAGGGCATCAGCCACAACATTGGCTTTGCCTGGATGATACTTGATAGCGCATTCGTAATCGTTAAGTAACTCGACCCATCGTCGTTGACGCATATTCAAATCCTTCTGCTTAAGAATATGTTCGAGACTCCTGTGATCGGTGTAAATCGTGCACCTGGTACCGTACAGGTAGTGTCGCCATATCTTAAGCGCGAAAACAACAGCTCCCAGCTCTAAATCGTGCGTCGTGTAGTTGCGTTCGTGAACCTTGAGTTGACGAGAGGCGTAAGCAATAACCTTGTCGCGCTGCATCAGCACACATCCCAATCCCCGAATGGATGCATCACAATATACTACGAAGTCTTCTGTGCCTTCTGGCAATGAGAGGATAGGTGCACTGCAAAGTCTATCCTTTAGGTGTTGAAAAGCAGTCTCCTGGGGCTCTCCCCAGCGATAGGTAACACCCTTCTGTGTCAGTATCGTAAGCGGCTGAGCAATCTTCGAGAAATCCTTGATAAACCGTCTGTAGTAACCTGCCAAACCCAAGAATTGGCGTATTTCCGTTGGCGTACGCGGTGCAGGCCAGTTCCTGATCGAATCTACCTTGGATGGATCGACATGGATCCCATCCTTGTTCACTACGTGGCCTAAGAAGTGGACTTCACGAAGCCAAAAGTCGCATTTAGAAAGCTTGGCGTACAACTGTTCCTTCCGAAGGAGTTCCAAAATAAGGCGAAGATGCTGCTCGTGTTCCTCCTGACTCTTGGAGTAAATTAGAATGTCGTCGATGAAAACAATGACGAACTTGTCGAGATAGGGTTTGCACACCCTGTTCATAAGATCCATAAATACAGCAGGTGCATTCGTTAACCCGAATGGCATGACGAGAAACTCGTAGTGACCGTAACGAGTTCTGAAGGCTGTCTTGGAGACGTCCTCATCCCGGACTCTCAGCTGATGGTACCCTGACCTTAAGTCTATCTTCGAATAGTAACACGACCCTTGCAACTGGTCGAATAAGTCGTCGATGCGCGGAAGAGGATAACGGTTCTTCACCGTCACCTTGTTGAGTTCACGGTAGTCGATGCACATCCTGAACGTACCGTCTTTCTTCTTCACGAAAAGCACTGGAGCTCCCCAAGGCGAAGAGCTTGGACGAATAAAGCCCTTTTCCAAGAGCTCTTGTAATTGCTTTGACAATTCCTCCAATTCCGATGGAGCTAGGCGATATGGTGCGCGAGCTATGGGTGCTGCTCCTGGAGCGAGCTCAATCTGAAATTCGACCTGACGATGAGGCGGTAAGCCAGGTAAGTCTTCAGGAAACACCTGAGGGTATTCACGTACAATTGGAATATCTTCCAATTTCTTTTCCTTTGCTGATGCGTCTGTAACGAGAGCCAGAATGGCTGTGTGCCCCTTTCGTAAACATTTCTGAGCCTTCAAGAAAGAGATGATGCCAACCACTGCACCACTCTTGTCGCCTTGAACTTCTAGAGGTTCCTGATCCAAACGAGGAATGCGAATAACCTTTTCGCTGCATAAGATTTCTGCCTGGTGTTGGGATAACCAATCCATCCCAATCACGACGTCGAAACTACCCAAAACTATGGGAATGAGGTCGATAGTGAAAGCTTGACCAGCTAAGATAAGATTACAACCCTGAACTACGTGCGTGGCTTCTAAACTTTTACCGTTAGCTAACTCGACTACATGTTTGGTGGGTAAAAGTGTTGGTGCACGTTTTAGCAGTTGACACATTTTCACAGACATATAGCTTGTATCCGCACCCGAATCAAATAAAACAGTAACGTAAATATTGTCGAGGAGAAACTTACCCATAACAACGTTGGGATCGTTCACTGCGTCGCCTCGACCTAGCACAAAAGCACGACCACGAGCTTCATTGCCGTTGTTGTTTCCACCGTTGTTGTTCCCGTTGCCCTGGTTATTATTGTTGTTGCGGTTCTGGTTCAATTGAGGGCAATCGCGTTTGAAGTGACCTTCAGCCCCACACTGGAAACACCCCCGGTTTCCACGCTGTGGCTGCTGCTGCTGCTGGTTCTGGTTCTGTGGAGCTGGTTGCTGAGGCTGCTGATTCTGATTTGCAGGACGAGGGCTCCTACAGTCTTTAGCCTCGTGACCCATCTTAAGACACCTTTGGCAACGACCCTTGTTACATGGGCCGTGGTGATGCCTGTTGCAGTTGTGGCACCTGGGTTGACTACCCTGATATCTCCTCTGTCTGTGACCACTAGAGGATTGCTGACTGGGACTCTGATAGGGATCGATCTTCTGCTGCTGAGCTTGTGGCTGAACAGATGCTGAACCTTTGCTGGAATCCCCATCCCATTTTCTTTTACTGTCACCAGATGT
The DNA here is from genome assembly GCF_002127325.2 of Helianthus annuus. Taxonomy (NCBI): domain Eukaryota; kingdom Viridiplantae; phylum Streptophyta; class Magnoliopsida; order Asterales; family Asteraceae; genus Helianthus; species Helianthus annuus. The sequence goes on from NC_035447.2 coordinate 160,748,177, forward strand.
AGCAGGAGTAACTGGGGTGGTGACATTAGCAGTAGCATTAACACGCTTGGGCAGTTTATTCTGATCCACTGCCTGATCAGTGATGCGATGAGCAAGGCGCTGGATTTCCTGAATGTTTTCGAGGTTAGCCGACGTCACGTGGCTCTGAATTTCTGGCGCCAATCCCTTGAGATACAACTCAATGCGCTTGTATGGAGGGTCCACCATAGTAGGACACAGAACGGCCAGCTCATTAGACCGTTTAGTATACGCCTCGATTTCCGATCCAACCATTTTCAAGTTATACAGCTCGTCTTCTAGCTTGTGAATATCCTCACGTGTGCAATACTCACGCTTGATGAGTTCCTTGAAATCGTTCCATGGGGTGGCGTTAGCAGCTGCCAACCCTAAGATTTGAACTTGGGCGTTCCACCAAGTCAATGCTATTCCTTCCAAAGTGCCGGTGGCAAACTTGACCTTGCGAGCCTCAGGACACTCGCACATCTCAAATACTGATTCTAGCTTCTCGAACCAGTGGAGGAGTCCCACTGCCCCCTCTGTGCCGCTGAAAGAGTTTGGACGACAGTCCATGAAGTTCTTGAACGTGCAGACAGGCTGCTGCGCGTGTTGACCTATTGTGTACGAGTAGGGCAAAGTTTAAATACAAAAGCTAGTTTAGGAGTGTAGGATCTAAAGATCCTAGCGTAAGTTATAACTACAGGTTATCCTACCTGCTTGAGCAGCCGCAAATGCCGCTGTGACTTGGGCTTGAACGAGAGCCTCTAGCTGGGCTTGTGTCATGTTGATTCGTCCAGACATGATCTTCATTGTAACAAGTAGCATACGTAAGAATGGTTCGCGAGTAGGGCGATGACAGAAAAGCGTAGGCATATAGGTGTTCTTATGTAATCAAAGCATGTGTATCTAAGCGTAATGCGAGCAAAGTTCTAAGCAGTTCTAGCATACAGGCAATAAACATAAACCTTATTACCTAGGATGTCGAGTCTTGCACGTGGAGCGAAGCGTCGTTGTGGATCGTTGAGAGCACTGTACATGGTTATAGTCCGGTTTTAATAAAACGTTTTCCCATATTAAAACCAAGTTCTCTATAACCAATGGCTCTGATACCAATCTGTCACACCCCCAAAATCCACCCGCGGAGTACCACCGCTTGGGAGCGTGACTGACCAGGATCAAGCCATCAATCATATCAAACACAGCATTTAATATAAAAGTAATTAATCGTAAGTCACCATGACATGATTGATGTTTCAAAACCAAATACTGTTTTAGTAGCGGAAGCATAGTAAGTAATCTCAAAATAGTTATACGAGTAATAAGTTCATAAATAGTTCACGATCCGTATCCCACAACGACCTGCTCCTCCCTGTGCAAGCTCCAGTATACCTAAGGTCCTGCAAGGCATGCAGCAAATAATCAACAAACTAGTTGAGCGAGTTCACAGAAAGTAAGTTCATAACGTAATGCATAAGGAGGGCTAGTGGGGGCTTCCCATACTAGTGTGTACTAAAGGTGGGGGCTTCCCATGTTTATCCTGGCTAATGAGGGCTTCTCATTAGCGGTACTTACTAGACTAACTTCCGACCATGTGTTCTTCTTTACCGAGAACAGGAAAACGTACAGGGTCGCGTAGGCTTTACGTGACGTGCCCTTCCCCGAGGACAGTGGTACGTGTGGGGCTACGTAGGCTTTACGCAGCGTGGCCTTCCGACCTGGAAGCCAGTAGATGGTATTGGGTTACGTAGGCTTTACGTAACGTGTCCTCCCGACCCGGGAGACATATGGCAAGTATACTGGGTTACGTAGGCTTTACGTAACGTGTCCTGACTAACCTGAGGACGATGGTCTATAGTCTGGTATATGCGTAAGTACGAGTAATCATTCCATATCCATCATATCCAACCCAATTCCCAACCCGGGAATCCCATGCCTTGGCTGTGTGAACTCACCTTGGTTTGCTCGGCAGATACACAGAAAGTACAAGTAGCAAGTAAATGATCACTCACGTCCTATCACGGTTATTATACGAGTCAGGTTCGTATATAGCACGTATATAGTAATCACGTATAGTCATGGCAAACATGTACGCACGTAAACAGATAGAACATAGCATGTGAGGATCCAATTGTTCTAAGTCCATTCATACCCGGCCCAATGACATAAGCAGCCCAATAACAAAACAACCCAGATTCTCAATCGGCCCAAATAGCAATCACATACAAGTCCATTAGTAAACAGTCCACAATTCAAATCGTTGGGCTCAATAGATTGGGCCCGTGACAGTGAAAGCCCAACAGTGTGCGTGTAAACGATGGTCTCGAGTCGCAACGGAGATCTCGAGTCGCAACCGGAGATTACGAGTCGCAACAGCTGGTTGCGAGTCGCAATGGAGATCTCGGTTCATCATGGTCTGGTTACGACTGGTCATGTGCTGGTTACGAGTCGCAACGGGACTCGCAACCGTGGTTTCGACTGGTGCTGTTTGTGGTCTCGAGTCGAGACGGGGAGGTTTCGACTCGCAATCTGAGTCGCAACCGGCTGTGTAACTGATTTCCATACTATAGTCAATTAAATCCCGTGATTTCAGCTAACAGTTTGGTCAGTTTCGGAAACAGATCAAATCAACATAATTTTCAACAAATCATAAGCATGATATCGATCAAATAGGATAATTGCAACACAAATTCATAAGAACCCTAATTAATTCCATATGAACAACATTAACAATTCGCATGATCTGGTCCGATTACTAGCATACACATTAACTTAACAATTTAGCATAACATCCATACATGAACACACATCAGTCGATTAGCACACGTACAATCTGATATCATCATCCAACTTATCCGATTCACAACAAACATGAAACCGATTACATTTATCAACATTCAACCCGATTCCTTACATATTATCTTGTAACCACTATTGTTCATCATACAATTCCAACCGGATAATCATCAAGTAACACGTATAGCACAACAGAAATCACAAATCCAAAGGTAATACACTAACCGATTACAAGTGAGGTGTGTGATCCGGGCAAGAGTGCTCCTTGTTGCCGTCGGGTTCAAGCAGCCGAGAGAGGGAGATAGAGAGCAAAGCTTCTAGGGTTTGTGTGTTTGTGATTTGCAAAAGTGGTAAAACAAGTCCCTTGTTCCGGTTTTGTGTGTTGCGAGTGGGGAGTGGGCCGAGCCCACTCGGTTGTCTAATGGACCCGAGAACAAGGAGTGGCCCAAAGGGCTTGTGCGAGTGGTGTTGTGCGGTTCAAGTTGTGTAGCCTTGTGCGGTTTGGCTCGTTTACATACATACACATATTATATGCACAACACACGTAATAACAAAATCACATAATTATTCAATAAACAACGTTCTCATAACCACGTATCGTTACACAAAGTGAGTCTAAAGTTCGAGTTGTCACAATTAGCATTGATCAAGCCGACTAGTATTAGGTTATGGTACCATAGGATCTGACAAATCCCGTTACTTTACTACACCCATGGTTATGTGTGGGGGTTGTGGGTAGCGACTGAATCTGACGTTTGTTAACTTACCCTTTAGTGGTTTGTTAATTCGAGAAGCGAGAAGCGAGGTGATCGAGTCACGAAGGTTTGAATGTTGTTAACGAGACGACCATATATAAGTTATCACAATTAAAACGAGGACGATTTAAACGATTTAAACGAGTAAACGATTTGGGAACGATTTGGAAACAATTTGGAAACGATGTTAAACAATTTGCGTAAACGATTGGTTTTTGGCTAGTGTTTAGATAACGGGACGGGTGTAATATGGTGAAAACATGGTAGATACGCCGCTGGTACTTCTTATATATAAGTGTTTTCAACATATTACATACCGTGGCGTTATTTAGTTCACTTGGGTAAACGATTTTGGAACGATATCACACAAAAGAGGTTTTCGAAATGATATAAACCATCCGACTTTTATTAACGAGATTTTATTAACGATTTAATACGAGATGTTTTACAAATTGCTTTACTAAAACAAATGTTTTTGGGTTAAGAATCATGGCTACGAGGTTTTTATAAACTATAACCTACTTGATTTGAGTTGGTTATTTAAGTTGCAATATTATACTCTTTTTTAAAACAAAGTTTTTAATAAAGTATTGCAACATTTAAACTAGCCGTGAATCCAACACTCCTATAAAACCTATGTACTCGCCAGCATTTCTTTGCTGACTAAGTTTTTACATATGTTTCAGGTGTTGATGCTTGATTGACTTCTAGGATGCATGCGTCACATACGATCTGGACAAGACCTTAGTGACATAATAACTATGATAGACGATATAAAACTTGTTTGTTCTATGTGTTAAGACAATGTAATGTTTAATTTTATCAATAAAACAAAACTATTTTGTATCCATGGTTATGAAACAATAGCTTCTGTTGCAACACTCCTCGACGTTTCCGCCACGGTTTGTTGTCCTACGTGGTCGGGGTGTGACAGAAGAAGTTGGTATCAGAGCCAATGGTTATAGGGAATTAGGTTATTAGTAATGCTTTGACCTAGACTATAACTTTAGGACCCTAACACAAGTTTACTTGTGTTTAGATTTTAAAACAATACCGTCACCTATCCTTAGGTGATAACCACAACGAGAACACAAATCCGAATATGCTTCGAAAATTAATCATCCGTTCTAGGATGATTGATTACTAGGTTTTGAACCCTCTGTTATATGGTTTTGAACCCTTCCAGTTTGATTCTTATTTGGCTTAGTGCCTTTTGAATTTTCAAAATCTCATCAAATTTTGGATCTAAATAATGTGAACACGTGCAAACTGGAAGAGTGAATGCCTGTACTCTGAGTTTTCTGTCTAAGGCTAGAGTGTTCGTACAAATCCACATAATCAGACCAGTCACTCTTACCTGGGAACTCTTGGGGTGAGTGTTCACTTATAGGCGAGCATGTCTTCGTTGATACATTATATTGACCCATTTACTTTGATTAGTCACTGCGTGTCGTTTGTTTGTTCGAGGTAACGAACAAATGATCACCTTTCTTGTGTTTTGTCAATGTTTTCAATGCCTCTTTTGTTTTTCCAATGATCGATCCCGCTCGTGGACGAGCATTCAATCTGAATGCAAACGAGGCTCGAGTTGACAACCTCATTGTCAATGGTACCTTTGTTGTCAATGGTACGTTTCTTGTTAACAATCGACCCGCATCTATTCTTTTTGATTCTGGTGCCGATAGAAGTTTTGTTTCGTTATCTTTTGAACCTTTGCTTGCGATACCTAGAACTAAATTGAGGAAACCCTTATCTGTCGAAGTTGCTACTGGTAAACTTCTTGTCCTCGACTCTGTTATTCATGATTGTCAGTTGAACCTTGATAACCATCTTTTTCCTATTGACCTCACGCCAATGCAACTTGGGAACTTCGACATTATCGTTGGAATGGATTGGTTAACCAAACACCACGATGAGGTAGTTTCTTTCGATAAGATTGCTCGTATTCCTTTGTCTTCTGGCGATGTTCTGGAGATACGTGGTGAGAAGCCATCTGGCGGTTTGAAGCTTATGTCATGTACAAAGGCCCAAAGTTATTTGAGAAAAGGATATGTTGCTTTTCTAGCACATGTCACCGAGGAGAAAGACAAGAGTAAGAGTATTCAGGATATTCCGATTGTTCGGGATTATCCGGAGGTGTTTCCTGATGAACTGCCTGGTTTGCCTCCAGTTCGTCAAGTTGAGTTTCATATCAACCTTGTACCCAAAGCCAACCCGATTGCGAAAGCACCTTATCGTCTTGCACCATCAGAGATGCAAGAGTTATCAAAACAGCTTCAAGAGCTATCTGATAAAGGATTCATCCGTCCGAGTTATTCACCTTGGGGAGCTCCTGTCCTCTTCGTGAAAAAGAAAGATGGGTCTTTTCGAATGTGTATCGATTATCGTGAGCTTAATAAACTTATCATCAAGAATCGATATCCCCTACCTCGAATTGATGATCTCTTTGACCAGCTGCAAGGTGCTTCATGTTTTTCTAAGATCGATCTGCGTTCTGGGTATCATCAACTTCGTGTTCTCGAAGAAGATATTCCCAAAACTGCTTTCCGCACGAGATATGGGCATTACGAGTTCACAGTCATGCCTTTTGGCTTGACAAATGCTCCAGCTATCTTTATGGACTTAATGAATAGGGTCTGTAAACCTTATTTAGACAAGTTCATTATTGTGTTCATCGACGATATTCTCATTTATTTGAAGACTCGAGCCAATCACGAGCAACACCTTCGCTTAACGTTGGAACTCCTTAAGAAGGAACAACTTTTCGCTAAATTCTCCAAGTGTGAATTCTGGCTTAAAGAAGTTCAGTTTCTGGGTCATATAGTCAACGAGCAGGGTATTCATGTGGATCCATCCAAGATTGTTGCTATTAAGGATTGGTGTACGCCGACGACACCTACAGAGATTCGATCTTTTCTTGGTCTTGCTGGTTATTATCGTCGATTCATTTCTAATTTCTCGAAGATTGCGGTTCCACTCACTGCTTTGACTCAGAAGAATAAGCCTTTTGAGTGGGGACCCAAACAAGAAGAAGCGTTCCAAACGCTGAAGCAGAAGTTATGTAATGCTCCTGTTCTATCTCTGCCCGAGGGAAGCGATGATTTCGTTGTCTATTGCGATGCGTCCAACTTAGGCCTTGGTTGCGTCCTCATGCAACGAGGTAAGGTTATAGCATATGCATCTAGACAATTGAAAGTTCATGAGAAGAACTATACGACTCATGATCTTGAGTTAGGAGCTGTGGTTTTCGCGCTTAAAATCTGGAGACATCACCTCTATGGAACGAAGTGTGTGGTCTTCACGGACCACAAAAGTCTCCAGCATATTCTTAATCAGAAAGAGCTGAACATGAGGCAACGACGTTGGGTTGAACTCTTGAACGATTACGATTGCGAGATTCGCTACCATCCTGGTAAGGCGAATGTCGTGGCCGATGCGCTTAGTCGAAAAGAGCGAGTCAAGCTGCATTCTGTTCAAACTCTATCTGTTCTTCAAACTCATGTTCTTCAAGCTCAGCAATTTTGTGTTTCACAAAATTTGATAGGTGAGGAGTTGCCGCTTCAACTTGAGCTTAAGCTCGAAAGGAAAGGCGATGGTTTACTCTACTTCAAGGATCGTTTGTGGATTCTCAAACAAGACGATCTTCGCACCCTAGTGATGGACGAATCTCACAAGTCTCGATATTCTATCCATCCTGGTGTTGATAAAATGTACAAGGATCTTCGTACTAAGTTCTGGTGGCCTGGTATGAAGAAAGATGTTGCCTTGTATGTATCGAAATGCCTAACCTGTCTTAAAGTCAAGGCTGAACATCAACGACCTTCTGGTTTGCTTGTACAACCAGAGATACCAGTTTGGAAGTGGGAGAACCTTGCGATGGATCTCATCACTAAGTTACCGCGTACATCGAAAGGTCACGATGCTATTTGGGTTGTTATTGATCGATTAACGAAATCAGCTCATTTTATTCCGATTCGCGAGGATCTATCTGCTGATAAACTTGCAAAGATTTATGTTGATGAGATTGTATCACGGCATGGTGTGCCTTTGGATATCATCTCTGATCGTGATGCTCGATTTTCATCTCATTTTTGGAAAACCATGCAATCTGCTATGGGAACCCAACTAAATCTAAGCACTGCTTATCATCCCTAAACAGATGGTCAATCTTAAAGGACGATTCAAACTTGGGAGGATATGCTTAGAGCATGCGTGATAGACTTTGGTGGTAATTGGGATTCTCATCTGCCATTGATCGAGTTCTCTTACAACAATAGTTATCGTGCTAGCATTAAAATGGCACCATTCGAAGCTCTCTACGGTCGAAAATGTCGTTCACCTGTCTGTTGGAACGAGACCGGTGAAGCTCAGCTTACTGGACCTGAGCTCGTTCTGGAAACAACGGACAAAATCAAGAAAATCCGTGATAATCTTGAGACAGCTCGAAGCCGTCAAAAGAGTTATGCGGATATGCGATGCAAGCCCTTAGAATTTCAAGTCGGAGATCGTGTCCTACTCAAGGTTTCACCTTGGAAAGGAGTCGTGAGATTTGGAAAGAAAGGAAAACTTGCACCTCGATATGTGGGACCATTCAAGATTGTGGAAAGAATTGGGAAGGTTGCCTATCAACTAGAGCTACCTCCAGAGCTTGGAAATATTCATCCGACTTTTCACATGTCCAATTTGCGAAAGTGTTTAGCTGACGCTGATCTTCACATTCCTCTCGACGAGATCCAAATCGATGAAATGATGCACTTTGTCGAGAGACCCGTGGAGATAGTGGACCGTACTTTCAAGCAGTTGAAGAACAAACGGATTCATTTGGTTAAAGTTCGTTGGGAGTCCAAACGTGGCCCAAAATTTACTTGGGAACATAAGGACCAAATGATGACCAAATATCCGCATTTGTTTTCACAAGCTTCCTCTAGTTAAAATTTCAGGACGAAATTTCCTGAAGTAGGGGAGACTTTGACAACTGTGCTCTGTAATCGATGTACGATGTAAAACAATGTTGATTATTAATAAAACAATGTGCTTTGGTATTATTATATGTGTTTTGGTGTTATTTTGTGTATTTGTGGTTGGTGATTTTACAATTCGATTCAATTCCAATTTCAAGCTCTAAATCGCTTTCTGGAAGGTTATACGCGCACTAATGCGTAAATATAACCAGTTTAATGCAACAAACACTCCAGAATAGTGAAATAGGCTTAACATACCTTAAATAACCTCCACATAACTTAGAAATAAGTTTTGGATGGCTTGGTGTGTTGAAATCAACTTTGTTCGATCGCAGGGACTATTTGTGTCAAACTGCGAAACTATACCGATTTGTATAGTAACGAACACTCCGGAACTTGATCATAAGTTAAACATACCCTAAATAACCTTTACATAGCTTAGAAATAGGCTTTGAGGGGTTCGGTATGCTAAAATAAACTTTATGCTCATTCCGGGACTAAAAGCGTCAAGAAGTGCATAAGTTTGCATTTTCGCGCATAACTTACGTTCTGAATACATCCGGACATCCAAAAATTTATGTAAGCATTAAAATATTTTATTTTAGTGATTGGCATGATAAAACTCCATTCGTCGCTTAATTTGGATCGTTTTTGCGTTCGTTACGACTTCCGTCGTAATTAAGCGAATAACGCAACCGTACGACCAAATGAACCGACATCCGAGATGTTTTTGAGCACATTTTAAGTTCCCTATACTTTAACTTTATTTTAGATCCTTGAAATGAGGTTAACGGGGCTTAAAAGTGCCAAAAAATCAAGTTTTACAAGTGTAGGGACCATTTTTGAAATTTCTGGCAGATTCAATGAACCTAGTCCATTTTGAAGTGTTGATGGTTTTCACCCATGGTTTTGCAAAACCATGGGCTGGTATTCAATGAACATAGTCCACATTAGGGGCTCCCATGGTTTTAGAAAACCATGGCACACATGTAAGGTCCAGATCAAAGCTCAGTTTTCGAGGAACGATCTTAACGGTTCTAGAAATCCTATATATACCCCATCCATTTCACTACAAAACCCACGATTTGAAATCTGATTTATGCTCTCTAAGTGGAAGTATATGCTTCCTACCTGAGAGATAAATCGGAATCAAATCTTGCGGGGACCTTCTGTAAGCGTTCTTTCGTTCTTTTCATTCGTTTTAGCGTTAAAGTCAAACTGCGTTTGACTTTCTGCTTTGACCAGTTTATGGTCAACACGAAGTTCGTTTGAACTTCATAACGTGAGCGTAATCACGATGGTTAGTCCCTAAGTGACTATACCTACTGATTACCACGTTATCTAGGCTCAGTGACGAGTCGTAGTTTCGGCCAAAATGCGTTTTCTCGCGTATTTTGTAACCAAACTACTCTAGGATGTCAAAACCGGTTGTTTTGATATCAAAACCTGTTTTCTAACTTAACTAAACATGTTCTAGCATGTTTAGCACGCCACTTTTTAGTTTGGTGCTTGTGTAGAGTCGTAAGTCAAGCGGAATAAACACCCGCTTAGACTTTCGAACACGACCCGTTTGGTCGATCGTTAGGATCCGACCAAACATGTTTAGTGACCATAGTAAGCATACGGAATAACCTTCCGAGGTTATACCTTATGGTCATTTAGGTTTGATTAGTCGCATGATAAGTAGTTTATGTGCCTTTGGTAAATTACCAAAATACCCTTTTCATACATAATTGGTAATTAAGCATATGTGACCTAAATTTTTGACACGTAACTAATTATTTATCATAATTAAACATGTATGGGCATATAATACTTGTCATAAGGACTAGTTAGACGTCTCGAATGCGCTTTTGCGCGCACGACGCGTTAAAGTAGCGTGAGCTACCTTAATGGGTCACAATGGGTCGAAAGCACTTAGGTTAGGTTCCGATTTAGAATATAGGCCTTGCTAAACCATATCACATGAGTTCCAACACTCATTTGGTTTACAAGTCCTCATTCTGTCCGATCTTCCGATTTAGGCATCTATTGTTTGACTAGTGATTCGATTACTAGGTGCTGTTTGATTTCTCTGGTTTGCTCGAGTTTGTTGAAGTTCTATTGATTGAGGATACTTTGCACTCCATGTGAGTACATAGTTCCCCTATTTTACTATTTTTAAATGTTTTGGGGTGATTCATATGTACGAAATGTTTTCAAGGTTTAAACGATGATTTCAAAAACGATTAAAACGATTTTTACTAAACTAATAACGATTTCAATAATGTGAACAAAACTTGATGGTTGTAGTTACATAACAAATGACATTCATTAGCATTGATCAAGCCGACCAGTATTAGGTTATGGTACCATAGGATCTGACAAATCCCGTTACTTTACTACACCCATGGTTATGTGTGGGGGTTGTGGGTAGCGACTGAATCTTTTTTTGGGTAAAGGGTTACCCCGGTGATTTTATATTCACAAACCATAAAAATAAGTAGTAAGGAAAGCCCTTACTAGTTCAAACATGAGACATGCCTCATGAAAGTGGACCAAATAAAACACGCAACAAGCCAAAGCAAAGAAACGACTAGACTAACATCTAGGACACACAAAAACTCAACCCGTCAATCAACCTCCATCGTCAATAGCCAAGGCACCATGAATATCCCACCGCTGAAGTAGCCTCCTCACTTTTGGTGTATTCTTGAACTTTAAACCCATCAATCTGTATCTAACGGTATCACAAATCGAGTCACAAATATTTTCCGGTGGCCTAGCATGGTTTTTGAAAAAAACGAGTATTTCTTTCACGCCAAATAACATAGGCAGACGCAGCAACAAGCAATCGACATACTAAGTTGGCAGCAGACTTGGACCTAGCACGCTAACGAAGCCACTCTGTGATAGCACTCCATTTAGCTTCCACATTATCCATACCTGCTTTTGCACGAATCAACTCCCAAACCTTTGCCGAGAACTTGCATTCAAAGAATAAGTGATCGTGAGAGTCCAGATTCTCGTAGCATAAGAGGCAGCACATCATATTCATGTTAGTTGTTCGAGTATAATTCCAACACATGATTTTATCTTGGGTAACCAGCTTCTTCCGCATAATAAGCCACATAAAGAAAGCATGCCGAGGAATACATTGCGAAAACCAAACTATACTATGCCAATTCACCTCTGGATCACTACTTCTGATAGAATTCCATACCCCCGAGGATGAATAATCACTAACCTCATCCCCATCTTTCCAGAGCAAACAATCTTGATTATTATCATCTCTTTGTACTTGATCTAGCTGAATAAGAACCGGGTAGGTGTCTCTCCACGCAGCCGACCATAACCATGATCCATTAGACGTCAAATCCGCAACAGTGGCTTGTAACGAGAATCCCTCCCTTGTGATAGTTCTGGACGATAGAAAAGAAATCAACGGACTAATACCACTCCAATTGTCATACCAAACTGAAGTATCTCTTCCATTTCCCAGCTTGGACCAACAAAATCCCCTTATTAACGGCCTCAACTGTAATAATTTTCTCCAACTCCAGCAGCAATTCGGAACAGACTTACATTCCCAAAAATTCCGACCCTTTAGCCTGTAAGAGTGAATCCAAGCGACCCAAAGAGACTCCCGATTCGTAAGAATACTCCAAACATGAGAAACCATCAAAGCCTTGTTCACGTCACCAATTCTTCTAATACCCAACCCACCTTCGTTTTTAGGAACACAGACAGATTTCCAAGAGACCTTAGCCTTCCCTCGTTGAAAGGAGCCTTGAGACCAAAGGAAATTCCGCATTTTTTGCTTCTAAGTCATGAATAATCCGAGCCGGTAAGATGAAGACCGAAGACCAGTAGACATGCATAGCTGACAAAACCGAAATAATAAGCTGAACTCTTCCTGCAAAAGAAAGGAGCTTATTCTTCCAGTTGTGAATACGCTGATCCAGACGCTCGACTAAAATACTACAATCCTTATATAGAAGCCTGGAAGACAAAAGAGGAACACCCAAGTAACGGACCGGAAGCGTACCCTCCTCAAAAGGAATAGTACTCAAAATCGCCATTTTAACATGATCTAGGACATTACAAAAGAAACCCGTGCTTTTCTGAGAACTAGGAACCAAACCCGACATTTTAGTGAAATCTTTAAGGGAGTTCATAATACATCTGGCCGAATTAACATCTCCTCTAGCAAAAAGGAATAAATCGTCCGCAAAACATACATTGACAATCTTTTGTTTCTCACACTTATTATGGAATCTGAATGAAGAATCAATCCTAACCATGTGCTGCAAAATACAGGTTAGCACCTCCATAACAAGCGTAAAAAGATACGGGGAAAGCGGATCCCCCTGCCTTAAACCCCGTTTACCATCAAAGAACCCATAGACATTACCATTAATGCATACCGAGTATGAAGTAGTAGACACACAAACCAGAATCCAGTCTACCATAACTCGATGGAAACCAAAGCCCAAAAGAACTTGTTTAAGAAATCCCCAGTCAACCGTATCATACGCTTTCTGAATATCAACTTTAAAAGCGCATCTGGGAGGGCCAAAGTGCCTATGGTAGTTATGCATCAATTCCTGAGGTAGCGACTGAATCTGATGTTTGTTAACTTACCCTTTAGTGGTTTGTTAATTCGAGAAGCGAGAAGCGAGGTGATCGAGTCACGAAGGTTTGAATGTTGTTAACGAGACGACCATATATAAGTTATCACAATTAAAACGAGGACGATTTAAACGATTTAAACGAGTAACCGATTTGGGAACGATTCGGAAACAATTTGGAAACGATGTTAAACAATTTGGGTAAACGATTGGTTTTTGGCTAGTGTTTAGATAACGGGACGGGTGTAATATGGTGAAAACATGGTAGATACGCCGCTGGTACTTCTTATATATAAGTGTTTTCAACATATTACATACCGTGGCGTTATTTAGTTCACTTGGGTAAACGATTTTGGAACGATATCACACAAAAGAGGTTTTCGAAATGATATAAACCATCCGAGTTTTATTAACGAGATTTTATTAACGATTTAATACGAGATGTTTTACAAATTGCTTTACTAAAACAAATGTTTTTGGGTTAAGAATCATGGCTACGAGGTTTTTATAAACTATAACCCACTTGATTTGAGTTGGTTATTTAAGTTGCAATATTATACTCTTTTTTAAAACAAAGTTTTTAATAAAGTATTGCAACATTTAAACTAGCCGTGAATCCAACACTCCTATAAAACCTATGTACTCGCCAGCATTTCTTTGCTGACTAAGTTTTTACATATGTTTCAGGTGTTGATGCTTGATTGACTTCTAGGATGCATGCGTCACATAGGATCTGGACAAGACCTTAGTGACATAATAACTATGATAGACGATATAAAACTTGTTTGTTCTATGTGTTAAGACAATGTAATGTTTAATTTTATCAATAAAACAAAACTATTTTGTATCCATGGTTATGAAACAATAGTTTCTGTTGCAACACTCCTCGACGTTTCCGCCACGGTTTGTTGTCCTACGTGGTCGGGGTGTGACATGTCCGTTGAGGAAATGAATATCCGTTTGTTTATCCCTTTCATTTCCGTTTCTGATGAAGCATCCGTTGAAAATGACTCCGTCTGTTCATTTTCGTTTCTGAAGATTGTCCGTTGAGGAAATGAATATCCGTTTGTTTATCCTTTTCATTTCCGTTTCTGATGAAGCATCCGTTGAAAATGACTCCGTTTGTTCATTTTCGTTTCTGAAGATTGTCCGTTGAGGAAATGAATATCCGTTTGTTTATCCCTTTCATTTCCGTTTCTGATGAAGCATCCGTTGAAAATGACTCCGTCTGTTCATTTTCGTTTCTGAAGATTGTCCGTTGAGGAAATGAATCTCCGTTTGTTTATTCCTTCATTTTCGCTTCCGATGGATACTCGTTGAGGAAAATGACCCCGTCCGTTCATTTTCATTCCTGAAGAATTTCTGTTAAGGAAATGACAGGATTATGCCTTGCAAATCTCTGGTGGTTATTTGACACAAAGTCACAGACAGACTCCTACGAATAAATTTCGGGACGAAATTTCCTAAAGTAGGGGAGACTGTGACACCTGTGTCACTTCAACCATCAAACAAATACCAAACCAATGAAATATTGTATTTCATATTTGGGATTTGTATAAACATGTGTATCATTCGCACATATCAACTCTTGTTCGATTTCGGGCTCTAAATCGCTTTCTAGAGGGTTATAAGCGCACCGATGCGTAAATATAACCAGTTTAATGCAACAAACACTCCGGAATAGTGACATAGGCTTAACATACCTTAAATAACCTTTACATAACTTAGAAATAAGTTTTGGAAGGTTTGGTATGCCGAAATCAAGTTTATTCGCTTACAGGGACTAAATTCGACAAACTGCGAAAGTATGCCAATTTGAACTGTAACGAACATTCCGGAACATGATCATAAGTTAAACACACCCTAAATATCCTTCACATAGCTTGGAAATAGGCTTTGAGGTGTTCGGTGTGCTAAAATAAACTTTATGCTCATTCAGGGACTAAAAGCGTCAAAAAGTGCATAAGTTTGCATTTTCGCGCATAACTTACGTTCTGAATACATCCGGACATCCAAAAATTTATGCAAGCCTTAAAATATTTTATTTTAGTGTTTGGCATGAGAAAAATCCATTCGTCGCGTATTTTGGATCATCTTTCGCGCTTATGCGCATTCCGTCGTAATTAAGCGACATCGCGATCGTACGGCCAAACGAACCAACCTCCGGCATATTTTTGGGCATGTTTCATGTCCACAATGTTTAGACATCATTTTAGGGCCTTAAAATTGGCTTTACGGGCCTTAGAAGTGTTGGAAATGGCTTAAATATGCAACAGGGACTAAAACTGTCATTTCTGAAAGTTTGTGCTGATCAGACAAGCCCAGGCGGCCCGCCTGAGTTTTGTGTGTATCCTGACGCGGGCCGCGTGGCCTCCCCAGACCTGCATTTTTGTTGCAAACAGCTGTTTACAGCTGTTAATCACTTCAAAACCACTTGCAAATGGTATTTTCCATCCATGGGCTGAATCTATGGGTGCCCAAGGTTTCCCAAAACAATGGGCCAATGTATACAGCCGAGATCGAAGCACGTTTCGCGATGAACGATCCTAACGGTTGTGCCATGCCTATATAAACCCAACCCACTTCATTCTTTCCCCACTTGATTTCTGAGATTTCTCTAAGTTGGGGTGTTCCATCACCTCATATACCTGAGAATACTTGGAAAATCAAACTTGCTGGGACCTTCTTTAAGTATTCTTTCGCGTTTTTCATTCGTTTTAGCGTTAAAGTCAAACTGCGTTTGACTTTCTTCATTGACCAGTTTATGGTCAACGCGAAGTTCGTTTGAACTTCATAACGTGAGCGTAATCACGATGGTTATAGTCCCTAGTGACTATACCCATTGATTACCACGTTATCTAGGCTCAGTGACGAGTCGTAGTTTCAGCCAAAATGCGTTTCCTCGCGTATTTTGTAACCAAACTACTCTAGGGTATCAAAACTGTTTGTTTTGATACCAAACCTGTTTTCTAACTTTACGAAACATGTTCTAGTCTATTTAGCTCGTCGCTTTTGGAATTGTGCTTGTTTAGGGTCGGAAAGGTAAGCGATCTAATCAATCGCTTATACTTTCAAACCCGACCCATTTGGTCGATCATTAGGATCCGACCAAACACTTTAGGTGACCATAGTTGTATAGGGAATAACCTTCCAAGGTTATACCTTATGGTCACGTCGTTTAAGTAGTTGTATGATAAGTAGTTCTTATGCCTTAGGTAAATTACCAAAATGCCCTTTTTGCGCTAAAATTCATTTTAAGTCTATGTAACGTAACTTTTGACATATAAACTGTTTTGGCAACCATATTAAACATGTTAAGGCATATCTTGCTTGTCATAGGACTAGTTAGGCATTCCGAACGCGTTTTACGCGAACGACGCGTTAAAGTAGCATAAGCTACCTAAACGGGTCGTTATGGGTCGTAAGCACTTAGGTTAGGTTTCATTTTAGTATGTAGGCTTTGTTAGACCACATCATATGAGCTCCAATACTCATTTGGTTTACGAAACCTCATACTATCCGATCTTCCGAGTTAGGTCCGGTTATTAATGTAGTTACCTATATTAGGTGCCGTTTGATTTCCGTGATCCCTCTAGCTTTGCTTGGTTGCTAGTCAAGACTTCTAAGCACCCTCAAGTGAGTACATAGACCCCTCTTTTACTGTTTTCCAAACATTTTGGGGTGAAACACATGTGCCTACTTGTTACTTTCATGATTTCATGCTTTTATTTCATATACTTGCTATGTTCACTAGTACACAATTTTTTTTTGGTAAAGGGTTACCCCGGTGATTCTATAAAAATGCAACCGCAATTAAGTACAAGTAGTGAGGATGTGTTCCACACTAGTTCATATACAGGACATGCCCCATATATGTAAAAGATAACAAAAACCAACGAACTATAACACCCCATAACCTAGTCTACTATACATCAAGTCACGACATCTAGTAGACAAAACAATGCAAAAACACAAAACATAGTCTCAACCACCATCATCAAAAATAAAATGGCCACAAAACAGCAGCCCCTTCAGACGAAAAGCAGACAGCCTATCCATTAGAGAACTTGGTAGAAGAGGTGCTTGCCCCTGCTTTTGAAGAAAAAGGATGAGTACCTGATGTCATAAATGCACTAGTTTCATTGTAGACTTCTTCAACCTCTTCCTCATCCGATTCCTGCCTGTCATTCGACGGTTTCGTCTCAACTCGACCCACCGTGATACCTCCCTGATTACCAGTATCATCCTTTAGAATGTCAAACGGGTTAGACGTTGAAACCTGATTCTGCATCGGATTCTTTGAGGACGATTTTGGTTTAGGGTTGGCAACTGGCCTGTACACTAACTTAGGCTTCTGATTTTTCATATGGATGCGTTGGTTGTTCACTTTCTTCTTCTTGCCCGCTACAACCTGAAAATCATCATTATTTTTTTCAGCATCCCCACTTGGAGTTACCTGAGGGTTCTTCGGGCACGAGCTGTCATCATGGCCAAATACACAACAAGAGGAGCACCTAAGAGGCTCCCAATCATATTCAATCTTGACCTCCACCTTTGAATACCCACTACCATCCATAGATGGGATAGCAACAGTAACACTCTTTTTTAATTCAGCCCCCGCTTGCACTTCAATAAGCGCTCTAGCATAGCTGCTCCTTCCCCAAGATTCAGCACACATCGAGGCAGTATACGTATCCAACATCTTAGGTGTCCCAATCATAGAGGCAACCAAGCTAAGCCCATCCTCAGTAAATGCCGCTAACGGCACATCATGCATCTTGACCCAAACTGGAACCGCATTAATATCCTCTTTTTCCATCTTTATAGAGGGCGACCACTCCTTCAAAATTATGGGAACACTTCTGATTAACCAAGGCCCATCCTCTAGCATTTGATTCATCCCTTCCTTAGAAGTAAACTTAAAGAAAAAGAACCCGTTTGCATTCATCATGAGACGGGAAAGACCATATTTTGCCCAGTTGTTTTTTGCAAAGTAATCAACCACAGGAAATGCCAACCGTTTACCCAGAAAATATCCAAACAAAATGTTAGCATACCTATCAGTAACTTGTTGAACCGACGACAATGGAATAACAACATCAGCCCCATCAACTTTCTCAGCAGATTCCATCGCCCGAAAATTCACTTTAACCTTCTCCTTTGTATTCTTTACAATGTGAGCGAAGGAAACAGGACTTGCAGTTCCCGAAGTACGTGCTTTACCGTGAGCAGCCCTGTTGTCAGCCGAAAAAGATGCACCAAGTAGATCTGATTTTGGCGAAAACTTGCTAGGGTAATCCCAAAAATTGTCAGACTTATCAACATCCCGTTTTTCCAAACGAACCGGAACTGTGGCCTTGGTGAGATCATCAATGATATTTGAAGACTTAGAGTCACTTTGTGTTCCAATCGTTACACCACGCTTTGGCTGCAAAGTGTTCCCATCAACATCAAGAAACCATGCAGCAATTTCTTCAAACGATAATCGCGGCTTCCCACGAATATCTTGTTGGTTTCCACCAGAACAATTAAGATCATCCATAACAATATTAACAAACCCTAATCGCCGTCAACAGAAATTAAGCAAAAGGCAGCCGTGACAAACACCGAATCAGAACCCTAACCGCCGTCAAGCTGAAAAAACGAAGTGTGTTGCAATCAGAAGTGTGTTGAATACGAATAAACCCTAGTTTAAAGCTGCAATGAAACCCTAAACCAAGGCTGCCGCACTTCAAGAGTCTACTCCTTACTTCAGCCCCTAATCTGATCACGAACGTATGAAACTAATCCCTTAGAGATGTCGGCCAACAATTATGTGAGAAGCCTGAAAAACCCTAGCCGCCAACCCTATTTCAAACAAAAGAAACCTGAAAAACCCTAGCAGCCGTCAAGTACAAAATCGATCAAGAAAAGATGAATCAGATTGTAAATGCAGCAAACACCATCTCTCTTTGTATACCCAGTCCAGATTAACAACGAAATCAAACAACCAGCAGCAGCCAAGTGTAGAAAAAATGAAAAACGAACCCTAATCTTGAACAAAAACGAATCAAAGAATGACTATATTGAATCGTAAGTGTAAATCAGAATTGACGAGACTCTAATCACACAAAACAATCCCTATAATCATCAAGAAAAACGAATTTTAGGTCAAGGAAGCAAGATGGTCGATTTTCTCCATTAGAGAGAGAGAGAACTAGGGTTTAAAATTCTTCACTAGTACACTATTAGTACATGATTTTATTATGTTTTAGCTATGTATGCCCATTGTGTGCATACTTAGTACATCATTTTACATAACATTTCATGCTATGTATGTTCATCATACTTAGTACATTTTACATTTCATGCAATGTATGTTCATCATACTTAGTACATTTTACATCACATGCTATGTATGTTAATCATACTTAGTACATTTCACATCACATGCTATGTACGCCCATTGTGTGCATACTTAGTACATCGTTTTACAAGACATTTTATGCTTTGTATCATGCTATGTATGTCCATCCGTCGCATACTTAGGTTTGGTTATTACATATTTCACTTGCCATACATGACATTTTGTTTACACATTACTTGATTGACATTTGACAACGGTTTAGACATGGGCAATTTTACATTGGTGGTTTATGTGGGTAAGTGATTTGAGTAACGAGACGTGTGTAATGTGATGCAAGCATGGTGGATACGCCGCTGGTACTTCCTATATATAAGTGCTTGTATTATATTACATGGCGTAGCGTTATTTAAATCATTCATTTGGACTTATACATTTTTACACAAATAACATATTTTTCACAAGACATTGTTTTACAAAACAGTTTGTTTTATACAAACTCCTTTTTACTTGGTTATTCACTTAACCTTACATCATTCTTTTTAACTATACCTATCTATCATCGATTTTCAAACATTTTATAAAAGCAAACACTTAAACTGGATTTATGACAAGTTTTTGGTTAAACATTTTCATAAACCTAAGTCATGAATCTTGTTTTTTTTTTTTTATAAAACTTATGTACTCGCCGGCATTTTTATGCTGACGTATTTTCACATGTGTTTCAAGTACAGTAGTTGGTGTTATATGATGATGATGTTGGTGTATGCTCACATAGGAATGGACGAGGCCTTAGTGACATTAAAAGATGCAAGACTAGTTAATTATGTTATGTTTCTTTATTGCTAAGACATTGCAACTCACTTGATTTAATAAAATGAAACAATTTATTCCATGGTTATGAAACAATGATTCTGTTTTTTTGGGTAAAGGGTTACCCCGGTGATTTTATATATTCACATCAAAAACAAACAAGTAGTGAGGTGAAATCCACACTAGTTCTTACATGAGACAGGCCCCACGTAAGTAAAAGCCAAAACAACGTAACCAACATAACAAAACAAGACACCTAGTCTAGCAACTAGCAAAAACAATAGCAACTAAGAACTGTCATCTAGCCTCCATCGTCGCTCACAGTATCTTCACCAATGCCCCAAACGCCTCGCAATCTAGCAACATTCGTACATTGCCTAAACTTAACCCCCATTAGTTTGTACCGGATAGTTTTAAGAATCGTGTCTCGTATCGTGTCCGGTGGTCTAGTTTGATTCCTGAATAATCTCGCATTACGCTCTTGCCAAATCACATAAGCCGTTGCTCCCACTACGAGTTTGCTAACAAAGTGAGCCGCAGTCTTCGATCTCCTTCTAGCCTTGAGCCAACTAATGATCGAGCTCCACTTCTGATCCACGTTAGCCATACCAGCCTTCTCACGAACCATGATCCAAACTTTAGAAGAGAAACTACATTCAAAGAAAAGATGCTCGTGTGAATCAACGTTTTCGTAGCAAAGAAGGCAGCACATCATGTTCATATTTTTCCTCCTGGACAGATCCCACTGGAGAATAATGTCTTGAGTCAAAAGTTTACGACGCATGATCAACCACATTAAGAACGCATGTCTGGGAATGCATTGGGCAAACCACACAATATTCACCCAGTCTATATCTTGTTCCCTAGATCGACACGAGTGCCAAGCTATAGAGGACGAGAACTCTTTCATATCATCACCATCTTTCCAGCATAACCTGTCAATACTATTCGGTTGGAGCTGAATGGTATCCAGCTGATTCAAAAAAGGGAACCGATTCCTCCACTCTTGCGGCCAAGCCCAAGAACCGTGTAAGTGAACATCTGCAACTTTAGCATTTAGCATGAAACCTGCATTTGTAATCACCCGAGGCGAAATGTAATTAGCGAGAGGCCCAATTTGACTCCAAGAATCGTACCAGGCCGATGTGTTTCTCCCATCCCCCAAGTCTGACCAAATATGATTTCTTAAGAAAGGCCTGATTTGAAGAAGCTTCCTCCATGACCAGCTACAATTCGTCACAATTTTACACGTCCAGAAATTGCACTGCTTTAAGCGATAAGAGTAAATCCAGGCCACCCATAATGAATCTTTCTTATTCAGAATGCTCCAGGCATGAGACGCCATAAGAGCCTTGTTGACATCTCCCACTCTACGAATACCAAGGCCACCTTCATATTTTGGGACACAAATAGCATTCCAAGCAACTTTAGCTTTCCCTCTATGAAACGAAGCTTCTTGAGACCATAAGAAATTTCGCATTTTAGCCTCCAACTCTTTAATGATACTAGCTGGCAATATAAACACGGAGGACCAATACACGTGGAGAGCCGACAAAACAGAAATAATAAGTTGTAATCTACCCGCGAAGGAGAGCAGTTTGTTTTTCCAGTTACCAATGCGCTTCTCCATCCTTTCAACCAAAACATTACAATCTTTCGCTAGGAGTCTAGTCGATATTAGGGGAACCCCTAAATATCTAACCGGCAAAAGACCCGCTTCAAACGGCATGACATTCAAGATAGCCTCTCTGACATGATCAGAAACATTACAGAAAAAAGCAGTGCTCTTCTGGATACTAGGGACCAATCCCGACATGTTTGTAAAAAGCGTGAGCGAATCCATAATAAAAGAAGCCGATTGAACATCTCCACGAGCAAACAGAAATAAATCATCTGCAAAACAGAGGTTAATAATACGCTGCTTTTCACATTTGTTATGGAATTTAAACGAAGAATCCACCCGAGAAGCATGCTGCAGAATGCAGGTTAGAATTTCCATGACAAGAGTGAAAAGATACGGAGATAACGGATCTCCATGCCTCAATCCACGTCTACCCTTGAAGTAACCATGCACTTCCCCATTAACACAGAGAGAGTAAGCTGGTGTAGAAACACATGTCATAATCCAGTTTACAAACTTCGAATGAAAACCAAAACCAACGAGCACATCCTTGAGAAAACTCCAATGAACTGTGTCATAGGCTTTTTGAATATCAACTTTAAATGCACACCGGGGGGGACCATAGCTTCTATGATAATTGTGCATCAATTCTTGAGTGAGCAATATATTGTCCGAGATCTTCCTTCCCGGTATAAAGGCCGATTGGTTGATGCTAACAATTTGGTTCAAGTAACCCTTAATACGGTCCGCCACAATCTTGCTAATACATTTATAAACGACATTACAACAAGCAATGGGCCGATAATCCGTAACTGAAAGAGGAGTGGTCTTCTTTGGAATTAGAACAATAAGAGTATTATTCAACTCCCGAAGAAGCTTACCAGTATTGAAGAAATCAATTATGGCATTCGAGACGTCAACACCAATAATATCCCATGCACTCTTGAAAAACGCCGCTGAATACCCATCCGGACCAGGGGCTTTTTCATTCCCAATAGAAAACATGGCCAGCTTAACCTCTTGACTCGTGACCGGACGGATCATATGCAACGCATCAACTTCATTCAACTTGTTGGAAAACAGATCATGCGAAGGCCGAATAGCTATATCATCTTCACTTCCAAGGAATTTTTCATAATGAGCAACAATTGCCTTAGACACATTTTCGCCCTCAAACAGAATCCCTTCCGTATTAGTAATAACATCAATTCTGGTAGTATGATTTCTGCTCTTCAAGGAAGCATGAAAGAAAGCCGTATTAGCATCCCCCGCGCGAAGCCAATCCACTTTTGATTTTTGTTTTAAGAACCGTTCCTCATCTAGACAAGCCTCTTGAAAATCAGCCGATATCTTCATCTCTAGCTCACGAAGAACAACATTTAACGGGTTACTATCAATATCCCGCTGAACCGCATCCAACTTAGACCGGAGCTCCTCCACTTTCTTGTGCAGATTACCTTGCTGAAACAGAAGATCACGAAGCGGCTTCTTTAGCAATCGAAGCTTTTTCACCACTCGAAATTGCTGAACTCCTTCAATATTAGTCTCCCAAACCTTTTTAGCTGCTTCAATAAAGCCGGGCTTATAAACCAAGAAATTTGCGAATTTGAACGGTCTATGTTTATTTTTATCCGGCAAAGGGTTCTTTAGCAAACAAGGAGAGTGATCCGATATATGATACGGATGGAAAAACGCCACCGAATTGGGAAACATATCCACAAAGGCAATATTACCCATAATTCTGTCAATTTTCTTTAGCAACCCGGCTCCCTTTTTTGTTTTTTCGTTCCACGTGTAATGCAAACCCGAGCTATTTATGTCAAACACCTCCAAATCCGAAATGCAATCTTGAAAATCTCTCATTCCAATCGAAATGTTTGAAGCTCCCATAGACTTATCATCTAGGTTGAGAGCTGAATTGAAATCGCCCAAAATAACCCAAGGTTTATTCCCCACAAGCACTTTATGCTTAGATAAATGATACCATAACTCCCTACGCGTAATATAGTAATTAGCTGCATAGACAACGGAACAAAAAAACACTTTCTTATCTTGCTTAAATACGAGTTGAAAATGCATAACCTGCGAAGACTGAGAAAGCAACACGACATCAAATATACCCGGGTCCCAGCCTACTATAATCCTCGTGCCCTTGTCACAACTGTTCCCATTCGTGGTCCACTCCCAACGACGAAAAACCAAAGAACAAACCTTATTAAGATTATCTACATTCACATGAGATTCCAGAATAGCACAAAACGACAACTTATTCTCCTTTACAATCTGTCGAACCTCTTGTTGTTTCAGAGGGCGGTTCAACCCCCTGATGTTCCAAGACGCTAGACTAATCATTAGAAACAGCTGAAAAAGGAGTGCTTGCCCTTGTACTTTGTGCGTTCCTTCCATGAGGAATTCATCCATCTCGCTATAACCCTCCAACACCTCGTCTTCCACATAGTCTTCGTTTCCGCCCCCAACCGAAGTGCTACATTGACCTTTATCCACATCAACTACCTTAGTATCATTCAAAACCTCAAACGGGTTTCGAGTAGCAAATCTACCCCCTGTTACAACACTCCCCGACGTTTCCGCCACGTTTTGTTGTTTTACGTGGTCGGGGTGTGACACTTTTCAAGGATTGTTTTTAGTGATAGGTTATGGACGGTTTGGGTAATATTGTTAGCTGCCATCTACAAAATTTAACAAGGTTCAAATTTTAGTATTTTCGATATTATTATATTTTAATTATTAATACCCTTTTATGTCTTATAGACAATTAATAATTAAAATCTAGAATCCAACATTACATTTAAATATCGGTTAGGTGACCTTTATCCCTCTATTTAAATTAACAAGGTAGTCAACGTTTGACAATTGCAACCCTTTGCAACTTCTAGACATATGGGATCGGTTAAGCATCTTTATGTTTAGTTGGCATGTTTAATCCCATCAACACCTTTGTTCCCCATGCTTCGGTGACCCTAAGTTCATGGTTTCCAAATCAAGTCATCCAACTTACACACACGTGTGAGTTTATACACATAAGTGGTTAGGTGACCTTTATCCCACAAAAGAGTTCCCAAGTGATTCGAGTGTTGTATAAAAGGATGGTGTTTGACTTGTTTTATAAAAGGGATTTTTGAGTTTTCAAAATTCTAGTTTAGAAAACTTTATGTACCATATATTTGCATGCATTCAAATCCTTGGTACTTTTGTGAAAACAAATTTTCAAGGTTCTTTTTAATAAAACCCATTTTATTATAAAATCATTAATTTTTAATGACCTTTTATTAACCATTTTTAATGATCTTTTAAAGAACCATTTTTAAGCTTGTTGTTGATTACTAATTGTTAAGCATGCATATCCAAATATCATTCAAACAATAAAATAAACAACCACACAAGCACAACACACATAACAAATAATGTGTCGTTGAACTCCCACTTGATTCCGCATCCAAATGCTTCAAGTCTTCTTCTTGTGTTGTGATTTCTTCACATTCTTTGGTCTTCCAAATGTCTTTTATATTCAGCTCCAAACTCATTTGGGCTTCAAAATGTGTTTTGGTTATTGGGCTAAAATCCCGTTAAAAACTATGAAGTCCTTTAGGCCCGAAATTAGCCAAAACCAAAATCACATTTTGTGTGCATCTTCTTTTACAAAAATTTATCCTAATACATTTTTCTAGTAAAAACAAAATGCACCTAATCTATTTATTTTACATGCCAAATGAAAATAAATAAATTACATAACTTTTACAAATGGAAGAACAAAAATAATTAATTATTACAACCTTTGAAATAATTAAATATAAATCATAACACAATCATTCAACATAGTCACATAAGGTCATGGCTAGGTTATGAACACCAAAAATATATATATCCAAATATATATAAAATTCAATAAGCAAAAATGGTTTCCTTTTTACAACCTACATTTTCGATCAAGAATGAAAAAACCGAAAAATGTGGATTTTTGTCCAAACAAAACAAATCATCCATATGACATAATTTTTTCAAGATTCCTTTATGCATGTAGGAAATAAATCTTGAAAAAACAAAAGGATAACCATATATAAAATTTCGGCCAAAGGGTTTAACCAAACCCGAAACCCGAAAATTTCATATCCTATGAAGCATGCACTCATATAAGCGGCTCTAGATGCCATTGTTGGGTTTTACACATGTTTATCAAAGTATTTTATCCTTATAAAATGAAAACGCAGCGGAAAATATTATTTAAAACATGTTTACTTTCAAGATATAAAACCCATTTTATATGTAAAACCCAATCCTGGATCCATATACGAACATGCATGCTATCAAAAATAAAACACAACCATAGAGTGTATAGAATACTACCTTACAAGGAGTAGAGGATATGAAGAAGATAATGCTTCTTGAATGGTTGCCTTCAAGTGTAGAAGACCTCAAGCTTGTATACCCCAAGCCTTCCAACAAACACCTTATGTTTAGCTAGGATTTCTACACTTATGAACTCACTTGAAAATCCCTCATAAAACCATCACCTTGGCCGAAAATATGAGAGACAATTTTAGAGAGTTCTTGCACTAGAAATTACAAACTTGAAAAATCTAAATTCCACCATATGTTGGCCGATTTCTAGAGAGAAATCACTAGTATTTTCAAGTTCATAATTTTTAAAATGATCATCCATACTTTAGTTCTTGCAACAACTTGTCTTAAAAGAATGAGAGAGAACATGAACACCAAAAATATATATATCCAAATATATATAAAATTCAATAAGCAAAAATGGTTTCCTTTTTACAACCTACATTTTCGATCAAGAATGAAAAAACCGAAAAATGTGGATTTTTGTCCAAACAAAACAAATCATCCATATGACATAATTTTTTCAAGATTCCTTTATGCATGTAGGAAATAAATCTTGAAAAAACAAAAGGATAACCATATATAAAATTTCGGCCAAAGGGTTTTAACCAAACCCGAAACTCGAAAATTTCATATCCTATGAAGCATGCACTCATATAAGCGGCTCTAGATGCCATTGTTGGGTTTTTCACATGTTTATCAAAGTATTTTATCCTTATAAAATGAAAACGCAGCGGAAAATATTATTTAAAACATGTTTACTTTCAAGATATAAAACCCATTTTATATGTAAAACCCAATCCTGGATCCATATACGAACATGCATGCTATCAAAAATAAAACACAACCATAGAGTGTATAGAATACTACCTTACAAGGAGTAGAGGATATGAAGAAGATGATGCTTCTTGAATGGTTGCCTTCAAGTGTAGAAGACCTCAAGCTTGTATACCCCAAGCCTTCCAACAAACACCTTATGTTTAGCTAGGATTTCTACACTTATGAACTCACTTGAAAATCCCTCATAAAACCATCACCTTGGCCGAAAATATGAGAGACAATTTTAGAGAGTTCTTGCACTAGAAATTACAAACTTGAAAAATCTAAATTCCACTTATATGTTGGCCAATTTCTAGAGAGAAATCACTAGTATTTTCAAGTTCATAATTTTTAAAATGATCATCCATCCTTTAGTTCTTGCAACAACTTGTCTTAAAAGAATGAGAGAGAACATGGCCACCCAATTTGCCCAATCATGTGCCATCTAGTTATGACAATTGCGTGTAACTTGATTGGACCAAAATTGCTTGGGAAGACCACCCAATCAAAACCCATGCAAATGTATGCAATTTGATTGGACCATCCTAGTCTTGGGAAGAGGGGGCGGCCCACTTTATTTATTTAAAAAAATTTCAGTTTTTCTTTTAAATAATATAAGTCTTACATATATATATAAAACATAACATCATATGTTATAAGACTTATGCTATTTTTATTATGTTATTTAACCCATTAAATAACAAAATAAAATATTCTCTCAAAATAAATTATCCATATAATTTATTAGTTTGTCAAGTGCAATTATTTAGAAAACCAATTTCTAAATATTGTAAGTGTTAATATTTACTTGTTTGATCATATCATAAATAAATATTATAAGTGTTTGTCTAGCTTGTATTTGGGTATACTCGACTTGGATCATAACGTACTAGCCACATCAATTTAATATGTGTCTTGGGCATACAGAATCCAACATGAACAATCCCTGCACTATCCGAACCTGAACGCAGCTTCTCCACAGCGATTGGAACACAAACCTTTGACAGTTCATCAATTAAATTAAACTTACGAGGTTCAGTTGGAGACTGAATTGTACCCCGTCGAGGAAGCCATGTATTACTTTCAACATCCATAACTCGGCTAGCCAAACCTTCAAACGAGAAAGAAGATCTGCCGCCGTCATCATGGTGAAAGACCTCATGTGTCTTATGCTCATCCATTCGGAACAATACAACTCTCTCCAATAAACATGAACACAGCCGATGCAACAAGAAATCCGAGCAACAATAATCAATTAACAAAACCGAAACTAAAACCCTAATCTAGCAATGCCCTATCCCATGAATCTTGCAAATCAGATAGTGAAAACTATCGAATCCGATCGAACCACAGAAAGAAACAAGGCGGCGATTATTCTTTAAACAAAACCTAATATCACACGAACACTACAATGAACAGAATCAGTACTAGAGCAAGGATGCTGATGACCAACCTGTTAATCATTAGAATACGATGACATTTAGGGTTTCATGAGGTTGAAATCGCCTAGGCTAGAGAGAGAGAGCATTAGGGTTTCCAGAGTAGCTGAAAATCATTAACCTGCTATGTATGTTTATTGTTGCATACTTAGTACATTTATTTCACATCACATTTGCTACATCATGGAACGGATATGGACCTCACTATACAGCAACCATCGGGAACTGGTGCAGGCGAAGCACACGAGTCTCGATATTCTATTCATCTGAGTTTTGATAGGATGTATTAAGACCTGAAGACCATGTACTAGTGACCGAGCCTGATGGCCCACATAACCACGCATGGGAACGAAGTTTGACATGTGGGAAAGTCAAGGTGGGATATTAGCAACCACACATGTATAGAAATGAGAACGAAGGTGGCATTTCCTGTGGTTGATTTCTTTGCAAAGAATAATTGGGCGAAATATGGGTTGTCAAGAATGATGATGAATGCTCACGGGTTTTTCTTCTTTAAGTTCAAAACGAAAGAAGGGATGGATCAAATGTTAGAGGATGGTCCGTGGATGATAAGAAATGTTCCAATAATTTTGAAAGAGTGGTCGGCCTCTATCAAGTTGGAAAAAGAGGATTTAAAAGCTATTCCAGTTTGGGTCAAGATGCATGATGTCCCGTTAGCGGCAGTTACTGAGGATGGGCTCAGTTTACTTGCATCTAAGATTGGGGTGCCTATAATGTTAGATTCGTATACTGCCACAATGTGTGCGGAATCTTGGGGAAGAAGCAGCTATGCAAGAGCTCTTATTGAAGTGCAAGCGGGGGTTGAGTTAAGAAAGAGTGTTACTGTGGCTATCCCATCTATGGATGGTAGTGGGTATTCAAAGGTGGAAGTCAAGATTGATTATGATTGGGAGCCTCTAAGGTGCCCCTCTTATTGTGTGTTTGGTCATGATGACAGCTTGTGCCCGAAGAACATTCAGGTATCTTCTAGTGGGGATGCTGAAAAGAATAATGATGAATTTCAGGTTGTAGGGGGCAAGAAGAAGAAAGTGAACAACCAAGGCATCCACATGAAACATTATCACCTGGGTGATCATCGATGGACTTAAGTTACCAGCACACTTTCTTGCAATCAAGAAAACTGACGAGTCTTCATAGTTGTGAATGTTCCTCTAAGAGAGGCGGCTTTTAGGCACAAGGTGCCAACTCCTGTTATCTCTGAATTTGATCTATGCATGATCTTTGTCAGGCAATACACAACACCCTTGGCTCACGTCGGGACCAGAACATTGCTTATTGCCGTTGGGCAAACGATCAGAGAAAACGAGCTCTCCTGGCACTCGAAGACATGTTGCGAGCATGTGTGTGTCTGGCTTTGGTGCAAATTGGATGGACTCTTACCTATGGTTGAGTACTACTGCGACAGTTATCATCTTGGTAAACAGACAGCTCTATTGAGGCGTTACATAGACAATAATGCCAACCTTCTTGTTAGACTGAGATTGTTAACAACTTAATTACTGGTCTAGGACTGGTACTCGAAACTCTTGGGAAGGTTGTTTGGATCGGGAGTCGATTGGCGGCAACGCGTGACCGTTAGGAAAGCTGATAAACTTGGGAAACGCTGGAAGATCACTGTAGGCGATCGTATCATGTTGAAAGTCTCACCCTGGGAGGGTGTGGAATGCTTGGGAAGCATAGCAACAGTCTGGGAGGAATCGGTAGCGTAACCTACAAACTCGAGTTACACGACGAATTGGGTAACGTACGCGATGTCGTTTATGTTTCGGATCTAAGGCAGTGGTTGCCTGACGAAACACGTACGATACCTTTACTGGAGGAATTTATCGAACACAAGGACCAGGAAGTCAAGGTTCATTAACGTAGTCGTATCTTGATCGTGAGAGTTCGTTGGAACTCAAGACGTGGACCGGAGTTCATGTGGGAGCGTGAGAATTAGATGAAGCTTAAGTATCCTGATGACAAGTCTAATTTTAGTACTACTGGTGAATTTCGGGACGAAATTGCTCTTCAAGTTGGGGATGATGTGACACCTGGGGAAAATCCGCAACAATCTTGATTCCTCACTTCACCTCTCTATGCTTACTTGTCAAATTTCGGGATGAAATTTCTTTCAAGTTGGGGATGATGTGACAACTCGAACTTCCAAGGTTAGTCTTGTAAATCTGGTTCCTCGTTGTTTCACGTTCACATTCTTGCTACGGTTATTTGATTAACGCAAACGTGTCAGGTTATGCTCGAGTGTATTAGTGGGCCATGTCTTAGTGTCACTTGTTCGAGTGGGCCGCACCCTAAACTAATTAGATTAAACACAAGCCCATTATGATAACTAATTAGATTAAACACAAGCCCATTATTAAAACAGTTTTTTTTTATATATTATTATGGGTTTAAGCCCATTGTTTCCGGCCCCAAAAAATCTCACCGCCCCAAACTCTCATATTATATGTTTACGTAATGTGTTATGTGATTAGATTAAACTCTAAACCAAAATCAAACCCTACACCCTTTAATTTGTGGCGACAGTAGCCCCCCCTGTTGTCGAAGTCTCTTTCTGTGGGAGATCATCCTTATTCTGGTTAGTTAATTATGTTTGTTCAATTCTTGTGTCATGGTGTGCATTTATATGTTAATAAACATATACTATTTGCATATAGATGTTCTTGAAGATTAAAGATTAGGGTAACAATATACTTAAATGAAGTGTTACTGCATGATATATGTTTGTTATTTGATGATATGTTTACTGTTAATAGATGATGTAGTGAGAATTTTCGGCCGATTGTAGTTGATTGCTGTACATGGAGTGTTCATGCATGGTTAGGATAGATTCTATTGGTTAGAGTTACAATAATAAAAAACTGTTCGAATGTAGTTCTAATCAATTGGTTAAAGGGATAAAAGAATGACATGATAATCAATCCTTGCCTTGATTTAATTATACAGTCGCTATTGGTGATGATGGTGATATATGTAAGATAAATAGAACCATTGGTGCTGCATGGCAGCATGATAATTAGGGTATAAAAATTCATAACATGATAAATTTAAGCTGAAACACTGTTGTGGGTAATTATTGTTGAAATTGGATTATACACGAGTGGGCCACATATGTAACAAGGTCTGTTTGGGCCAGTAATCATCACATTGAAGGGTTGGGCTTGAACATTAACTCAATGGTTTAGCAAACAACTAATTAGGTCAAATGTAACGACTATACATAACTTGGGCCGAAGATTGTAATGGATCACACAACATAAGCTTATTTATATATGATTTGGACCTTTCCTGCGTACTGGGCTTTAGCTCTAAACCAGGCCGCGCACCCTAGTGGGCCTGGGGCGTATTTGGGCCACGCATGCACGGAATGGAACACAGTTTCGTTTATTTGAATTTATATATTGGGCCTTATTTGTTAAGTGGGTCGCATGAGTTTGGTTGTGCTTTGGGTGATGGGTTGGACGGGTTATTTGGTTTGGGTCACATCAAAGAAGCAGATTACACATGGGTTAGAACTGCTAGGTACTTGGGCTTCGGGCACCTTTGGGCTTTACGTGTTCTGACTTGTATGTTTACGTGAATATAATGCAAATTAATTGTCGATGGTTAGTACACTAATTGAAAGGATTCTGTGTTAATGAGTAGCACACTAGGGTGTGCTACAATTTCTGATTTACTATGAGAAGTACGAGCTATAATCTCTTGCATGTTAATTAAGAGATGGATTAGCTCTCTGAATGGCTTCTCTCTGGTTTCTTGGGCGACATAGGCGATTTCTCTAGGAACCCTAATACTTGATCTTTCATCCTTAATTTCGATTGATTTGGGTTAGGTATTGGGGTGTTGTCGATCCTTCTGAGTAAGGCTTCTAGACTTCTACCCTGGTTTCTAATCTTTTGAAGTTGGAATTAGGATTTTCGTTTCTTTTGTGATTAGGGTTTCTGTTCGTTTATTGCCGCCTAGGGTTTTTCTGTTTTTTGCTGTTTTGTTCGGTTTGCATGCTTTGCCGTCTTGCTGTGTTTCAACGTTGTTTTTATGCATGGCAAATAATCGTGATCCAAGTTTGGAGGAATTAGGGTTTCAGTCTTTCTCGGAGCGGATGCATGAAGATGTTCTCATTACTTCCACGGGGTCAGTTAATGTTCAGGATATGCGCAATAAATCCTCCTTGTTTAGTAAGCCGATTAAGATTGATGGAAATCCTCTGATGCCTCGTCGGGGTGTTGTGCAAAAAGATCAGAAGGTTATCAATGTCATCGATGAGTTGGTGAAGATTACGGTTCCAGTTCAGCCGGTTCAGCCAGTTGTTGAGGATTTGGAGAAGGTTAACTATTCTGGTCGATCTGATTTGGATAGTGAACGATTGGAGAAGACAAACCAACCTGCGGAACCAGTTTCATACGCTGAAAAGTTGAAGAGTAACACAAGGCCTAAAACCGAAGTGAACTTTAGGAAGCTGGAGAATACGGAAACACACCAGGATGCGGATGTTGTGATTCCAAAGGAGGTTGTTAAGAAGGTACAAGATAGGTTTGATAATGTTCTTTTTGGTTACTTTCTAGGGAATAGATTGCCGTTTCCGGTTGTCGAGTACTACGTTAAAAATGTCTGGGCAAAGTTTGGATTTTCTAAGATCATGATGAACTCGGAAGACTTTTTTTTCTTTAAGTTTGATTCTAAAGAAGGTATGCATAAAGCGCTGGAGGGAGGGCCGTGGTTAATTCGTAAAATTCCGTTATTTCTTAACATATGGTCTCCATCCATCAGTTTAAAAAAGGAGGGTATCAAATCGGTTCCTATATGGGTTAAGCTCCATAATGTTCCGATTGCAATCTATACCGATGACGGATTAAGTTTGCTGGCGTCCAAGATTGGAGTTCCAAAGAGATTGGATAGTTATACAGCTGATATGTGTGCTCATAGTTGGGGTAGGAGTAGTTATGCTCGTGCCTTGATAGAAGTTAATGCGAATAATGAGCTTAAAGACCATATAGTTGTTGTGATCCCGAAAATTGATGAGGATGGGTTTACTATGGAAAAAATCAAGGTTGAATATGAGTGGAAGCCACAACGCTGTGCAACATGTAGTATTTTTGGCCCCAATGATCAAAAGTGCCTGAAAAATCAGAATGTTACTCCTAAACAAGTTGTAGTTGATGCTGATGGCTTTATTACGGATAATAGAAAGGTTGCAAAGATTGGAGTGATGAATAAGAAACCGAAAGCAAAATTTGTGTATCGGCAAAAAGTGAACAAGTCGGGAGCGAGTACTTCGGGTACGAAGAAGGATTCTGGTTCACACGTGAATGAGACTAACATTAAAACATCCAATGCTTTTGAGGCATTAGATGCTGATGATGGTGATGGATATGAGGATACTGGTTTTAATAATGATGGTATGAATGGGAAGCCGCATAAAACGTCACAGGTAGCTGATGAAGTTTTGGAAGTAACTCCGACTGAAATGGCGAAGTTTATGTCTAATGAACGGCACATTGATTCTTCTGAGGGGGCAAGCACTCCCGGTTCCAAGGTTGTCAATGGATAGTTTTATGTGTTGGAATGTTAGGGGCTTGAACCATCCCCTGAAACAAGCTGAGGTTCGAAATCTTATGTCAGCCAATAATGTTGAATTGTGTGCTATTCTTGAATCACATGTTGATGTTAGCAAGTTGGATAAAGTTTGTAAGTATGTTTTTCGTAAGTGGAGTTGGACTTCAAATGGTGGGGTTTGTAGTCGGGGAACTAGAATTATTTTGGGGTGGAATGCGGACAACCTTGATGTTATGATTCTCTATCAAACGGACCAAATTATTCACACTCAAATTTTCTTTAAAACCAGCAAGAAAGTCCTTTTCTGTTCGTTTGTTTATGCTGAAAATAAGTATCAAAATAGGAGAATGCTTTGGAATGATTTATGCAAACATAAAGTGTTTTGTCATGATAAGCCGTGGGTGGTAATGGGCGACTTTAATTCTGCTCTCAACCTTGAAGATTCGTTATATGGGTCCTCTAAACAATCTATTGGCATGCGGGAATTTGATGAATGTGTTCATCAAGCTGATTTGATTGATATAAGTGCTCATGGGCTCCAATACACTTGGAATCAAAAGCCGAAGAGTGGTGCAGGTTTGTTGAAGAAAATAGATAGAATTATGGGTAACGTCACGTTTTTAGACCATTATCCTTCAGCCTATGCTTTGTTTCATCCGTTTCGTGTGTCGGACCATACTCCGTGTTTTCTTAAAATGCTGAGCAATAATGGTTTTCGACCAAGGCCTTTCAAGTTCCCAAACTTTATTGTCACGAAACCTGAATTTAAGGATAGTGTCAAATCTGAATGGGAGAAGAATATTGAGGGTGTTACTATGCTTTCGGTAGTGAAGAAGCTGAGGAATTTAAAGCCGAAGTTGAGAAAAATTTTGTTCGACCAAGGGAACTTGCATGTTAAGGTGAATGATTTGAGGAAAAAGCTAGATGATATTCATGTTCAAGTGGATCAGAACCCTTTGGATTCTCGATTGAGGCAATTGGAGGCTCAATGCCTTAAGGATTTTCAGTCAGCAGCATATGATGAGGAATGTTTTTTAAAACAGAAATCAAAGGTTGATTGGCTTTGTGCGGGAGATTCAAATACAAAGTTTTTTCACAACACGGTTAAAGTTAAAAATGCTAGAACCAAAATCTATAGTATTATGGATTCCTTGGGAAATAGATATGAAGGTGATGATGTAGCTGATGCTATGGTGTCGCATTACATGAATTTTTTGGGTGTTGAGAGTCCGGTTCAAGTGCCTAATTTGGACAATCTGTTCACTAATGTGCTTAGTAGTGAAGTTGCGGATCACATGGTCCACCAAGTTACTCGGGAGGAGGTCAAGCAAGCCATGTTTAGTATTGGTGAGGATAAGGCCCCGGGTCCGGATGGGTACACGTCGGCTTTTTTCAAGCATTCTTGGGATATTGTTGGTAACGAGGTGACTAATGCTGTTTTGCAGTTTTTTGAAAACGGTAAACTTCTTAATCAAGTTAATCACACGATTCTTGCTTTAATTCCAAAAAAAGAGGTTCCGGATTCAGTTGTGGACTATAGACCCATCTCTTGTTGCAATGTCTTGTATAAATGCATTAGCAAGATTCTTACGGATCGGTTGAAAACATGCTTGGGGGCTCTTGTTAGTATTAATCAGTCTGCCTTTGTACCGGGTAGAAAGATTTCAGATAATATTCTCCTCACGCAGGAATTGATGCATAATTATCACCTGAACAGAGGCCCGGCTAGATGTGCTTTTAAAATTGACATTCAGAAAGCTTATGATACAGTTAATTGGGATTTTTTGGAGTTAACTCTCACGTTGTCACACCCCCAAAATCCCACCTGCGGAGTACTACCGCTTGGAGGCGTGACTGACCAGGATCCAGCCACCAATCATACTGAACAAGCATATAAGTAATTATAAAAGTTTAACCAATACGATTGGTGTTCCAAAACAAATAAGTTTAAGTTGCAAGCGGAAGCATAAGTTTAAAGTTATAACATAAGTTCCAAAAGTTTCAAGTTTAACATAGTCTTGTAGCAATCCCTGTCCCACAACGATCCTCCTCCATGCAAGCTCCCGCTGAGTACCTATGGTCCTGCAAAGAATGTAGTAACGAATCAACAACTAGTTGAGTGAGTTCACGGGTGGGCGTTTGTTTTAGTTATTCCGAAAACAGTTTCCTTTAACTGGCATCCTGCCGTGGGGGTTACCCCATAGTTTAAAAACGTGACATGTTCGTTCCCAGTTACTCCGGCACTCCGGCCGTGGGGGCTACCCCATGTAGTTATCAGGCATTTCGGCCGTGGGGGCTACCCCATGCGTACATCATCCGGCTCTCCAGCCGTGGGGGCTACCCCATGCGTACACTAGACTCGTTACCATATCGACTGCTGACTGTAGTCATGTTTATGTGCCCTGAAAACATCAATGTCTATCATCATTGACGTGCCCCAGATCCATTAGTTCACGCCCGTCCTCTGCGGCACGGTGTGAGGCTTGTCAGACCTAAATAGCGCTATCTAACTAATGACCCGCTCGCCATTGGCCCGGCGATTAGTCGATACAAAAAGGAGGGACTTCGTGATAGAGTTTTAGTCTAGTACGTTTATCCGTCCATCCGGACGAGGAATCACATTCCTGAACCACTGACGTCCTACCCAAGGAGGACGAGGAATCCACGTTCCTTAACCCCGTTCCCAACCCAGGGAATCCCATGCTTTGTAAAGGGTGTGAACTCACCTCGGTTTGCTCGGCAGTTAATCACAGAAAGTCAATCAAGTCGCAAGTAGTCAGTTACGTCCTAACACGGATATCACTTATAATCAGATTCAAGCCAGCAATGTACACGTATGTTTAACACGTATGGCAAACACGTTTAACAGTTCACAGTAATCTTAATCAACAGTAGCACATACGGTTCACAAGTTCAGCCCAACTACTTAGGCCCAAACACGTAAAAGCAGTTAGCACAGAAGCCCATCAGTCTGGCCCATTAACTAAGGCCCAAAAGTGTGGTCTCGAGTCGCAACCGGACTCGCAAGCATGGTCTCGAGTCATGCTGTGTGCTGATCTCAGGTGGTTGCGAGTCGCAACCGGTGTCGCAACCGTGGTCTCGGTTAATCATGCTGAGGTCTCGAGTCGCAACGGGACTCGTAATCTATGGTTTCGGCTTGTCCTGTTATGGTTGCGAGTCGCAACCGCGTGGTCTCGAGTCATCACGCTGTGGTTGCGAGTCGCAACCGGGTGATTGCGAGTCGGTAGCAGTCGTTTTCATGTTCACGTGTTGATGCAGATGTAGTCAGATTAATGGTACAATATAATCAGGCCCAAATCAGGAAATAACCAATAGCATTCCACTAACAGTTTTCCTAATCAGGCTATTAGTCAAAGATGGATCAAAATCACAAGGGTTTTCAATCTTCAACTATCATTCAAAGTGTTCTTCCTATGTTCAAACACATATCCAAGTTCTTCATAACATAAACAACACTTATTCAACCAAAATATAAACAACTATCAAGATACAATTTACTAGCATGCATCCTACTTGACAAACATATTCATTAGCCGATTTGTTTAGTATAAACACCCAAACTTTTCGGATCTAATCCAAGTGCAACCAATATCATCATTCACCTTTTTAACATACAATGAACCCATTTTCATCATCAAACATTTATGTATAGTTCAACTCATAATAAGAAACATTCATGAACCGATTTCTTTTCAAAACATTATGTATAACTCAACAACTTAACATATTGTCACATAATCTCATCATACAAACATAACATGAACACACTAACATTCAACAAAACATCAAGAACACTAACCGGTTATGGGTTTCGAGGGTGTGTGTAAAGCTTCCAACCGGGTGTGTGTGTGAGCCGATCCAAGTCCAAAGATCCGAGAATGATGAAGTGTTTGTGTTCTAGAGTTTAAGTGAGAGAGATAGTAGGAGAGTGTGTGGGTGTAATGTTTCAACAAATGGTAACACTAACTAAGGTGGTGTATTTATAGTCAAGTTCCAAGTGTGTGCACCCTTAATGGGTTTCGGGTGGGGTTTACGGCCCAAAGGCCCAACCGGCCAAAGGTTCTCGGCCCAAAGGCCCATTCGGTCACTATTCACTCGAGACCTCATGGTCTCGAGTCGGGTTCTTTGTTCTCGGGTTGGGTTCTCGGTTCCCTTATAACACGTAATAATATATACAATGCACACATAACAAGCACATATCACATAAAAAGGTTCACATTATCATTAAGTTTAATCATTCAACTAATCACATAACGTACAAGTATATCGCATCAAGACACAACGAAGGTTCTAGATTTCGAGTTGTCACATCATCCCCAAGTTGAAAGAAATTTCGTCCCGAAATTTGATGGCACTCACTGAGGAAGCTAGTCAAGTTGTAAGGTTTTCCCGGTTATCCTGGGGTGTCACATCCACCCCCCGTTGATCTGGAATTTCGTCCCGAAATTCCGTAGCTTCAGCCTCAGTAGCGTTTGTACTGTTCTCAAACAGTTGGGGATACTTTTGTTTCATCCGATCTTCGCGCTCCCAGGTAAACTCTGGGCCGCGACGTGAGTTCCAACGAACTCGAACAAGAGGTATTCTAGTGCTCTTGAGGACCTTAACATCCCGGTCCGTGATTTCGACAGGTTCTTCGACGAATTTCAACTGTTCGTCGATCGTGAGTTCCTTCAGAGGAACTACGTGCGTCTCATCTGACAGACACTTCTTCAGATTTGACACGTGGAAAACGTTGTGAACTGCACCGAGTTCTGCTGGTAATTTCAGTCTGTAGGCCACCTTGCCTATTTTCTCAAGGATTTCGAAAGGTCCAACGTATCGTGGGTTAAGTTTGCCGCGTTTACCAAAACGAACCACACCCTTCCAGGGTGAAACTTTGAGTAATACCCGCTCCCCAACCTGGAGCTCAAGTGGTTTCCTGCCCTTATCGGCGTAGGCCTTCTGACGGTCACGAGCGGCCGCCATGCGTTGTCGTATTTGAGCAATCCGCTCAGTAGTGTCTACCACATGTTCTGGACCAGTGATCTGACTATCCCCCACCTCTGCCCAACAGAGAGGTGACCGGCATTTACGTCCGTACAATGCCTCAAACGGAGCAGCTTTAATGCTGGTGTGGTAGCTGTTATTATACGAGAATTCCACGAGTGGCAGATGCCTTTCCCAGCTGTTGCCAAAGTCGATTACACAAGCGCGAAGCATGTCTTCTAATGTCTGAATAGTTCGCTCGGACTGCCCGTCCGTCTGTGGGTGATACGCTGTGCTCATATCAAGTCGTGAGCCAAAAGACTTGTGCATTGCTTGCCACAGTTCCGAAGTAAAACGCGCATCTCGATCAGAGATAATAGAGGTGGGCACCCCGTGCCTCGAAACAACTTCCTTGAGATATATCTCCGCCAGAGTGGAGAATTTATCTGTTTCTTTGATTGCCAAGAAGTGTGCGGATTTTGTGAGTCGATCCACGATCACCCAGATAGTATCGTTTCCGCGCTGTGATCTAGGTAGGCCAGTAACGAAATCCATGGAAATTTGCTCCCATTTCCATTGTGGTATCTCTGGTTGTTGGAGTAGGCCTGAGGGTTTCTGATATTCCGTCTTGACTCGCGCACAGGTCAAACACTTGCTGACATAAGTTGCTATGTGGGCCTTCATGCTAGGCCACCAATACGTAGTTTTAATATCGTGGTACATCTTGTCCGAACCAGGGTGTACCGAGTAGCGAGATTTGTGCGCTTCATCCATCACGAGTTCCCGTAAATCGCCATAGAGTGGGACCCAGATGCGTCCTGTTACATAATAAGCACCGTCTTCCTTCTGTTCTAAGCGTTGCCTTGACCCGCGTAGGGCTTCGGCTCTAACGTTTTCTGGTTTCAGTGCTTCTATCTGAGCAGCTCGTATTTGCGAAGGTAGACTATAATGGATCGTGAGTTGTAAAGCTCTTACACGCTTAGGCGTAGTGTCCTTTCGACTGAGGGCGTCTGCCACAACATTGGCCTTGCCCGGGTGATATCTGATAGAGCACTCATAGTCATTCAGCAGCTCGACCCATCGTCGCTGCCGCATATTCAGTTCCTTCTGCTTGAATATGTGCTCTAAACTCCTGTGGTCGGTGTAGATGGCGCACTTGGTTCCGTATAGGTAATGCCGCCATAACTTAAGTGCGAAAACAACAGCTCCCAGCTCTAAATCATGCGTCGTGTAGTTCTTCTCGTGGACTTTGAGTTGTCGTGAGGCGTAGGCTATGACTTTATCTCGTTGCATCAATACACAACCAAGACCCTGAATTGATGCATCACAGTAAACCACAAAATCATCTGTGCCCTCTGGCAGTGAAAGGATAGGTGCACTACAAAGTCTATCCTTTAGATGCTGAAAAGCTAACTCTTGTGTATTCCCCCAATGATAGACAACGCCTTTCTGTGTTAGCAAGGTCAGAGGCTGCGCAATCTTAGAAAAATCCTTAATGAATCTCCTGTAGTAACCTGCCAATCCCAAAAATTGGCGAATTTCCTTTGGTGTGCGGGGCGCAGGCCAGTTCTTAATAGAGTCCACTTTGGATGGATCAACGTGAATCCCATCTTTGTTCACCACATGCCCTAGGAAATGGACTTCACGAAGCCAGAAGTCGCACTTCGAGAACTTTGCGTAAAGCTGTTCCTTCCGGAGGAGTTCCAAAATAAGTCGTAGATGTTGTTCGTGCTCTTCTTTGTTCTTAGAATAGATTAGAATGTCGTCGATGAAGACTATAACAAACTTGTCCAGGTACGGTTTGCACACTCGATTCATCAAATCCATAAAAACTGCCGGTGCGTTCGTCAGCCCAAACGGCATGACCAGAAACTCATAGTGCCCATAACGAGTTCTAAAAGCTGTCTTAGAGACATCCTCTTCTCGAACTCTCAACTGGTGATATCCCGATCTCAGATCGATCTTTGAATAGTAGCTCGACCCCTGCAACTGGTCGAACAAGTCGTCAATACGCGGTAGAGGATAACGATTCTTCACAGTCACTTTGTTGAGTTCGCGATAGTCGATACACATTCTGAAGGTACCGTCCTTTTTCTTCACAAATAACACTGGAGCTCCCCAAGGCGATGAGCTCGGACGAATAAAACCCTTATCCAAGAGTTCTTGTAGTTGCGTGGAGAGTTCTTCCAACTCTGATGGCGCTAAACGATAAGGTGCACGGGCTACAGGCGCGGCTCCAGGAGCTAGATCAATCTGAAACTCGACTTGGCGATGGGGCGGAAGACCAGGTAATTCCTCAGGGAATACCTCAGGATAGTCGCGTACAACCGGAAAATCTTCTAGCTTCTTCTCCTTTTCTGTGGTGTCAGTAACTAGAGCCAAAATCGCAGTGTGGCCCTTTCGTAAGCATTTCTGGGCCTTAAGAAGAGAGATGATGTTCTCAACTGCACTTCTCTTGTCGCCACGAATCATGAGAGGTTCACTACCAAAACCAGGAATACGAACGATCTTCTCGCTACAAAGAATCTCTGCTCGGTGTTGGGACAACCAATCCATCCCAATGACAACGTCGAAACTACCCAAGGCAATAGGAATAAGATCGACAGAGAAGGTATGGTTAGCGAGAATAAGCTGGCAACCCTTGACTACGTGTGAGGCTTCCAAACTCTTACCATTAGCTAGCTCTACAGTGTGCTTGTCGCTCAGGGGTGTAGGAATACGCTTAAGCATCTTACTAACTTCTAGTGACACATAGCTAGTATCGGCACCCGAATCAAATAAGACTGTAACATAAAAGTCGTCGAGAAGGAACTTACCCGTCACCACGTTGAGATCATTCCTTGCTTCACCTTGACCAATCACGAACACTCGTCCCCTAGCACCATTGTTGTTGTTCCCATTGTTACCATTCCCCTGGTTGTTGTTGTTGTTGTTCAATTGGGGACAATCTTTCTTGAAGTGGCCTTCAGCTCCACACTGAAAGCACCCTTTGTTGTTACCCTGTTGCTGTCGCTGGTTCTGCTGAGGTTGCTGACGATTCTGATTGGCGGGGTATGCGCTCCTGCAATCCTTTGCAACATGACCAGGCTTGTTGCACCGATGACAGTTGCCCCTGGTGCATGGCCCACTGTGATGTAAGTTGCAACGATTGCACTTGGGGTGATTCCCCTTGTATCCACCGTGACTTTGACCACCAGACGATTGCTGACTGGGGCTCTTGTGATCGTCCGTCTTTCTCTGCTGAGACTGAGTTTGCACCGAAGTTGAACCCCTGCTTGAAGTTCCATCCCATTTCCGTTTATCCCCACTAGAAGCACCAGAAGTAGTTGCAGCACCTATGCGCTTCGGTAACTTGTTCTGCTCCACCGCTTGGTCAGTGAGACGGTGAGCCAACTGTACAACCTGCTGGATAGTAGTCAAGTTCGCTGAAGTCACATGACTTTGGATCTCTGGCACCAAGCCCTTGAGATAGAGTTCAATTCGCTTATACGGAGGATCCACCATAGTAGGACACAACAAGGCAAGCTCATGCGATCTCTTAGTGTATGCCTCAATCTCCGACCCCGACATCTTGAGATTGTAGAACTCATCTTCCAGCTTATGAATGTCGTCACGACTGCAGTATTCCTCCCTGATCATTTCCTTGAAAGTTTCCCATGGGGTGGCGTTGGCAGCAACCAACCCTAACATCTGCACTTGAGCATTCCACCACGTGAGAGCCAGACCCTCGAGAGTACCAGTAGCATACTTCACCCTGCGCGCTTCAGGGCATTCACACATTTCGAACACAGACTCCAGTTTCTCAAACCAGTGTAGGAGACCTACTGCTCCTTCAGTGC
This sequence comes from Helianthus annuus, assembly GCF_002127325.2. Lineage (NCBI taxonomy): Eukaryota > Viridiplantae > Streptophyta > Magnoliopsida > Asterales > Asteraceae > Helianthus > Helianthus annuus. Next base: position 160,791,086 of record NC_035447.2, read on the forward strand.
CGCTAAAAGTAGTGGGTCGACAGTCCATAAAAGTCTTAAAAGTGCACACCGGTGCCTGAGCATACTGACCTAAAGTAGGCGAAAGAAAGACAGAGTTTAACACAAAGGTTGGTTCACGAGAGTAGGATCCAAATGATCCTAGAACAATTTCGGACTGCAGGATATACCTCCTGCGTGTGCAGCTGCGAGCGCTGCGGCAACTCGTTCGTTGATCAAAGCCGTCAACTGGGCTTGTGTCATGTTAACGCGTCCAGACATGGTTCTTCATAATAAGAGTATTACGTGTGAGAGAGGTTCGCGAAAGTACGATAGTAGGACAGAGTAAGCACACACGTGTTCATACAACAGTAGTTATACTAATCAAGCATACCATGAGCAATGTACTACGTAACTAACAAGTAGGCAATATACATCATATTACCTAGAATGTCGAGCCTTGCATGAGGAGCGAAGTGTCGTTGTGGACCGTTGAGCACTAAACCGGTTATAGTCTGGTTTTAACAAAAACGTTTCTCCTTTATTAAAACCAAGTTCACTATAACCAATGGCTCTGATACCAATCTGTCACACCCCCAAAATCCCACCTGCGGAGTACTACCGCTTGGAGGCGTGACTGACCAGGATCCAGCCACCAATCATACTGAACAAGCATATAAGTAATTATAAAAGTTTAACCAATACGATTGGTGTTCCAAAACAAATAAGTTTAAGTTGCAAGCGGAAGCATAAGTTTAAAGTTATAACATAAGTTCCAAAAGTTTCAAGTTTAACATAGTCTTGTAGCAATCCCTGTCCCACAACGATCCTCCTCCATGCAAGCTCCCGCTGAGTACCTATGGTCCTGCAAAGCATGTAGTAACGAATCAACAACTAGTTGAGTGAGTTCACGGGTGGGCGTTTGTTTTAGTTATTCTGAAAACAGTTTCCTTTAACTGGCATCCTGCCGTGGGGGTTACCCCATAGTTTAAAAACGTGACATGTTCGTTCCCAGTTACTCCGGCACTCCGGCCGTGGGGGCTACCCCATGTAGTTATCAGGCATTTCGGCCGTGGGGGCTACCCCATGCGTACATCATCCGGCTCTCCAACCGTGGGGGCTACCCCATGCGTACACTAGACTCGTTACCATATCGACTGCTGACTGTAGTCATGTTTATGTGCCCTGAAAACATCAATGTCTATCATCATTGACGTGCCCCAGATCCATTAGTTCACGCCCGTCCTCTGCGGCACGGTGTGAGGCTTGTCAGACCTAAATAGCGCTATCTAACTAATGACCCGCTCGCCATTGGCCCGGCGATTAGTCGATACAAAAAGGAGGGACTTCGTGATAGAGTTTTAGTCTAGTACGTTTATCCGTCCATCCGGACGAGGAATCACATTCCTGAACCACTGACGTCCTACCCAAGGAGGACGAGGAATCCACGTTCCTTAACCCCGTTCCCAACCCAGGGAATCCCATGCTTTGTAAAGGGTGTGAACTCACCTCGGTTTGCTCGGCAGTTAATCACAGAAAGTCAATCAAGTCGCAAGTAGTCAGTTACGTCCTAACACGGATATCACTTATAATCAGATTCAAGCCAGCAATGTACACGTATGTTTAACACGTATGGCAAACACGTTTAACAGTTCACAGTAATCTTAATCAACAGTAGCACATACGGTTCACAAGTTCAGCCCAACTACTTAGGCCCAAACACGTAAAAGCAGTTAGCACAGAAGCCCATCAGTCTGGCCCATTAACTAAGGCCCAAAAGTGTGGTCTCGAGTCGCAACCGGACTCGCAAGCATGGTCTCGAGTCATGCTGTGTGCTGATCTCAGGTGGTTGCGAGTCGCAACCGGTGTCGCAACCGTGGTCTCGGTTAATCATGCTGAGGTCTCGAGTCGCAACGGGACTCGTAATCTATGGTTTCGGCTTGTCCTGTTATGGTTGCGAGTCGCAACCGCGTGGTCTCGAGTCATCACGCTGTGGTTGCGAGTCGCAACCGGGTGATTGCGAGTCGGTAGCAGTCGTTTTCATGTTCACGTGTTGATGCAGATGTAGTCAGATTAATGGTACAATATAATCAGGCCCAAATCAGGAAATAACCAATAGCATTCCACTAACAGTTTTCCTAATCAGGCTATTAGTCAAAGATGGATCAAAATCACAAGGGTTTTCAATCTTCAACTATCATTCAAAGTGTTCTTCCTATGTTCAAACACATATCCAAGTTCTTCATAACATAAACAACACTTATTCAACCAAAACTATAAACAACTATCAAGATACAATTTACTAGCATGCATCCTACTTGACAAACATATTCATTAGCCGATTTGTTTAGTATAAACCCAAACTTTTCGGATCTAATCCAAGTGCAACCAATATCATCATTCACCTTTTTAACATACAATGAACCCATTTTCATCATCAAACATTTATGTATAGTTCAACTCATAATAAGAAACATTCATGAACCGATTTCTTTTCAAAACATTATGTATAACTCAACAACTTAACATATTGTCACATAATCTCATCATACAAACATAACATGAACACACTAACATTCAACAAAACATCAAGAACACTAACCGGTTATGGGTTTCGAGGGTGTGTGTAAAGCTTCCAACCGGGTGTGTGTGTGAGCCGATCCAAGTCCAAAGATCCGAGAATGATGAAGTGTTTGTGTTCTAGAGTTTAAGTGAGAGAGATAGTAGGAGAGTGTGTGGGTGTAATGTTTCAACAAATGGTAACACTAACTAAGGTGGTGTATTTATAGTCAAGTTCCAAGTGTGTGCACCCTTAATGGGTTTCGGGTGGGGTTTACGGCCCAAAGGCCCAACCGGCCAAAGGTTCTCGGCCCAAAGGCCCATTCGGTCACTATTCACTCGAGACCTCATGGTCTCGAGTCGGGTTCTTTGTTCTCGGGTTGGGTTCTCGGTTCCCTTATAACACGTAATAATATATACAATGCACACATAACAAGCACATATCACATAAAAAGGTTCACATTATCATTAAGTTTAATCATTCAACTAATCACATAACGTACAAGTATATCGCATCAAGACACAACGAAGGTTCTAGATTTCGAGTTGTCACACACGTGTTTTGGCCTTCATCAGAAAATGGTAAAGTGGATCATGACGTGTGTTACCTCAGTGTCGTATTCATTAAGTATCAATGGCAATCTTCATGGGTATTTTAGGGGGAAACGTGGGCTAAGGCAGGGGGATCCGATGTCACCTTACCTCTTCACATTAATTATGGAGGTCTTATCCCTCTTGTTGCGTCATGCGGCCAACAACTCTTTTAAATACCATGCCCTATGTGCGAAAGAGAAAATTATTAATGTTTCGTTTGCGGATGACTTATTCATTTTTGTTCATGGAGATGTGGTTTCGGTCAGAAAAATAAAGAAGGCGCTGGAAACTTTTACTAATATCTCAGGGTTAGCTCCTAGTCCAGCTAAGAGCACGGTGTTTTTCTGTAATGTTCCCCCTATGATCAGGCAGGAAATTCTCGACATTATGCCGTTTCAGGAGGGTTTACTTCCGGTCAGGTATCTTGGAGTTCCCCTTATCTCTTCGAGATTGTTATACAAAGATTGTGAAGTCCTAATTCAGTGTATGGAGAAAAAGATTGTTAATTGGGTTACAAAGTCACTATCTTTTGCGGGCCGGTTGCAGCTTATCAATTCGGTTCTTTCTTCTATGCACATCTATTGGGCGTCTGTTTTTGTCATCCCAGCTAGGGTCATTGTCGAGCTAGAAAAAAGAATTCGCCGTTTTCTGTGGAATGCGGGTTCGGATGGCAGGATTCGTGCTAAGGTTGCTTGGAAAGACGTGTGTTTGCCTAAAGATGAAGGTGGTTTGGGTATTCGAAATATTTCGGATGTTAATAAATCCCTTATAGCAAACCATATTTGGAGTATCATTACAAACCGTGAGTCTATTTGGGTGCGATGGATTCATACGTACAAGCTTAAAGGTAGGAATTTCTGGGAAGTTCCTTGTAGGGGGAATATGAGCTGGGGATGGAGGAAAATTTTGGCGATCAGGAGTATCATACGTCCTCACATCTGGTCTTCCTTAAAGAGTGGGTTACAAACTAATGTGTGGAGTTATATGTGGTGTACGGTCAGCCCGCTTAGGTTGTTTATAACTCCAAGGCACATTACTAATGCTAGGTTTAACCTTCAGGCTTCGGTTGCGGAGGTTATTGATCACAATGGGAATTGGAAATGGCCTCAAGCGTGGCTTGACTTGTTTCCGGTCTTAATCACTATTACGGTTCCAACTTTAGATCCTCATGCTGTGGACCGGCTAGTTTGGAAAGACTTGGATGGAAAGAAGGATGAGTTTAAATCGGCTCATGTTTGGAACACTATTCGAAGTAGAGAGCATCAAGCTTTATGGGCAAACATGGTTTGGTTTTCCCAATGTATTCCAAGGCATGCGTTTCATATGTGGCTGGCGTTTAAAAATAAGCTAAAGACACAGGATAGGATGGCAGTTTGGGAAGCAGGTAGTCAAACAAATCTAAACCTCATGTGTTGTCCGCTATGCAATTTTGACCGGGATAGTCGTGACCATTTATTTTTCCAATGTAACTTCTCGGCCCAAGTGTGGAGTAAAGTGAAGCTGAAGGTAAACTTGACGAATGTGGATATTACTTGGTTGTCAATTCTAACGTGGGTGGAGCAACACTCACGATCGAAGAATGTTGATCATATTGTGAGTAAGTTGGTGATAGCAGCAGCCTCGTATTTCATTTGGCAAGAAAGGAATAACAGGTTGTTCAATAATAACAAGAGGACGGTCGACCAACTTGCTGAGAAGATTATAGGCGTGGTTCGTGTGCGGCTGATGGGTTTCTGGTTTCGGATGAGTTCGGCTAGGGAACGCATTTTCAAGGCTTGGTAGATTGAAGATAGCAACTACGACCTAGTGGATCCGGGCTAGTAGGTTTTCGGGTCTTCTTGTAGAGTCGGCTTTTGTGCTTGGTCTTGGCTGTCTTTTGTTTTGGTTGTGTTGTTAGTGGTTTTTGGTCTTGGATTGTGTTGTGTGGTGTCCTAGGCTTGGCATGTCAAGTCTAGTTGGTGTGTTGTTTTGACACACCCTTGTGCTTTATTTTGATTTCATCTATAAAATTCATCGGGGTATCCCTTTACCCAAAAAAAAAAAACTAGAATATGTGTGAAATACATGATGTGTACGTACATGAGACTGATTGTTATCGGTAACCCTTTTAGGGCATGGTTGTTCAACTGGTAAACAAAGTAAGTAATCTTATCGAGCAAACCTAAGGTGAGTTCATCTCTCTTGAGCATGCGTCCCGGTGGTTGGGACAGTTTTTGGGTATCCCGGGGAGGGATAGGTTTTGGGAAACTTGTTTGGGTATTCCTAAAAGGAATACGTCTTGTTATAAATCGGTAATGTTGGATAATATACTCATCCTATCACCTTTATAGTTCCTTCGTGTTGTTTGGTTACCTGAGAGGTAACATGGTATTAGTTAGTAGCGCTACTTAGGTTTGGCAACCTCACCCCGTACCTGGGAGGACGGGTGTTGAACTAATGACTTAGTCATGACCAATGCTTTAATAGGAGCATTGGAGAAAGGGCAATGTAAATCAGAAGCCGTCTTGTATTCGGGATATTATCAACATTAAATTCAATGGATTAACTAAACACTTGGTAACCAACGTTTTCGTAAAACTATGAACTCACCAGCGTTGTCTGATACACTTGTTGCATGCTCGCAGGTCGTTAGATATCTTGGATTTGGGAACTTGCTGTCTGGAGTAGCTGGAGTGGTCATGGGTCGACTGGAAGGATTTATGTGATTGATTTCTTGATACTATTCTTTGGCTTTGAAACAGTTTAACTCGGTTTACTATTTGCTTCCGCTGAACATATTGGTTTTCATTTAAACTTGTTGATGGTATTTTATTAATGATTGAGAACTTTATTTAGAAACTTGTATGGGTTTAATGTGATTAGTGGCTCATTGTTGGTACGTCTCACGCCTAACAGGGACACTCCCTAGGTGGTATTTTGGGGGTGTGACACCTTTTCTTTTAACTGTTTTCAGTTTTATAACTTCGGTGGTGAAATACATGTTACAATGTTTACAAACGTTTTATACATGGTATGATTTAGCTAAGGAGGGTTACTGCTTGATCATGTGAAAGGTGGGTATAACACTTAAGGCCATTAATCCTCGTCGTAGGACCGAGGGACATGAGTGATGGATCTATTTGGTTGTAGCGAGCCCACACCCATGAGTACCAGGGTGGCCCATGTGGTGACTGTGTCCACATACAAATGCCGTGGCAAAATTCTGCTAGGTTTGAGTTTTCCTACACCATTTCACACATGCCTTTGGCCTTGCAAACCATTGGTGATCTGTTTTTCCTTATTGCTACATACCAGGGACAAACATACATACAAGCATACTTTAAAGGTTTATTCATACACATACACATGAACTCGCTCAACTTTTGTTGATGTTTTTCAAATTACATGTATTTCAGGGAACTAAGTGGATCTGGCAGGTGTGTGCATGTTTGTCAAGCTGCGTCATGAATAAAGGATGTCATCCGTGGTCGTAGAGTTTAGGAGATGTATCCTATTCCTGGACGGGATACATGTTTCTAAACTTGGTTTTTTAAGGTCTTTTGTTGAGTCTTTGTGAACTCATTTAAACATGTTGTAGTTTGTAAACTTAAATTTGGAGTCAACGTTTCAGACAATTTATGTTGTGGTATTTTCAAACTTAATTAATGGATGAACATCTTATGGTTTTTATCATATAGCGTTGTTATGATTGAATGCTATGGTATTAAGAAAGTCACACCAATAATCACGCTTCCGCAAAAGTCAGGGTGTGACAAAATTAAACCGAATCTGGATGAAACAGAATGCGGATACCACCCATTGTGAGTCCTTCTAATTAGTGATGTTATAGGATCCAAATTCAACCGAGTATGGATGCTATCTTAATGTAGCCAACTCTGGATGCGATACGATTCGTAAAACAACCATTCTGAATCTCGCATGCTAGGGAAGTTGAATTATCCAAATTAAACCGACTCTGGATGAAATAGAATCTAGATACCTCCCATTGTGGATCCTTATATTTAGTGATGTTATTGGATCCGAATTCAAACGAGTATGGATGCTATCTGAGACTCTGAATGCTATACAATTCGTAAAACAACCATTCTGAATCTTGCATGCTAGGGAAGTTGAATGATCCAAATTTAACCGAGTCTGGATGAAACTGAATCCGGATAAAAACCATTGTGAGTCTTTCTGATTATTGATGTTATAGGATTCGAAGTTAACCAAGTATGCATGCTATCTGATTGTTGCCGACCTGGATGCTATATGATTCGTAAACAAAACCTATGAATCTCGTAAGCTAGGGAAGTTGAATGATCCAAATTAAACCGAGTCTGGTTGAAACAGAATCCGGATACCACCCATTGTGAGTCCTTCTGATTAGTGAAGTTATAGTATCTAAATTCAACCGAGTATGGATGCAATCTTAATGTACCCAACTCTGGATGCTATACGATTCGTAAAACAACCATTCTGAATCTCGTATGCTAGGGAAGTTGAATGATCAAAATTAAACCGAGTCTAGATGAAATAGAATCTAGATACCACCCATTGTGAATCCTTATAATTAGTGATGTTATTGGATCCGAATTCAACCGAGTATGGATGCTATCTGAATGTAGCTGACTCTGAATGCTATACAATTCGAAAAAAAAAACATTCTGAATCTTGCATGCTAGGGAAGTTGAATGATCAAATTTAACCGAGTCTGGATGAAACAGAATTCGGATAACACCCATTGTGAGTCTTTCTGATTATTGTTGTGATAGGATTCGAAGTTAACCGAGTATGCATGCCATTTGATTGTAGCCGACTCTGGACGCTATAAGATTCGTAAAACAACAATTATGAATCTCGCATGCTAGGGAAGTTGAATGATCCAAATTATACCGAGTCTGGATGAAACAGAATCCGGATACCACACATTGTGAGTCCTTCTGATTAGTGATGTTATAGGATCCGAATTCTACCGAGTATGGATGCTATCTTAATGTAGCCAACTATGGATGCTATACGACGCGTAAAACAACCATTCTAAATCTCACATGCTGGGGAAAATGAATGATTCATATTAAACCGAGTCTAGATGAAATAGAATCTAGATACCGCCCATTGAGAATCCTCACAATTAGTGATGTTATTGTATCCGAATTCAAGCGGGTATGGATGCTCTCTGAATGTAGCCGACTATGAATGCTATACGATTCGTAAAACAACCATTGTGAATCCCGCATGCTAGGGAAGTTGAATGATCCAAATTTTACTGAGTCTGGATGAAACAAAATACGGATAATAACCATTGTGAGTCTTTCTGATTATTGATGTAATAGGATTCGAAGTTAACCGAGTATACGTGATATCTGATTGTAGCCGACTCTGGATGCTATACGATTCGTAAAACAACAATTATGAATCTCACAATCTAGGGAAGTTGAATGATCCAAATTAAACAGAGTCTGGATGAAACAGAATCCGGATAGCACCTATTGTGAGTCCATCTGATTAGTGATTTTATCGGATCCGAATTAAACCGAGTATGGATGGAATCTTAATGTAGCCAACTCTGGATGCTATACGATTCGTAAAACAACCATTCTGAATCTCGAACGCTAGGACATTTTAATGATCCAAATTAAACAGAGTCTAGATGAAATAGAATCTAGATACCACCCATTGTGAATCCTAATGATTAGTGATGTTATTGGATCTGAATTCAACCGAGTATGGATGTTATCTGAATGTAGCCTACTCTGGATGCTATACGATTCGTAAAACAACTATTCTGAAGAATGATCCAAATTAAACTTTGTCTGGATGAAACAGAATCCGGATACCACCCAATGTGAGTCGTTCTGATTAGTGATGTTATAGGATCTGAATTCAACCGAGAATTGATGCTATCTTAATGTAGCCAGCTATGGATGCTATACGATCCGTAAAACAACCACTCTGAATCTCGCATGCTAGGGAAGTTAAATGATCCAAATTAAACTGAGTCTAGATGAAATAGAATTTACATACCACCCATTGTGAATCCTTATGCTTAGTGATGTTATTGGATCCGCATTCAACCGAGTATGGATGCTATCTGAATGTAGCCGACTCTAGATGCTATACGATTCGTAAAACAACCATTCTGAATCTCGCATGCTATTGAAGTTGAATGATCAAAATTTTACCGAGTTTGGATGAAACAAAATCCGGATAACACCCATTGTGAGTCCTTCTGATTATTGATGTTATTGGACCCAAATTCAACCGACTGTAAATGTTATCTTAATCTAGCCAACTCTGGATGCTATACGATTCGTAAAACAACTTCTAAATCTCGCATGCTAGGGAAGTTGAATTATCCAAATTAAACCGACTCTGGATGAAATAGAATCCGGATAACACCCATTGTGTGTCCTGATTAGTGATGTTATAGGATCCGAATTCAACCGATTATGAATGCTATCTTAATGTAGCCAACTCTGGATGCTATACGATTCGAAAAACAACCATTTTGAATCTCGCATGCTAGGGATGTTGAATGATCCAAATTAAACCGAGTCTAGATGAAATAGAATCTAGATACCACCCATTGCGAATCCTTGTGATTAGTGATGTTATAGGATCCGAATTCCACCGAGTATGGATGCTATCTTAATGTAGCCTACTCTGGATGCTATACGATTCGTAAAACAACTATTCTGAATCTCGCATGCTAGGGAAGTTGAATTATCCAAATTAAACCGAGTCTGAATGAAATAGAATCTGGATAACACCCATTGTGAATCCTAATGATTCGTGATGTTATTGGATCCGAATTCAACCAAGTATGGATGTTTTCTGAATGTAGCTGACTCTTGATGCTAGAATCTCGTAAGCTAGGGAATTTGAATGATCCAAATTAAACCTAGTCTAGATGAAACAGAATCCGAATACCACCCATTATGAGTCCTTCTGATTAGTGATGTTATAGGATCCGAATTCAACCGAGTATGGATGCTATCTGAATGTAGCCGATCTAGATGCTATACGATTCGTAAAACAACCATTCTAAATCTCGCATGCTATTGAAGTTGAATGATCAAAATTTAAACGAGTCTGGATGAAACAAAGTCCGGATAACACCCATTGTGAGTCCTTCTGATTATTGATGTTATTTGACCCGAATTCAACCGACTGTGAATGCTATCTTAATGTAGCCAACTCTGGATGCTATACGATTCGTAAAACAACTTCTGAATCTCGCATGCTAGGAAGTTGAATTATCCAAATTAAACCGACTCTGGATGAAATAGAATCCGGACAACACCCATTGTGAGTCGTGATTAGTGATGTTATAGGATCCGAATTCAACCGAGTATGAATGCTATCTTAATGTAGCCAACTCTGGATGTTATACGATTCGTAAAATAACCATTCTAAATCTCGCATGCTAGGGATGTTGAATGATCCAAATTAAACCGAGTCTAGATGAAATAGAATCTAGATACCACCCATTACGAATCCTAGTGATTAGTGATGTTATAGGATCCGAATTCCACCGAGTATGGATGCTATCTTAATGTAGCCAACTCTGGATGCTATACCATTCCTAAAACAACCATTTTGAATCTCGCATGCTAGGGAAGTTGAATTATCCAAATTAAACCGAGTCTGAATGAAATAGAATCTAGATACCACCCATTGTGAATCCTAATGATTAGTGATGTTATTGGATCCGAATTCAACCAAGTATGGATGTTATCTGAATGTAGCTGACTCTTGATGTTAGAATCTCGTAAGCTATCATCTCGGTTCTTTCTGCGCTTCATGTCTACTGGTCTTCGGTCTTTATCTTACCAGCTAAGGTCGTCAAGGAGTTGGAAGCTAAGATGCGGTAGTTTCTTTGGGCTCAATCTTCTTCTAAGTGTGGTAGGGCGAAGGGTTCTTGGAGTTCTGTTTGTGTTCCGAAAACGGAAGGGGGTTTGGGTATTCGTCGGATAGCTGATTTTAATAAAGCTCTTATGGTTTCGCATATTTGGAGTATTCTAAGTAATCGTCATTCGTTATGGGTTGCTTGGATCCACTCTTATCGGTTAAAAGGGCGGAATTTTTGGGATCATAAGATCCCGGCTAGTTGTTTCTGGAGCTGGAGGAAGATGGTCCAACTTCGGCCCTTGATTCGTCATCATGTTTGGTCTATGATTGGAGATGGTAGAAATACTTCAGTCTGGTTTGATACTTGGAGTAATATTGGTCCGTTATGCACTTTCTTGTCTCCGAGAGTTATTACTTGAGAAGGGTTCTCCCTCAGTGCTACAGTGGCAGATTTATCTCCTAATGGTTCTTGGCTTTGGCTGGTTGCTTGGAGGGATATGTTTCCAGTTCTAATTCAGCTTGATAACATGCAACGGAATTTAAATGCTCAAGATCGTCTTCTTGGGAAAGATGGGGACAGTATGGCCGACTACACTTCTTCTGGAGTTTGGAATTCTGTTCGTACTAGGGTGCAGGAGGTGGATTGGGCTACAATCATTTGGTTTTCTCAATGTATCCCTCATCATGCTTTTCTGATGTGGCTCATTGTGCGACGTAAGCTTCTTACTCAAGATAAAATCTTACTTTGGAATCATACTCGGTACAACAACATGAACATGATTTTTTTTTGGGTAAAGGGTTACCCCGGTGATTCTATTAAAATGCAACCGCAAATAAAAACAAGTAGTGAGGATGAGTTCCACACTAGTTCATATACAGGACATGCCCCATATATGTAAAACAAAACAAAAACCAAAAACCAAAGACCTAAAACACCCCATAACCTAGTCTACTATACATCTTGACACGACATCTAGTAGACAAAAATGCAAAAACCATAAAACATAATCCTCAGCCACCATCATCGAAAATAAAGAAGCCACAAAACAGCAGCCCCTTCAGACGAAAAGCAGACAGCCTATCCATTAGAGAACTTGGTAGAAGAGGTGCTTGCCCCTGCTTTCGAAGAAGAAGGATGAGTACCCGATGTCATAAATGCACTAGTTTCATTATATACTTCTTCAACCTCCTCCTCATCCGATTCCTGCCTGTTACTCGACGGTTTCTTCTCCACGCGACCCACAGTGGTACCTCCCTGTTTACCAGTATTATCCCTCAGAACGTCAAACGGGTTAGACGTTGAAACCTGATTCTGCATCGGGCTCTTTAAGGACGATTTTGGTTTAGGGTTAACAACTGGCCTGTAAACTACCTTAGGCTTCTGATTTTTCATGTGGATGCCTTGGTTGTTCACTTTCTTCTTCTTGCCCCCTACAACCTGAAATTCATCATTATTCTTTTCAGCATCCCCACTAGAAGATACCTGAATGTTCTTCGGGCATAAGCTGTCATCATGACCAAACACACAACAAGAGGAGCACCTTAGAGGCTCCCAACCATAATCAATCTTGACTTCCACCTTTGAATACCCACTACCATCCATAGATGGGATAGCCACAGTAACACTCTTTTTTAACTCAGCCCCCGCTTGCACTTCAATAAGAGCTCTTGCATAGCTGCTTCTTCCGCAAGATTCCGCACACATTGTGGCAGTATACGAATCTAACATTATAGGCACCCCAATCTTAGATGCAAGTAAACTGAGCCCATCCTCAGTAAATGCCGCTAACGGGACATCATGCATCTTGACCCAAACTGTAATAGCTTTTAAATCCTCTTTTTCCAACTTGATAGAGGCCGACCACTCTTTCAAAATTATTGGAACATTTCTTATCATCCACGGTCCATCCTCTAACATTTGATCCATCCCTTCTTTCGTTTTGAACTTAAAGAAGAAAAACCCGTGAGCATTCATCATCATTCTTGACAACCCATATTTCGCCCAATTATTCTTTGCAAAGAAATCAACCACAGGAAATGCCAGCCGTTTACCCAGAAAATAACCATACAAAGTATTCGCATACCTGTCAGTGACTTGTTTAACTGAAGACATTGGAATGACAACATCAGCTCCGTCAACAGCCTCAATCGATTCCATCACCCTAAAGTTCACCTTAACTTTCTCAGTAGTATCCTTCACAACATTCGCAAAGGATAGTTGTTCCACGGACCCATAACCTATTTGTTTCCTTTTATCAGCCGAGAAAGATGCTCCAAAGAGGTCTGATTTTGGCGTATATTTGCTAGGGTAATCCCAAAAATTATCTGACTTTTCAACATCCCGTTTTTCTAACCGAACCGGAACTGTAACCTTGGTGAGCTCATCGATGATGTTTGTAGCCTTAGGGTCACTTTGTGTTGTAATCGGTACACCCCACTTTGGCTGCAAAGTGTTCCCATCTACATCAAGAAAACGAGCAGCAATTTCTTCAAACGTTAATGACGGCTTCCCACGAATAGGCTGTTGGTTTCCACCAGAAGTGTTAGAATCATCCATTCCCATATTAACAAACCCTAGCAGCCGTCAATTGAAAGGATATGACTGTGTCATGAAAATATTGACTCGCATGGCCATTTATTTTTTGAGTGCAAACTTTCCACGCAAGTTTGGGATATGGTTCGTTCTAAAGCTGGAATGGAGAATGTGGATTCAAAGTGGAGTAATATTTTTGAATGGCTAGGTCTTCATTCAGGTTCAAAATCAGCTATAAATATGGTGTCTAGGTTGTTGGTTGCAGCGCTGGCGTACACCATCTGGCAGGAAAGAAATAACCGGTTATTCAGGAACCACACAAGGCCTCCGGACGTTTTATGTCAGGTTGTTATAGAAAGTGTCAGATATAAATTGATGGGGATCAGATTCAAGAACACTGCTAGAGTTCGGGACTTACTGGAGAAGTGGGATATTCATGGAGCTGATTTAGTGATGGATAATGGATGAGTTCGTATAGCGTCTGGCGTCTTTTGTTCTAGATAGTTTGTCTAGTGGTTGTTTTTGGTTTTACTTTTAGTTGTTCATGTTGGTTTTACTTTCATGGGGGTATGTCCCATGTTTGAACTAGTAAGGATGTTACCTTACTACTTGTTTTTTCTATTTGTGAATATATAGAATCACCGGGGTAACCCTTTACCCAAAAAAAAAAAGAATCTCGTAAGCTAGGGAATTTGAATGATCCAAATTAAACCGAGTCTAGATGAAACAGAACCCGAATACCACCCATTGTGAGTCCTTCTGATTAGTGATGTTATAGGATCTGAATTCACCCGAGTTCAACCGACTGTGAATGCTATCCTTTTGTAGCCAACTCTGGATGCTATACGATTCGTAAAACGATTTCTGAATCTCGCATGCTAGGGAAGTTGAATTATCCAAATTAAACCGACTCTGGATGAAATAGAATCCGGATAACACCCATTGTGAGTCCTGATTAGTGATGTTATAGGATCTGAATTCAACCGAGTATGAATGCTATCTTAATGTAGCCAACTCTGGATGCTATACGATTCGTAAAACAACCATTCTGAATCTCGAATGCTAGGGAAGTTGAATGATCCAAATTAAACCGAGTCTGGATGAAATAGAATCTAGATACGACCCATTCCGAATCCTTATGATTAGTGATGTTATTGAATCTGAATTCAACTGAGTATGGATGATATCTTATTGTAGCCGACTATAGATGCTATACGATTCGTAAAACAACTATTCTAAATCTCGTAAGCTAGGGAAGTTGAATAATTCAAATTAAAACGAGTCTGGATGAAACAGAATGCGGATACCACCCATTGTGAGTCCTTCTAATTAGTGATGTTATGGGATCCGAATTCAACCAAGTATGGATGTTATCTTAAAGTAGCCAACTCTGTATGCTATACGATTCATAAAACAACCATTCTGAATCTCGCATGCTAGGGAAGTTGAATGATCCAAATTAAACCGAGTCTAGATGAAAGAGAATCTAGATACCACCCATTGTAAATCCTAATGATTAGTGATGTTATTGGATCTGAATTCAACCAAGTAGGGATGTTATCTGAATGTAGCCATCTCTGGATGCTATACGA
This sequence comes from Helianthus annuus, assembly GCF_002127325.2. Classification (NCBI taxonomy): domain Eukaryota; kingdom Viridiplantae; phylum Streptophyta; class Magnoliopsida; order Asterales; family Asteraceae; genus Helianthus; species Helianthus annuus. Next base: position 160,806,173 of record NC_035447.2, read on the forward strand.
TTCGTAAAACAACTATTCTGAATCTCGTAAGCTTGGGAAGTTGAATGATCCTAATTAAACCGAGTCTGGATGAAACAGAATCTGGATAACACCCATTGTGAGTCCTTCTGATTAGTGATGTTATAGGAACCGAATTCAACCGAGTATGGATGATATTTTAATGTAGCCAACTCTGGATAAACAACAATTCTGAATCTCGCATGCTAAGGAAGTTGAATGATCCAAATTAAACCGAGTTTAGAAGAAATTGAATCTAGATACCACCCATTGTGATTCCTAATGATTAGTGATCTTATTGGATCCGAATTCAACCGAGTATGGATGTTATCTGAATGTAGCCGACTCTGGTTGCTATACAATTTATAAAACAACTATTCTGAATCTCGTAAGCTAGGGAAGTTGAATGATCCAAATTAAACCGAGTATGCATGAAACAGAATCCGGATACCACCCATTGTGAGTCCTTCTTATTAGTGATGTTATAGGATCTAATTTCAACTGAGTATGGATGCTATCTTAAATGCGTAAAAAACAACTTATAGTGTGTGCAGGGACTAAACTTGACATTTTTGTAACTGATATGATGGCCTCGTGTCACGCGACTCCTAAGGGGTGGTGTTTTCGCGGCACGCGATACCCTTGTGTCGACATAAACATGTTTGCTGCATCAGCAGCTATGTGGCGGCCCCAAAATTCACCAGTTTTATGACTAAGGACTTGAATTTGCCACCATTTAACCTACTTCTAACATGCGTCCAAGCCACCCTAAGATTGTATGACTACCCGTACTTTCATCACTACTAGACTACTTACCACCGTCCTCGAATTGGGAAGGGCGCCAGTGCGAAAACATACGTAAAACCTACGTACTATTGTCCTTGGTTTGGGAAGGACACCAGTGTTAAAACCTACATAAAACCTACGTACTACTGTCCTCGGTTTGGGAAGGACACCAGCACTAAACCTACGTACTCGCTACGAACTACTGTCCTCGGATAGGGAAGGACACTTACGTAAAACCTACGTAAACTCATACTTACCACTCTCCTCAGATGGGGAAGGACACCTATAGATACAACTAGTCTAGTACCATACAACATGGAAAGCCCCCACTTATTATTGTAAGGGTTTGGGAAACAAGAATACTGGGTAACGCATGGTTATGAACGGACTTACGATTTCTGAACGAACTCTTTAACTGAACAATCAACTGTGAACTCGCTCAACTTTGTTGTTGACTCGTTGTTACATGCCTTGCAGGTCGTTAGGTATTCACGGAGCTTGCACAGGGAGGCGCAGTCGTTGTGGGACATGGACAGTGGATGCCAAGTTAAAAACATTATGACGTTTTGAAACTTAATACTTATGTTGGGTATTCACAATTATGCTTCCGCTAAACACTTAACTATGTTTTGTTTTGAACACCTTTTGTATTGACGGGTTGAACTTCATTTATTACTTGCAATGTTCAATATCATTGGTGGCTTGATCCTGGTCATGTCACGCCTCCAAGCAGTGATAATCCGCGTGTGGATTTTGGGGGTGTGACACTACGCGAAACATAATAATTAGCTGCATACACAATAGAACAAAAAACCATTCTTTTATTCACCTTAAAAATAAGCTGGATGTGCATAACCTGATCAGATTGAGCCAAAACCATGACATCGAAGATAGCTGGATTCCAACCAATAATAATTCTAGTACCTTTGTCACACTTGGCTCCATTGGACGTCCACTCCCAAGAACGAAAAACAGATTTACAAACTTTATCCAGTTTTCCAATATCAACATGAGATTCCAAAATAGCACATAAACTAAGATTATAATCCTTCACCGCCTGACGAACCTCTGATTGTTTAAGAGGGCGGTTCAACCCCCTTATATTCCACGTGGCGATACTAACCATCGGTAACGACTGGAGAAGGAGTGCTTGCCCCTTGTTTACTATGTATTTTTAGAGTTCCATTCATCATAAACTAATCTATTTCATTATAAACCTCCACTACCTCATCTTCATCTGAATCCGCGTGACCCTTACCCGACGCCGAAGCACTCTTAGTTGGACCCGAATCCTCACCCACTTCATTAAGAATATCAAACGGATTATTCGACCTGGATGTGTTTGACGTTGAAGCATTGTTGCCGCCACCCTTAGGTTTTGGCCCCACAGGACGATATTCGAACTTAGACTTTTGTTTGTTTACATGAATTCCAGTCTTTCTAGCAGCTTTTTTTTTTGGGTAAAGACCCCAGGTAAATTTTATAAATGAAAAATAAGAACAAGGGCATGCCGAACAAGAGCATGCCAACTAGGCTTGACATACCAACACCTAGGACACACGAGAACCATAGCCCACAACAAAAAAACATCCAAGATAACAAACTAGTACAAACGACCACAACTAAACAAAAACGAGTAAACAAATAAATTCAGCTAGCTCGGATCATTAGCCTCCTCATCAGAACCGATCTTCCACGTCCTCAGCAGGCTCTCAATACTCGATTGTCTTCTAAATTTGAAACCCATTAAACGTAAATGGACAGTTTTCTTAATCCTCTGAATCACCGCATTCTGATCAGCAGATACATTGGAAAATAAACAGTTATTTCTCTCTTGCGATATAAAATAAGCCGAAGCCGCAATAACCAGCTTGCATATAATATGCTCCGTCTTCTTCGAGCTTGCATTTTGTTCCATCCAGGACATAATCGATTGCCAAGTGCTATCAACGTTATCCATTTGAATCATACACTTAACTTTGTTCCACACCTTTGAAGCAAACGAACACTGAAAAAACAAATGATCTCTAGAGTCCCGATTGATTCTACAAAGTGGACAACACATGAGGTTTAAATTCGTTACACTTCCCACCTCCCAAGCAGCAAGCCTGTCTTGAGTTTTAAGTTTATTCTTTATGACCAACCATAAGTGAAAGGAATGTCTTGGAATGCATTGAGAAAACCATACCCCATCAACCCACAAGACCGGATTCTGCCTACACCGAATGGAGTGCCACACTTCTGATGACCGAAATGAGCATGAGTTCCCATCCAAATCTTTCCAAACTGTACGGTCCACCATATTTTGCGTCAAGTGAGGAGCATTTAATCCAATTAAAATCGGGTACAAATCATACCATGCTTGAGGCCACTTCCAGTTTCCGTTTTCATCAACTAAATCCGAAAGAGAAGACGAGAGGTTGAACCCTGCATTAGTAATTCTTCGGGGTGTAATAAATGAGCTTAGCGGACTTAATTGACACCAATTATCCCACCATGCATTCGTTTGAGCACCACTTCGAACAACCTTCCAAATAAAAGGCCTGACAACACTGCGAAGAGATAAGATCTTCCTCCATCCCCAGCTCATACTGTCACACCCCGACCACGTAAAACAACAAAACGTGGCGGAATCGTCGCGGAGTGTTGTAACAGAATCATTGTTTCACAACCATGGAATACATAGTTTCGTTTTATTAAATCAAATGTATTACATTACATTAGAAATTGAAACAAAACATAAACAAATAGTCTTTCGTTGTTATTAAGTCACTAAGGCCTCGTCCATTCCTATATGAGCATACACCAATATCATCATCATCAAATATCATCAACTATTGTACCTGAAACACATGTGAAAATACGTCAGCATAAAAATGCCGGCGAGTACATACGTTTTATGAAAAACAGGATTCATGACTTAGGTTTAAGAAAATGTTTAACCAAAAACGTGTCATAAATCCAGTTTAAGTGTTTGCTTTTATAAAACGTTTGAAAATCAATGATAGATAGGTATAGTTAAAAAGAATGATGTAAGGTTAAGTGAATAACCAAGTAAAAAGGAGTTTGTATAAAACAAACTGTTTTGTAAAACAATGTCTTGTGAAAAATATGTTATTTGTGTAAAAAATGTATAAGTCCAAATGAATGATTTAAATAACGCTACGCCATTTAATATAATACAAGCACTTATATATAGGAAGTACCAGCGGCGTATCCACCATGCTTGTATCACATTACACACGTCTCGTTACTCAAATCACTTACCAACATAAACCACCAATGAAAATTGCCCATGTCTAAACCGTTGTCAAATGTCAATCAAGTAATGTGTAAACAAAATGTCATGTATGGCAAGTGAAATATGTAATAACCAAACCATAGGTAAGAATGCACAAACAATGTACTAAGTATGCGACGGATGGACATACATAGCATGATACAAAGCATAAAATGTCTTGTAAAATGATGTACTAAGTATGCACACAATGGACATACATAGCATGTGATATAAAATGTACTAAGTATGATGAACATACATAGCATGAAATGTTATGTAAAACGATGTACTAAGTATGCACACAATGGACATACATAGAATGTGATGTAAAATGTACTAAGTATGATGAACATACATAGCATGAAATGTTATGTAAAACGATGTACTAAGAATGCACACAATGGACATACATAGCAAAAACATAATAAAATCATGTACTAATAGTGTACTAGTGAATCATAGCAAGTATATGACATAAAAGCATGAAATCATGAAAGTAACAAGTAGGCACATGTGTTTCACCCCAAAATGTTTGGAAAATAGTAAAAGAGGGGTCTATGTACTCACTTGAGGGTGCTTAGAAGTCTTGACTAACAACCAAGCAAAGCTAGAGGGATCACGGAAATCAATCGGCACCTAATATAGGTAACTACATTAACAACCGGACCTAACTCGGAAGATCGGATAGTATGAGGATTCGTAAACCAAATGAGTATTGGAGCTCATATGATATGGTCTAACAAAGCCTACATAATAAAATGAAACCTAACCTAAGTGCTTACGACCCATTACGACTTGTTTAGGTAGCTTATGCTACTTTAATGCGTCGTTCGCGTAAAACGCGTTCGGAATGCCTAACTAGTCCTATGACAAGCAAGATATGCCTATCATGTTTAATATGGTTGCCAAAACAGTTTATATGTCAAAAGTTACGTTACATAGGCTTAAAATGAATTTTAGCGCAAAAAGGGCATTTTGGTAATTTACCTAAGGCATAAGAACTACTTATCATACAACTACTTAAACGACGTGACTATAAGGTATAACCTTGGAAGGTTATTCCCTATACAACTATGGTCACCTAAAGTGTTTGGTCGGATCCTAATGATCGACCAAATGGGTCGGGTTCGAAAGTATAAGCGATTGATTAGATCGCTTACCTTTACGACCCTAAACAAGCACAATTCTAAAAGCGACGAGCTAAACATGCTAGAACATGTTTAGTAAAGTTAGAAAACAGGTTTGGTATTAAACAAACGGTTTTAATACCCTAGAGTATTTTGGTTACAAAATACGCGAGGAAACCCATTTTGGCCGAAACTACGACTCGTCACTGAGCCTAGATAACGTGGTAATCAGTAGGTATAGTCACTAGGGACTATAACCATCGTGATTACGCTCACGTTATGATGTTCAAACGAACTTCGTGTTGACCATAAACTGGTCAATGAAGAAGGTCAAACGCAGTTTGACTTTAACGCTAAAACGAATGAAAAAACGCGAAAGAATACTTACAGAAGGTCCCCGCAAGATTTGACCCGATTCACTCTCAGGTAGGAAGCATATACTTCCACTTAGAGAGTTTTGAATCAGTTCAAATGTGAGGAAGAAATGAAATGGGTTGGGTTTATATAGGCATGGCACAACCGTTAGGATCGTTCATCGCGAAACGTGCTTCTATCTTGGCCGTACACATGGGCCCATTGTTTTGGGAAACCTTGGGCACCCGTAGATTCAGCCCATGGATTGAAAATACCATTTGCAAGTGGTTTTGAAGTGATTAACAGCTGTAAACAGCTGTTTGCAACAAAAATGCAGGTCTGGGGAGGCCACGCGGCCCGCGTCAGGATACACAAAACTCAGGCGGGCCGCCTGGGCTTGTCTGATCAGCACAAACTTTCAGAAATGACAGTTTTAGTCCCTGTTGATTATTTAAGCCATTTCCAACACTTCTAAGGCCCGTAAAGCAAATTTTAAGGCCCTAAAATGATGCCTAAACATTGTGGACATGAAACATGCCCAAAAATATGCCGGAGGTTGGTTCGTTTGGCCGTACGATCGCGATGTTCGCTTAATTACGACGGAATGCGCATAAGCGCGAAAGACGATCCAAATTGCGCGACGAATGGATTTTTGTTATGCCAAACACTAAAATAAAATGTTTTAATGCTTACATAAATTTTTGGAAGTCCGGAAGTATTCAGAACGTAAAATATGCGCGAAAATGCAAACTTATGCACTTTTTGACGCTTTTAGTCCCTGAATGATCATAAAGTTTCTTTTAGCACACCGAACACCTCAAAGCCTATTTCTAAGCTATGTAAAGAATATTTAGGGCATATTTAACTTATGATCAAGTTCCGGAAGGTCTGTTACAGTACAAATTGACATATTTTCGCAGTTTGTCGAATTTAGTCCCTGTAAGCGAATAAACTTGATTTCGGCATACCAAACTATCCAAAACTTATTTCTAAGTTATGTAAGGGTTATTTAAGGTATGTTAAGCCTATTTCACTGTTCCAGAGTGTTTGTTGCATTAAACTGTTTATATTTACGCATCAGATCGCGTATAAACTTCCAGAAAGCGATTTAAGGCCCGAAATCGAACAAGAATTAATATGTGCAAACGATACACATATTTATACAAATCCCAAGTATGAAATACAATATTTCATTGATTTGGTATTTGTTTGATGGTTGAAGTGACACGGGTGTCACAGTCTCCCCTACTTTAGGAAATTTCGTCCCGAAATTTATTTAGAGGAAACTTGTGAGGGCTTGAAACATGAAGTTGAAAAGATCAAACGAATAATCCTGTGGTGATTTAACTAGACTTCAATACAGCCCCTTTAACTAGATCACCAAACGATCTTTTTAACTAGATTATCAAACAATCTCTTAAACTAGACCACCCGAGGGCCTTTTTAACTATATCAACACATGATATCTTTAACTAGATTGTCGAACCAATCTCTTAACTAGATCAACAAATGATCTCTTTAACTAGACCACCAGAGGGCCTCTTTAACTATATCAACACATGATATCTTTAACTAGATTGCCGAACCAATCTCTTTAACTAGATCAGCAAATGATATCTTTAACTAGACCACCAGAGGGCCTCTTTAACTATATCAACACATGATATCTTTAACTAGATTGCCGAACCAATCTCTTTAACTAGATCAACAAATGATCTCTTTAACTAGACCACCAGAGGGCCTCTTTAACTATATCAACACATGATGTCTTTAAATTTTGGAATAGTACTTTACAATCCAAGGGTTTTAACTATAACGTTGAAGCCCATTAAGGATTGAGGTAGTACCTTTTGGTATCCTACTATGAACCCCTTATACGAAGATATAGAAGACTCTACGAGGATTTGGATAACAAAAATTTGGATCACAAAAACATAAAAGGGAGAATATAAGCACATAATGACATAATTGTTTAATTTGATTTTTAATTTGTTATCTTTGGACGCGGATACTTAAAGTACACCAGGAATCCAATCCGTGGATTTCATTTGGCACTTAAATCATTATCAAGAATCTATCTATAAAGATAGAATGATCTACCAAAAATTCGATTTCGTTTCCAAGAAAACGCAATACTCGAATTAAGGTACGAAAAATATAGGGTATACGGAAATACCGTTGGGTACCCTATTAAGAATTTATAGTGGTGTGGGAAGCGGGTAGTGAGACCAATTTGATTCTTATGTGTTGTCCCCTATGCAAGTATGGTCACGACTCTAGAGACCACCTCTTCTTTCAATGCTCTTTTTCGGCTAAGGTTTGGAACATAGTTAACAAAAGGGTCGATATGGGGAATGTGAATGATACGTGGAGTTCAATAATGGCATGGATAGAGCAGCATGCGAGCTCAAAGAAGCTGGAACATATCGTTTGTAAGCTTGTTGTAGCGGCTTCTACTTACTTCGTTTGGCAAGAACGAAATAACCGGCTGTTTTCAAACCTGCAAAGGAGGGAAGAGACGGTGGCACAACTGATTCTTGATATGGTGCGGCTTCGGATAATGGGTTTCAAGGTCGGCGGAGATATAAACCATAGGAAGCTCTTGGAAAGATGGAAGATCATGGAAGACGACCCGGGTTAATGGCTAGAGCTAGTTGTCTAGTGTGTTACGGTTTGTAGTTATGTCGGGTTGTTTGTTTTGATCATTGGTTGTATGTTGGGTTGTGTCTTTTGTGTTGCCTAGGCTTGGGTTGTCAAGTCTAGTAGTGTGTGTCAAACTTTTTGTCGCACCCTGTTCTTTGATTCTTTTATAAAATTCACCGGGGTAACCCTTTACCCAAAAAAAAAGAATTTATAGTGGTACTTTAGGTATTCGTATAGAGTTGTAACTTGCGCCTTGTACTTCGTTTCCTTGAAAGAAACGGGTATTTGGGAAAACGCAAGAGATTATAAAATGGAAGGATTTTGGGGTAGTGTGTTCTTCAAGGATTACGGCTCCTTGATTGTTGGTATTGCAGGGGATACGTTGTTTATACATGCCATCACATTTGTACATTGCAATGTAAAATAAAAAGATTTATTTATAAACAACAATCAACTGTTTCATGGACCTTCACAACAAAAGAAAATAATAAATAAGGCTTGATTATTTCTAAACAACGTTGTCTTCTAGTCGGTCCGATGCTCATCCTTGCGATGGATTCGCATTAGCAAGCTTTGGGCAATTTCTTCGGAAATGGTCCATTTCGCCACAGTTGAAGCAAGATCCTGGGGGAAAACGAGCTTGAGCAGGATTTACTTGAGGTTGGTTTGGACCACCTTGTTTTGGGGTAAATCGACAAGCATTTGCCAGGTGACCGAGTCGCCCACATGATGCACACAAACGACATTGTAGGTGAGCTAAGTGGTGTGCATTACATTTGTGCATATCGGTGCAGTACCGGCATAAGGTTTCCTTGCAGGAGGTTGAGCTGGTTAGTTGAGGGTGTTTGGGTTGGGTTGTGCAGCAATTGCACAATTTTGCGAAGCCTTATGCTTCTTAGAGGGTTCGGTTTCGCTTTCCTTGGTTTCCTCCTGAACATTAGCTGCTTGTTTCTTGTCACCTTTTCGGAAAAGTTTGCGCTTTCTGATCTGAGATTCGGTTAGGGTAGCAGATAATTCAATGGCCTGTCTAACTGTGGTAGGATAACTACCAGTAACAATGTCCTGAACTGAGTCAGGGAGACCATCAATGTATTTCTCGATTGCCTTATCCAAAGGCGTAACCATGGAAGGACACAACAGGCTCAGCTCCTCATATCGATCAGTGTAGGCTCGATGTTCACCACTGTCTTGTTTAAGATCGTCGAATTCTCTTTCCAAGGCCCTGATCTCATGACGAGGACAGAATTCCTTCATCATCAGAGCTCGAAGCTCTTCCCATGTTTGAGCTAGTGCCACATCGGCACCCCTATCTCTCATTACACCATTCCACCATGTCAAAGCCCGCTTTTCGAAGACACTAGATGCGAAATCTACCTTTCGCTCGTTTGGGCATTGAACGTGTCTGAAGGTGCTCTCTAGACTCTCAAACCATTGCAGAAGTGCAGTCGCTCCTTGAGACCCAGAAAACTTTGATGGCTTAGCTGAGTCGAACGTCTTGAAGTTGCAAGGGGCATTATTGTTGTTGAGAGCTTGATTGCATTGAGCAACGATGTTCGGGATTGCAGCAGTCATTTGCTGCGTAATGATAGCTGCCAGTTCTTCATTAGGTATCTGATTGTCGCGTCGTGGAGGCATTCTAAAAGGGAAACAAGAGAGAGAAACAAGTGAAACGGCATTGGGTAAGAATAGGAAATTACCGACCAAAAGCATGGGCGATGGTCATTTGTTTGAACCGCGAAGCAAACAAACGATACACAAAGGCTGAATCGAAGTAAATAGGTCCTCATGATGTATCGCGAAGACATGCTCGCCTATAAGTGGACATTCACCCCAAGAGTTCCCAGGTAAGAGTGACTGGTCCGATACTGCGGATTTGTACGAACACTCTAGCCTTAGACAGAAAACTCAGGGTACAGGCACCCACTCTTCCAGTTTGCACGTGTTCATATTATTTAGACCCAAACTTTGACGAGATTTTGAAACTTTGAAGGTTCGAAACCTTATAATAAATCATCCTAGAACAGATGATTAGTTTTCAAAGCAGATCAAATTTATGTTCTTGTTGTGGTTGTCACTTAAGGATAAGTGACGGTATTGTTTTATGACTAAACGCAAGTAAACTCGCGTTAGGGTCCTAGGAAGGTTATAGACTAGGTCAAAGAATTACTAATAACCTAATTCCCTATAACGATTGGTTCTGATACCAACTTTTCTGTCACACCCCGACCACGTAAAACAAGAAAACGTGGCGGAATCGTCGAGGAGTGTTGTAACAGAATAATTGTTTCACAACCATGGAATACATAGTTTCGTTTTATTAAATCAAATGTATTACATTACATTAGAAATTGAAACAAAACATAAACAAATAGTCTTTCGTTGTTATTAAGTCGCTAAGGCCTCGTCCATTCCTATGTGAGCATACACCAATATCATCATCATCAAATATCATCAACTATTGTACCTGAAACACATGTGAAAATATGTCAGCATAAAAATGCCGGCGAGTACATAGGTTTTATGAAAAACAGGATTCATGACTTAGGTTTAAGAAAATGTTTAACCAAAAACTTGTCATAAATCCAGTTTAAGTGTTTGTTTTTATAAAACGTTTGAAAATCGATGATAGATAGGTATAGTTAAAAAGAATGATGTAAGGTTAAGTGAACAACCAAGTAAAAAGGAGTTTGTATAAAACAAACTGTTTTGTAAAACAATGTCTTGTGAAAAATAGGTTATTTGTGTAAAAAATGTATAAGTCCAAATGAATAATTTAAATAACGCTACACCATGTAATATAATACAAGCACTTATATATAGGAAGTACAAGCGGCGTATCCACCATGCTTGTATCACATTACACACGTCTCGTTACTCAAATCACTTACCCACATAAACCACCAATGAAAATTGCCCATGTCTAAACCGTTGTCAAATGTCAATCAAGTAATGTGTAAACAAAATGTCATGTATGGCAAGTGAAATATGTAATAACCAAACCATAGGTAAGAATACACAAACAATGTACTAAGTATGCGACGGATGGACATACATAGCATGATACAAAGCATAAAATGTCTTGTAAAACGATGTACTAAGTATGCACACAATGGACATACATAGCATGTGATGTAAAATGTACTAAGTATGATGAACATACATAGCATGAAATGTTATGTAAAACGATGTACTAAGTATGCACACAATGGACATACATAGCATGTGATGTAAAATGTACTAAGTATGATGAACATACATAGCATGAAATGTTATGTAAAACGATGTACTAAGTATGCACACAATGGGCATACATAGCAAAAATATAATAAAATCATGTACTAATAGTGTACTAGTGAATCATAGCATGTATATGATATAAAAGCATGAAATCATGAAAGTAACAAGTAGGCACATGTGTTTCACCCCAAAATGTTTGGAAAATAGTAAAAGAGGGGTCTATGTACTCACTTGAGGGTGCTTAGAAGTCTTGACTAACAACCAAGCAAAGCTAGAGGGATCACGGAAATCAATCGGCACCTAATATAGGTAACTACATTAACACCCGGACCTAACTCGGAAGATCGGATAGTATGAGGTTTCGTAAACCAAATGAGTATTGGAGCTCATATGATATGGTCTAACAAAGCCTACATACTAAAATGAAACCTAACCTAAGTGCTTACGACCCATTACGACCCGTTTAGGTAGCTTATGCTACTTTAACGCGTCGTTCGCGTAAAATGCGTTCGGAATGCCTAACTAGTCCTATGACAAGCAAGATATGCCTAACATGTTTAATATGGTTGCCAAAACAGTTTATATGTCAAAAGTTACGTTACATAGGCTTAAAATGAATTTTAGCGCAAAAAGGGCATTTTGGTAATTTACCTAAGGCATAAGAACTACTTATCATACAACTACTTAAACGACGTGACCATAAGGTATAACCTCGGAAGGTTATTCCCTATACAACTATGGTCACCTAAAGTGTTTGGTCGGATCCTAATGATCGACCAAATGGGTCGGGTTCGAAAGTATAAGCGATTGATTAGATCGCTTACCTTTACGACCCTAAACAAGCACAATTCTAAAAGCGACGAGCTAAACATGCTAGAACATGTTTAGTAAAGTTAGAAAACAGGTTTGGTATTAAAACAAACGGTTTTAATACCCTAGAGTAGTTTGGTTACAAAATACGTGAGGAAACGCATTTTGGCCGAAACTACGACTCGTCACTGAGCCTGGATAACGTGGTAATCAGTAGGTATAGTCACTAGGGACTATAACCATCGTGATTACGCTCACGTTATGAAGTTCAAACGAACTTCGCGTTGACCATAAACTGGTCAATGAAGAAGGTCAAACGCAGTTTGACTTTAACGCTAAAATGAATGAAAAACGCGAAAGAATACTTACAGAAGGTCCCCGCAAAATTTGACCCGATTCACTCTCAGGTAGGAAGCATATACGTCCACTTAGAGAGTTTTGAATCAGTTCAAATGTGAGGAAGAAATGAAATGGGTTGGGTTTATATAGGCATGGCACAACCGTTAGGATCGTTCATCACGAAACGTGCTTCGATCTCGGCCGTACACATGGGCCCATTGTTTTGGTAAACCTTGGGCACCCATAGATTCAGCCCATGGATTGAAAATACCATTTGCAAGTGGTTTTGAAGTGATTAACAGCTGTAAACAGCTGTTTGCAACAAAAATGCAGGTCTGGGGAGGCCACGGGCCCGCGTCAGGATACACACAAAACTCAGGCGGGCCGCCTGGGCTTGTCTGATCAGCACAAACTTTCAGAAATGACAGTTTTAGTCCCTGTTGCATATTTAAGCCATTTCCAACACTTCTAAGGCCCGTAAAGCCAATTTTAAGGCCCTAAAATGATGCCTAAACATGGTGGACATGAAACATGCCCAAAAATATGCCGGACGTTGGTTTGTTTGGCCGTACGATCGCGATGTTCGCTTAATTACGACGGAATGCGCATAAGCGCGAAAGACGATCCAAATTGCGCGACAAATGGATTTTTCTTATGCCAAACACTAAAATAAAATATTTTAATTCTTACATAAATTTCTGGAAGTCCGGAAGTATTCAGAACGTAAAATATGCGCGAAAATGCAAACTTATGCACTTTTTGACGCTTTTAGTCCCTGAATGATCATAAAGTTTATTTTACCACACCGAACCCCACAAAGCCTATTTCTAAGCTATGTAAAGAATATTTAGGGCATATTTAACTTATGATCAAGTTCCGGAAGGTCTGTTACAGTACAAATTGACATATTTTCGCAGTTTGTCGAATTTAGTCCCTGAAAGCGAATAAACTTGATTTCGGCATACCAAACTATCCAAAACTTATTTCTAAGTTTTGTAAGGGTTATTTAAGGTATGTTAAGCCTATTTCACTGTTCCGGAGTGTTTGTTGCATTAAACTGGTTATATTTACGCATCAGATCGCGTATAACCTTCAAGAAAGCGATTTAAGGCCCGAAATCGAACAAGAATTAATATGTGCAAACGATACACATATTTATACAAATCCCAAGTATGAAATACAATATTTTATTGATTTGGTATTTGTTTGATGGTTGAAGTGACACGGGTGTCACACATACTACCTTGGCTGTTAATGTCCCAAAAACTCCTACCCTTCAATTTGTGAGTATGTATCCATTGGACCCAAAGAGACTTCCTATTAACCAGAATGCTCCAGATATGATTAGTCATAAGGGCCTTATTCACATCCGAGATACACTTTATGCCTAACCCACCCTCACTCTTCGGCAAGCAAACCTCAGACCAAGGGACTTTCGCCTTAACTCTACTCGGATTATTGCCATTCCACAAGAACCTCCGCATATGCTTCTCAAGATCATTGATGACCCGAGAAGGAATAATAAAAACGGATGCCCAATAGATATGCATGGCCGATAAAACAGAATTAATGAGTTGTAATCTGCACGCAAAAGAGAGGGACTTATTCAACCAGCTATTGATTCTCTTCTCCATCCGATCTAAAAGAGGTTTGCAATCTTTAAAGACTAACTTAGTTGAAATTAACGGTACCCCAAGATGCCTGACCGGCAGCGAACCTTCATGGAACGGCATAACCTGAAGAATATCTTTCTAGCAGCTTTCTTACCATACACTTCTGTATATCCCTCCTGATCAATGGTAGGCATCTTCTTTACTGGCTTATTTTGTTGACCATTGCGCTTGTGATCCTCCTGCTTAGCTTTAACTGGTTTCATTGGTTGCTTCGGACACATCTCATTCGAGTGACCAAGATCCACAACGACGCTTCGCTCCACGTGCAAGACGCAACATTCTAGGTGATATGATTTATGTTTTTATTGCCTACTTGTTAGTTACATAGAATTTTGCTCCTGGTATGCTTAGACAAAACGTAACAACTATTGTTTGAAAACACAAGTGTGCTTACTCTCTTCTGTCATCGCACTTTCGCGAACCTCTCTCACTCATGTTTCCTTTGATATGAAGATCATGAGCGGACGCGTTAACATGACTCAAGCCCAGTTGACGGCTCTGATTAACCAACAAGTTGCTGCGGCACTTGCAGCCGCCCAAGCAGGAGGTCAGAACGCTCAGCCACCTGTATGCACGTTCAAGACTTTTATAGACTGTCGTCCCAGTACTTTCAGTGGCACTGAAGGAGCAGTTGGACTCCTCCATTGGTTTGAGAAGCTCGAATCGGTCTTCGAGATGTGTGAATGCCCTGAGGCTTGTAGGGTGAAGTATGCCACTGGTACTCTCGAAGGCATTGCGCTGACTTGGTGGAATGCGCAAGTTCAGATGCTGGGGGTGGCGGCTGCTAATGCCACCACCCCATGGAACGACTTTAAGGAACTGATCAAGCGGGAATACTGCACTCGTGATGACATCCACAAGTTGGAAGTGGAGTTCTTTAACCTGAAGATGAGACGGTCAGAGATAGAGGCGTATACGAAAAGGTCAAACGAGCTGGCCATCTTGTGTCCAACTATGGTGGATCCTCCCATCAAGCGTATCGAGCTGTACCTCAAAGGCTTAGTACCAAAGATTCAAAGCCATGTGACCTCTGCTAATCTTGCTACTTTCCAGGATGTTACTCATCTGGCTCATCATCTCACAGACCAGGCCGTGGAACAGAACAAGCTGCCTAAGCGTATCGGTGCTACTACCACTACTACTACTTCTGCTATTCCCAGTGACAACAAACGGAAATGGGATGGAGCCTCCAGCAAGGGTTCGACTACGGTTCAGTCCTAGGCATAGCAACGAAAGATCAATGACTAAAAGAGTCCGGGTCAGCAGTCTTCTGGTAGTCAAGGGCAGGGTGGATATCGAGGAAACCACCCAAAGTGCAATAGATACAACAGACACCACAGTGGCCAGTGCAACAAGGATCGTTGTCAGAGGTGTCTCAAGGTGGTTCATGAAGCCAAGGATTGAAGGAGCTCACGGCCTGCAAATCAGAATCGTCAGCAGCAACAGCAAGCACTGCAGAATCAGCAATAGGGTAACAAGGGATGCTTTCATTGTGGCGCTGAAGGGCACTTCAAGAGACAATGCCCACAGTTAAATCAGAATCAGAATCAGAATCAGAACCACAACCAAGGAAGCGGGAACAATAACGGGAACAACAATGGGGGAAACAATAATGACAACGGTGCTAGGGGTCGTGCGTTCGTGCTGGGTCAGGGTGACGCTGTCACACCCCCAAAATCCACCCGCGGAGTATCACTGGTTGGAGGCGTGACTGACCTGGATCAAGCCACCAATCATATTGAACAATATATAGTAATTGTAATTTTAACCCAACCAATATGAAAGGTGTTTAAAACATAAGTATAATATCAACGTTTAGCGGAAGCATAAGAGTAAACCCAATCATAAGTATAAATATGAAATGTCATAATGTTTAACAAAGAAATCACGACCCTTTTCCACAACGACCGCGCCTCCTAGTGCAAGCTCCATGTGCCTAACGACCTGCAAGGCATGTAACAGAGAGTCAACAACTAGTTGAGCGAGTTCACAGTGGGTTGTTTAGTATAGTGTTCATTTCGTAAACCGTTTGTTTGTTTAGTAACCCATGTATCGTTTATAATTACATCGCGGCCCTCCAGGCATGTTTGCGAAGATTAGTGGGAGTTTCCCATATATTGTAGACTAGTTTTATTTGTATCGCGGCCCTCCAGGCATGTGTGCGAAGTTTAGTATCAGTATCGCGGCCATTCCAGGCATGTGTGCGAAGTACAGTATCAGTATCGCAGCCATTACAAGCATGTGTACGAAGTACAGTATCAGTATCTCGGCCATTACAGGCATGTGTGCGAAGTTCAGTATCGGTATCACTAGTCTAGCGGTATCTATAAGTGACCTTTCCTAAACGAGGTCAGTAGTACGTAATTCCCATAACCATGTAAGTACAGTCAACCAATCAATCCCATTCCCTACCCCGGGAATCCCATGCTTTGGTAAGAGTGTGAACTCACCTTGGTTTTGCTCGGCAGATACACAGAAAGGTTACTTGAGCTAAGGGGGTCAACCACGTCCTAACATGGCTACCATACAAGTCAGGTTTTGGGTTTAAGTAATGCACGTATGTTTACACATAACTAACAGGTTTCGAGCACATATGGATCATGGCAAACATGTTAACAATCATGTAATAACTCCAACTTGTGCGATTCATCAAAGAAACCCAAATAATACCCGGCCCAACATGTTGTGCGATCCACAACATGTTGTGCGATCCAGCATAAAGCCGGCCCGACAACATGAACAGCCCAACAACCTACTCGGCCCAATAATAACAAATAGGGATCTTGTGCGATCCGTGTGACTTATGCGATCAGGATGGTCTTGTGCGATTGACCCTATATTGTGCGATCCAACATTGACTTGTGCGACTAGAGTGGGCTTGTGCGACTGACTTAACTTTGTGCGATTATACGTGTAATCAGTTTAATAAGTGCTGAAATCATGGGATCGGTTACACTAATCTAGAGTCGGTTAATTGGGGAATGATTCCAAACATGTCCATAACAATTAATCTTAATCATTTAGCATTTAAAACGGATCAAACGGTTTCCATTCCCTGAATTCGTATGAACCCTAGATCTATTGCTTGCACATTCACACACATCAATATTCAAGACAACCAAATCGATGAGTTATATACCCCTTATCGTCATGATTATGCCTATTCGGATCAATCCATACGACAGTTCATCAAGTCAATATCATCATACAATATGAACTAATTATTTGATATCCTAATGCTTTATGGTTAATAACCATATCCTCGTGTCACAACTAATCACTAAACAATCTTTGTGCGATCCCCTAATCCCTCGTGCAACATATAACAATGATCAGACATATCACAACCGTAATCATGTTCGGATTTATAAGAACAATATCATTAAACATGTAAACACGAAATCAATCAAGGAATCATTCATACTTACCGAGAGTGTTGAGATTTTGCACAAGAACGAGACGGAGATGACGCTCGAACAGAAAGAGGGAGAGCTTCGAGAGGGTGAGGCTTCGATCACACGCTGCCGTCGAATGAAGAAGATAGAGAGCACTAGGGTTTTGTTATGTTTTAGTGTTTTTTTGTTGAAGAATATGGAAACTACACACCACACATGTATGTATGCGTAGGACAGGTGACTCCGGCCCAGTCTTTGGGCTTTGTTTGAGTTGAGCATCGGAATGAGGGGTTTTGGGCCGAGCCCAAACAACCAAGGAATGTGCGAGGGTGGGTAGATATGCGACCCGGAGTGTTTGTGCGATCGGTTCATTTGTATACATACACACATTCACATATAAAACACATAATATAACATAACAATATAACCTTCAATTAATCATTTAAGTTCACATAATCATACACTAAGCACAAAGATAGTTTCTGAATTACGAGTTGTCACATTATCCCCAACTTGAAAGAAATTTCGTCCCAAAATTTAGCATGCGGTTACTGAGGAAGCTAGTTGTGTTGAGTAGTTTACTGGTTTTCCTGGGGTGTCACATCATCCCCCGGTTGATTTGGAATTTCGTCCCGAAATTCCATGGTAGCTTCGGCGTCAGTAGTAGTTGCATTGCTTTCGAATAACTGGGGATACTTGAGTTTCATTTGATCTTCTCGTTCCCAGGTGAACTCTGGGCCACGACGGGAGTTCCAACGAACTTGAACAAGAGGTATCCTGGTGTGCTTGAGGACCTTAACATCCTGGTCCGTGATTTCAATTGGTTTCTCAACGAAATGTAACTGTTCGTCGATAGTGAGCCCCTTTAAAGGAACTATGAGGGTCTTATCTGACAGACACTTCTTCAGATTCGACACGTGGAAAACGTCGTGAACTGCACCGAGTTCTGCTGGTAAGTTTAGTCTGTAGGCTACTTTGCCTATTCTCTCTGTGATTTCGAACGGTCCGACATACCGCGGATTGAGTTTGCCTCGTTTACCAAAACGAACCACACCCTTCCAGGGTGAAACTTTGAGTAGCACTCGATCCCCAACTTGAAACTCGAGTGGTTTCCTGCGCTTATCAGCGTAGCTTTTCTGACGGTCACGAGCCGCCTCCATGCGTTGTCGTATTTATGCAATCCGTTCAGAAGCATTTAACTACCATTTCTGGGCCTGTGATCTGACTATCACCCACCTCTGCCCAACAAAGAGGTGATCGACATTTACGCATGTACAATGCCTCGAATGGAGCGGCTTGAATGCTGGTGTGGTAACTGTTATTGTACGAGAACTCCACTAACGGGAGATGTTTTTCCCAGCTACTGCCGAAGTCGATAACGCATGCACGTAACATGTCTTCCAGAGTTTGAATAGTGCGCTCACACTGCCCATCCGTCTGAGGGTGATAGGCTGTGCTCATGTCTAATCGAGAGCCGAAAGATTTGTGCATTGCTTGCCACAGTTCTGAAGTAAATCGTGCATCACGATCAGAAATGATGGAGGTTGGCACTCCGTGCCTCGAAACAACTTCTTTCAGGTATATGTCTGCTAAAGTAGAGAACTTGTCTGTTTCTTTGATAGCCAAGAAGTGAGCAGACTTTGTGAGTCGATCCACGATCATCCAAATAGTATCGTTCCCACGCTGGGATCTAGGTAGGCCAGTAACAAAATCCATGGAAATTTCCTCCCATTTCCATTGTGGTATCCTTGGTTGCTGAAGTAGGCCTGATGGCTTCTGGTATTTCGTCTTGACCCTCGCGCAGGTCAAACACTTGCCGACGTAAGTTGCTATGTGGGCTTTCATGCTAGGCCACCAATACGTAGTTCTGAGGTCGTGGTACATTTTATCCGAACCTGGGTGTACCGAGTAGCGAGACTTATGAGCTTCGTCCATTACCAGCTCGCGTAAGTTGCCATAAAGTGGGACCCAGATGCGTCCTGTTACGTAATAGGCGCCATCTTCCTTTTGTTATAATTGTTGCCTTGAGCTGCGTAAGGCCTCAGCCCTGACGTTTCCTGGTTTCAATGCTTCTACCTGAGCATCTCGTATCTGTGCAGGAAGACTAGACTGAATAGTATGTTGTAGTACTCGTACGCGTTTTGGTGCCGTATCCTTTCGGCTGAGAGCGTCAGCCACAATGTTGGCTTTGCCTGGATGGTACTTGATGGTGCATTCGTAATCATTCAGTAGTTCGACCCATCGACGTTGACGCATGTTTAATTCCTTTTGCTTGAAGATATGCTCGAGACTCCTGTGATCGGTGTAGATAGTGCACTTGATACCGTACAGGTAATATCGCCATATCTTAAGCACAAAAACGACAGCTCCCAACTCTAAATCGTGCGTAGTATAGTTCCGTTAATGAACTTTGAGTTGGCGGGAAGCATAAGCAATGACCTTGTCACGCTGCATTAACACACATCCAAGACCCTGAATGGATGCGTCGCAATAAACCACAAAATCGGCCATGCCCTCTGGCAATGAGAGAATAGGTGCGCTGCAGAGCCTATCTTTTAGGTGCTGAAAAGCAGCTTCCTGTGTACTACTCCAACGGTAGGTGACACCCTTCTGTGTCAATTGCGTAAGCGACTGCGCAGTTTTCGAGAAGTCTTTGATAAACCTCCTGTAGTACCCTGCCAAACCTAAGAATTGGCGAATTTCCGTTGATGTGCGCGGTGCAGGCCAGTTCTTAATCGAGTCTACCTTGTATGGATCCACGTGAATCCCCTCTTTGTTTACCATGTGGCCTAGGAAGTGGACTTCACGAAGCCAGAAGTCGCATTTCGAAAAGTTGGCGTATAACTGTTCTGTTCGAAGGAGCTTCAAAATAAGTCGTAAGTGCTGCTCGTGTTCCTCCCGACTCTTAGAGTAGATCGGGATGTCGTCGATGAAGACAATCAGAAACTTCTCTAGGTAGGGTTTGCACACTCTGTTCATAAGATCCATGAAGACCGCAGGCGCGTTTGTTAACCCGAATGGCATAACTAGGAACTCGTAGTGGTCGTAGCGAGTTCTGAATGCTGTTTTGGAGACGTCCTCATCCCGGACTCTCAGATGATGGTAGCCTGACCTCAGATCTATCTTCGAATAATAGCTCAACCCTTGCAATTGGTCGAACAGGTCGTCGATGCGTGGAAGAGGATAACGATTTTTCACCGTCACCTTGTTGAGTTCACGATAGTCGATGCACATTCTGAAGGTACCGTCTTTCTTCTTCACAAATAGCACTGGAGCTCCCCAGGGCGAAGAGCTAGGACGAATGAAACCCTTATCCAAGAGCTCTTGCAATTGTTTGGATAGTTCTTTCAGTTCTGATGGGGCTAATCGATACGGTGCACGAGCTATTGGTGCTGCTCCAGGAGCTAGTTCAATCTGGAATTCGACCTGGCGATGAGGCGGTAGCCCAGGTAAATATTCAGGAAACACTTGAGGGAAATCACGTACCACTGGGATATCCTCTAATCTCTTCTCTTTCGTTGACGCGTCTGTAACAAGTGCCAAAATGGCAGTGTGACCTTTTCGCAAACATTTCTGAGCCTTCAGAAAGGAGATGATGCCAACCACGGCACCACTCTTGTCGCCTTGAACTTCGAGAGGTTCTCTACTAGAACGGGGAATACGAACAATCTTCTCCTTGCACAAGATCTCTGCGTGATGTTGGGATAGCCAATCCATACCAATGACGATGTCGAAACTACCCAGAACTATAAGAATGAGATCGATGGAGAAAGTCTGACCAGCTAAGACGATGTTACAACCCTTGACTATGTGTGTGGCCTCTAAACTTTTACCATTGACTAACTCTACGACATGTTTGGTGTTTAAGGGCGTTAGTGTACGTTTTAACATTTGACTAACTTTTAGAGACACATAACTGGTATCCGCACCCGAATCAAACAATACAGTAACATAAAAGTCGTCGAGAAGAAACTTACCCATAACCACGTTAGGATCATTCCTTGCATCACCCTGCCCCAGCACGAACACACAACCCCTAGCATCATTGCCATTATTGTTTCCCCCGTTGTTGTTGCCATTGCCCTGATTGTTGTTATTGTTGTTGTTCTGGTTCTGGTTTAACTGGGGGCAGTCTCGCTTGAAGTGGCCTTCAACGCCACATTGATAACATCCCCTGTTGCCTCGCTGCTGTTGCTGCTACTGGTTTCGTGGAGCAGGTGGTTGTTGTTGCTGATTCTGATTCCCAGGCCGCGAGATCCTACAATCATTAGCCTCATGACCCATCTTGAGGCATCGTTGACAACGACCCTTGTTGCACTGTCCGTTGTGGTGCCCGATCCTGAACCTGTTTAACGGATGCAACTGGGATAGTGACATCCACATCGACATCTTCAGCTGCTTTCGTGTTTTCCATATATCTGAAGTTCACCATCTGAATGGGTTTGACTGAAGCTAGTTTCTCCGCATATGACTGCCCCTTCAGACTACTGCTACTTCCCAGTTCTCCTGATCCAGCGTCATGTTGTTCTGGATTAACTGGTACGGTAATCTTTGTTAATTCGTCAATAACGTTAATCGGTTTCGGATCAGAATAAGGTTGCTGGACAACACCTCTTCTCGGAGTGAACATATTCCTGCTCGCAAAACCCTGGCCCGGTAATGGTGGTTTGAACCGACCATCCTGGACGTTTCCATCAGTTTTATTACAATCATCCATGCTGAAAATCCCAACTCTCTCAAAGATCAAAGTATCAACACACCATGCACAGAATTCACCCCAGCCGGCACCAAAGAAAACGAAAACAAAACATGCTCTATCCTTTTAAACATGAAACATGAAACTTGTGATACTTGAGACTATTTTGTGCTATGTGAACGTTTAATCCTTGTGTGTAGTTCCGCCTTAACAATGGTAGCGCTATAGGGGTAATGCACCTCCCCGTTAGTCTTTGGGGTATTGTTAGGAGGAGACATATTAACCTCCTGTGAAACTTTGGGTTAGGTACTTTAACGCATTGGAAACTTGGGCTATCACTTGGACTGCGTAAACTAGCATGGTTGAAACTATTTTAATATGTTCATGTTGGATACGAGTTTTTATTCTATTATGCTATGTAAACAAACTTGTATACTCGCTCTTTGCTTTTGCATTGAAACCCTATTTTAATACATGTTGCAGGTTGATTATTGAAGTATGGATGATTGATGAAACAAGTTTAGGGTGGACTAGATACACACCTAAATTTATCTATCTTTTTTGTTATGTTATTTGTTGGAACAATGTTGTTATTTCTTTTTGAATTTGTATGACATTTAGTTTTGAAATGAAATTTGAATTTAATTAAATATTGTCACATAGTGTTATGACGTCTCTAGCAATCTTTTTTTTTTTGGGTAAAGGGTTACCCCGGTGAATCTATTATAAACCGCAAATAAGAACAAGTAGTGAGGATGAATTCCACACTAGTTCATATACAGGACATGCCCCGTATATGTAAGCCAACAAACATAAAAACACCTATGACATCACATCAAACCTAGCCTACTACACATCATGCAAAGATATCTAGTAGACAAAACAATACATAACCAAAATCTTCAACCTCCGTCATCGAAAATGAAGTTTCCACGAAACGGCAGCCCCTTTAGACGAACCGAATACAAACTAACCATTGAAGATCTTTGTGGAAGAGGTGCTTGCCCCTGTTCTAGAAGACGAAGGATATGTACCCGAATCTTTGGTTTCATCATAGACAACTTCAACCCCGTCCTCATCTAAATCCACATGAATCTGACTACCCCTTTTAGTTCTCTCTTGAGTTGAAACCCCACGTTCCCCAACACACTCAAGCGCAGAAAACGGATTATGAGTTTAGACTTTATGGGAAGTAGAAACCTACTGAGACGCAACGGCCTTTTTCTTCCTATCCACCGGTCTGTACTCAAATTTTGGCTTTTGGTTATTAACTTGAAAGCCATTCTTCTTTGCACTCTTCTTAACCGGAACTTCAGTGAAACCATCCTCGTCTACTGTTGGCCTGTTCGAAGGAGGTTTGGATATTGAGCCAATACGAGTAGGACATTCCACAGAGTCATGCCCAAACACACAGCAGTGAGCACATCTCGGAGGTTCCCATTCATACTCCACCCGAATAGTCTCCGTAACATATTTGTTTCCATCCAAATCAGGAATAGCCATGGTTATAGTGCCTTTCAAATCCTGATCAGCTGATATTTCAATGAGAGCCCTAGCATAGCTACTCCGTCCCCAAGCCTCATTACACATATCAATAGTATACGAATCCAGCCGCACAGGAGATCCAATTTTTGAAGCCAGCATGCTTAACCCATCATCAGAATAAGCCACTAGCGGGACGTCATGCAATTTTACCCAAACTGCAACCTTTTTAAACTCTTCTTTTTTTAAGGGTGTTTGTAGGGGACCAAATATTGAGAAACAAGGGTTTGTTACGGATCATCCAAGGACCCCCTTCAAGAACAGCATCCATTCCCTTTCTATCTTCAAACTTGAAGAAAAAGAACCCATTTGAATTCATCATCGTTTTCAGAAGACCGTGTTTCTTCCAGTTTGTTCTCACAAAGTAATCAACAACCGGATATGCAATTCTATCCCCCAGGAAGTAACCATAAAGAGTGTTGGCTAGCCTGTTGTTAACTTGGCGAACAGAGTCAATCGGAAGCACTACATCCACACCATCCAAAGAGGCATCTGAGATTAGCTTTCGGAAATTGACTTTTGGAACTTGGTTCACCGCATCATTGGCCTTCCTAGCACTATCCTCCTCACTTTGATTCTGATTTGGATTACCAACCCGTTTAGGACCAGTCTGCTCTACCTGTTTGTTTAGTACCACATCAGCATACAACTGTTGTTGGACTCGAGTATTATCACCCTGTTCCTGTTTTCGGACACGAGCAGGACTGACATCATTTAGCGGGAGCACAAATGATACCTTTCGCTTATCAAAAACCATTGCATACTCCTCATCTGGTGAATCCGAACAGCCAAGAACGTAATCAGTATCATTCAGCGATAACATGAACCGAACCTTCTTATTACCCACTTCTGACACCGTAGGAATTTATGAATTCTGTCTTGGCTCAAACGGTTTCCCATCAATATTTCGTATCTTTCTCGCAAAAACGTTTGAATTATCCTCTGTTTGTTCATCCTTATCAACAGCCATATCAAAAGGCACGAAAAACAGCACTTACAACGATCAAACCCTAGTGACGGCATAAAGAGTTCAACCGCAAACCCTAGTCGGAAATTAGTAAGCAGCCGCAAATCGTAAACTGAATTGACGTTGAAAGATGACTGCCAACCCTAATCTGAATCGTCACAATCCAGAAAAAATAATGCCGAACCCCTAAACTGAAAATAGACTGCCAAACCCTAATCAGAATCGACGCAAACCAGAAATTGCCTGCCTAATGAAACCTTTTTTGCACCGTGATGAAATCTGTTTGCACTAGCCGACAACAACCCTAATCCGATTACTTGAATATAGGCGACTTCAAGAGATTAGAACCTAAAGAAACGATTAAAGATTGAAATCGAAATCCTTTGATACTAACCAATATCAATCGAGAACAAGGATCGGATGGATTGTCTAGGGTTTCACACACTTCGTCTCATCCCGATGTTTCCGCCATCGGTTGGGGTGTGACACAAACAAATACCAAACCAATGAAATATTGTATTTCATACTTGGGATTTGTATAAACATATGTATCATTCGCACATATCAACTCTTGTTCGATTTCGGGCTCTAAATCGCTTTCTGGAGGGTTATAAGCGCACTGATGCGTAAATATAACCAGTTTAAAGCAACAAACACTCCGGAATAATGACATAGGCTTAACATACCTTAAATAACCTTTACATAACTTAGAAATAAGTTTTGGAAGGTTTGGTATGCCGAAATCAAGTTTATTCGCTTACAGGGACTAAATTCGACAAACTGCGAAAGTATGCCAATTTGAACTGTAACGAACATTCCGGAACATGATCATAAGTTAAACACACCCTAAATATCCTTCACATAGCTTAGAAATAGGCTTTGAGGTGTTCGGTGTGCTAAAATAAACTTTATGCTCATTCAGGGACTAAAAGCGTCAAAAAGTGCATAAGTTTGCATTTTCGCGCATGACTTACGTTCTGAATACATCCGGACATCCAAAAATTTATGCAACCCTTAAAATATTTTATTTTAGTGTTTGGCATGAGAAAAATCCATTCGTCGCGTATTTTGGATCATCTTTCGCGCTTATGCGCATTCCGTCATAATTAAGCGAACATCGCGATCGTACGGCCAAACGAACCAACCTCCGGCATATTTTTGGGCATGTTTCATGTCCACAATGTTTAGGCATCATTTTAGGGCCTTAAAATTGGCTTTACGGGCCTTAGAAGTGTTGGAAATGGCTTAAATATGCAACAGGGACTAAAACTGTCATTTCTGAAAGTTTGTGCTGATCAGACAAGCCCAGGCGGCCCGCCTGAGTTTTGTGTGTATCCTGACGTGGGCCGCGTGGCCTCCTCAGACCTGCATTTTTGTTGCAAACAGCTGTTTACAGCTGTTAATCACTTCAAAACCACTTGCAAATGGTATTTTCCATCCATGGCTGAATCTATGATTGCCCAAGGTTTCCCAAAACAATGGGCCCATGTGTACGGCCGAGATCGAAGCACGTTTCGCGATGAACGATCCTAACGGTTGTGCCATGCCTATATAAACCCAACCCACTTCATTCTTTCCCCACTTGATTTCTGAGATTTCTCTAAGTTGGGGTGTTCCATCACCTCATACCTGAGAATACTTGGAAAATCAAACTTGCTGGGACCTTCTGTAAGTATTCTTTCGCGTTTTTCATTCGTTTTAGCGTTAAAGTCAAACTGCGTTTGACTTTCTTCATTGACCAGTTTATGGTCAACGCGAAGTTTTTTTTTTTTTTTTTGGGTAAAGGGTTACCCCGGTGATTCTATATATTCACAACCAAAAAAGAACAAGTGGAGTAGAGAGCCTACACCAGTTCAATCATGAGACATGCCCCATGAAAGTAAAAATAGTCCCTAGTGACTATACCCATTGATTACCACGTTATCTAGGCTCAGTGACGAGTCGTAGTTTCGGCCAAAATGCGTTTCCTCGCGTATTTTGTAACCAAACTACTCTAGGGTATCAAAACCGTTTGTTTTGATACCAAACCTGTTTTCTAACTTTACTAAACATGTTCTAGCCTGTTTAGCTCGTCGCTTTTAGAATTGTGCTTGTTTAGGGTCGTAAAGGTAAGCGATCTAATCAATCGTTTATACTTTCGAACCCGACCCATTTGGTCGATCATTAGGATCCGACCAAACACTTTAGGTGACCATAGTTGTATAGGGAATAACCTTCCGAGGTTATACCTTATGGTCACGTCGTTTAAGTAGTTGTATGATAAGTAGTTCTTATGCCTTAGGTAAATTACCAAAATGCCCTTTTTGCGCTAAAATTCATTTTAAGCCTATGTAACGTAACTTTTGACATATAAATTGTTTTGGCAACCATATTAAACATGTTAAGGCATATCTTGCTTGTCATAGGACTAGTTAGGCATTCCGAACGCGTTTTACGCGAACGACGCGTTAAAGTAGCATAAGCTACCTAAACGGGTCGTAATGGGTCGTAAGCACTTAGGTTAGGTTTCATTTTAGTATGTAGGCTTTGTTAGACCACATCATATGAGCTCCAACACTCATTTGGTTTACGAAACCTCATACTATCCGATCTTCCGAGTTAGGTCCGGTTATTAATGTAGTTACCTATATTAGGTGCCGTTTGATTTCCGTGATCCCTCTAGCTTTGCTTGGTTGCTAGTCAAGACTTCTAAGCACCCTCAAGTGAGTACATAGACCCCTCTTTTACTGTTTTCCAAACATTTTGGGGTGAAACACACATGCCTACTTGTTACTTTCATGATTTCATGCTTTTATTTCATATACTTGTTATGTTCACTAGCACACTATTAGTACATGATTTTATTATGTTTTAGCTATGTATGCCCATTGTGTGCATACTTAGTACATCGTTTTACATAACATTTCATGCTATGTATGTTCATCATACTTAGTACATTTTACATTTCATGCTATGTATGTTCATCATACTTAGTACATTTTACATCACATGCTATGTATGTTAATCATACTTACTACATTTCACATCACATGCTATGTATGCCCATTGTGTGCATACTTAGTACATCGTTTTACAAGACATTTTATGCTTTGTATCATGCTATGTATGTCCATCCGTCGCATACTTAGTACATTGTTTGTGCATTCTTACCTATGGTTTGGTTATTACATATTTCACTTGCCATACATGACATTTTGTTTACACATTACTTGATTGACATTTGACAACGGTTTAGACATGGGCAATTTTACATTGGTGGTTTATATGGGTAAGTGATTTGAGTAACGAGACGTGTGTAATGTGATGCAAGCATGGTGGATACGCCGCTGGTACTTCCTATATATAAGTGCTTGTATTATATTACATGGCGTAGCGTTATTTAAATCATTCATTTGGACTTATACATTTTTACACAAATAACATATTTTTCACAAGACATTGTTTTACAAAACAGTTTGTTTTATACAAACTCCTTTTTACTTGGTTATTCACTTAACCTTACATCATTCTTTTTAACTATACCTATCTATCATCGATTTTCAAACGTTTTATAAAAGCAAACACTTAAACTGGATTTATGACAAGTTTTTGGTTAAACATTTTTTTTTTGGGTAAAGGGTTACCCCGGTGATTTTTATATATCAACAAATAAAACCAAGTAGAAAGGCTAACAAATGCCTTCTAGTTCTCTTAGTGGCATACCACTAAAGAGTAGAACAAGAAAACCATACAAACAACCAATACTAGAATACGACACACTCTAGACTATGTTGACTTCAATCTTCAATAAGATCTTCCTTGTTCAGCTTCCAGTCATCCAAAAATCTCTTCACATTGCATGTTTGCTTGTACTTGAAGGATACCAGTTTCGTTCTCACTATGTGAATAATAGTGTCAATTATCTTTTCCGGCGGCCTTAGCTTGTTACTAAAAAATCTCGAATTCCTTTCATTCCAAATACTATACGCTGACGCTGCAACAAGCAATATGCTACCCACCGCATAGACAGCTTTTGACTTAGCTCTGTGAACCAGCACATCCGTGATCTCTTCCCACGATCCTTGAACCGAGCCCATATCGACTTTATTCCGCACACTCTGCCACACTGATTTGGAATAACTACATTGAAAAAACAGATGATCATGTGTTTCTATATCCGCATGGCACAATAAACAGCACATCTGGTTCATAGAACCCGTAACTCTATGCTGCCATTGTAAAATACGGTCCTGTGTCCAGAGTTTCCTCCTGAAAATAAGCCAACATAAGAATGCATGTTTTGGGACATTGAACGCCGACCACACCACGTTAGCCCAAGCTACTGGCTCTCTACTAGTACGGATAGATTCCCAAGCTTCCCTAGACGAAAACGGGAGTAATTTACCCTCCGAGTTCCTCCAGAAAACTTTATCTTGAGCCACCGATAGGTTCAAGCGCCTAAGCTGAAACAATGATGGGTACCTCGTCCTCCATTCGTCTGGCCATGCCCAAACACCATCTTGAATTGCTTCCGCAACCTTAGATTTAATCGAATACCCATATCTGGCCATTTGACGAGGGGTAACAGTATTTGCAAGCGGACATTCATCACTCCATTTATCAAACCAAAGAAAAGTATTCTGACCGTTTCCAACTTTACACCACAAAAACTCCCGAAAACTATGCCTGCATTTCATAAGCTTTTTCCAACCCCAAGGGGAGTTGGCTTGAATAGGAACATCCCATATACTTCGGCCGCAAAGACGATAATTTCGAACCCAATTAGTCCACAAAGATTCTCTACCCGCAATGAGACTATAAATATGATACGCCATCAAGGACTTGTTGACTTCTGAAATTCGACGAATCCCCAATCCACCCTCGGTTTTAGGAATGCAAACCTCTTTCCATGCCACTTTTGCTCTTCGTTTAGCACCATTACCATTACCCCAAAGAAACCATTTCATTTTGCATTCAAGCTCTTTTATTATACTGGCCGGAAGAATGAACACTGATGCCCAGTAAACATGTATAGATAAGAGCACCGAAACCACAAGTTGAAGCCTACCAGCAAACGACAAAAACCTATTTTTCCAATCATCAATCCGTTTACTCATGCGCTCCACCAGAACCTTGCAATCTTTAACCAGCAGCCTCGAAGCCAGCAAAGGAACACCCAGATACTTTATTGGAAGTTTCCCCTCATCAAACGGCACAAGATTAGCAATCCTGGCCTTAACCGAGTTAGAGACATTACAATAAAAAATTGTGCTCTTCGCATTACTTGGAATCAGACCTGAAACATCTTGAAACTCCTTTAAAGACTTCACAATAACTTTGACCGAACTTACCTCACCCCTAGCGAACAGGAAAAGGTCGTCGGCAAAACATAAGTTAATGATCATTTGCTTCTCACACTTGTTATGGAATCTAAAGGTTGCATCCAACATAGCCGTTTTAGCTAGAATCAGCGTTAATACCTCCATCACCAAAGTAAACAGATAGGGAGACATTGGGTCACCTTGTCGAAGACCACGTTTTCCTTTAAAGTAGCCATGAATATTTCCATTGATACTTAAAGAAAACGAAGATGTCGTAACGCATTCCATAATCCATGAGATAAAACGAGGCCGAAACCCGAACCTGTGAAGAATATCCCGAAGAAACCTCCAATCAACTGTATCGTAGGCTTTTTGAATATCCACTTTCATAGCACACCTAGGGGGACCAATTGAACGATGATAGTTATGCATGAGCTCCTGTGTTAACAGAATGTTGTCAGAAATTCGCCTA
The DNA here is from genome assembly GCF_002127325.2 of Helianthus annuus. Lineage (NCBI taxonomy): Eukaryota > Viridiplantae > Streptophyta > Magnoliopsida > Asterales > Asteraceae > Helianthus > Helianthus annuus. The sequence goes on from NC_035447.2 coordinate 160,836,791, forward strand.
CCCGGAACAAAAGCCGATTGATTGATACTTATAATATCCTTTAACCCTTCAAGAATCCGGTTTGTAATAATCTTACTGATTGTCTTATAAACCACATTGCAACACGAGATAGGCCTATAATCAGTAACCACTTCCGGAGTAGTGACCATTGGGATAAGAGCCAGAAATGTGTGATTAACCTCTTGCAGCATTCTACCTGTGACGAAAAAATCAATCACTGCCGCCGATACATCACTACCAACAGTTGACCAAGCTTTTTTAAAGAAGTCGGACGTAAAGCCATCCGGTCCCGGCGCTTTGTTTTCACTAATAGAGAAAAGGGCATTCTTGACTTCCTCAGGAGTAACTGGCCGACACATAGAGCTAGCAACAAGGGGATTCAATTTATTAGAGAAAACTTCACTGTTGACCCTACTCACAATACCACCATTTGTACCAAGAAACCCACGAAAATGATTAACCAGCGCCGTAGACACCTCTATTCCTTCATACATTTTCCCCGTGGTGTCTTTAATAACATTTATTTTATTAATATGATTCCTACACTTCACCATATTGTGGAAAAATGCAGTATTCAAATCACCAGCCTCTAACCATTTTTGCTTTGCTTTTTGTTTCAAGAATCTCTCTTCGTCTAACGATGCTTCAAGATATTTCTTTTGACAAATGCCCTCGGCTTCCTTGATTCCTACATTGAACGGGTCGCCATCCAATGCACTCTGAAGCTTATCCAGCTCAGCTTTCAATTTTATCACTTTCTGGTGGAGATTTCCTTGGTTGCGCAGAAGCAGCCTGAATGGGTGTTTTAAACCCTTAAGCTTTTTGACAACTCGGAACATCGGAACCCCCATAACATCCTCGGCCCACCCTGTGACAACTCGTACTTTACCGACTCTTAGATTATGTGTAACGGTTTAGAACTTTGTGATTTCATTGATTGATTGACTGTTACGTGCTATATGATTAAATGAGAATGCATATGTTATGTGAATCAAATGTTAACCCAACCGCATACAAGCCCATTCGGGCCACACACCCAACTCGAGACCACAAGGCGGCCCAAGTGAGGTTCCGGCCCACTTCTCTTATACGTATGCATACACAATTAGGGTTGCTAGTCTTCACAATTCTCCTTGCAACTAAGAACACACACACACAAACTCTCTCTCAACTCGGAACCAAGGGCTGCCGAAGAAAAACACGCATCGAAGCTTGTTGAATCCGGATCCCTTCTCTCCATCTCGGTTAGTTTGAGTTCATGATTTTCGTGTTTATGTGATTTTGCTAGTAATCGGACTTCATGATGGATTAGGATGTTACTAGTGGTTCGGTTCATAACTTGATGCATTATGATTTTCTGTTTTGTTATGATGTCGGGTATGATATGATTAATCGGTCCAAGTATATGTTAACCGGTTAGGGTGCTTGATAGTCTAATACACGGTTTATGTTTTGAAGGATGATAGGCTGAATCATTGATTAACTACTGTTATATATGTTCTTGTTAATGATGATTATATGAACGTGAATTGAAGGTATTATGAAATTGTTAAAAGTTGTTGATTGATCTGATTTCGAAACTGCCTAAACTGTTTGCATGAATTACGGATTAATTGTTGCTAATGATTATGGAAATCTGTTACAAGTTGATAGCCACACGGTTGCGAGTCGAGACCGAGGTTGCGAGTCCCGTTGCGACTCGGAACCTCACACACAGCAGCACGAACCGAAACCATGGTTGCGAGTCCTGTTGCGACTCGAAACCAGACCAAGACAAGCCGAAACCACTGTTGCGACTCGTAATCCCCTGTTGCGACTCGAGATCGCCGGTTGCGACTCGAGACCAGTTATGCACGTACACTGTTTTGGGCCTACACTGTCACGGGCCCAATCAATTGGGCCAAATAATTGGACCTATGCAATTGACTGTTTAACGTATTGGACCATAAGCATATTCGGTTGGACTGCTATATCGTTGGGCCGGGTACTATTGGGCTTATTCTAATCGTGCATGTATATGTGTTATGATTGTCACTTGTATTGCTTAACTGTCAAACGTTGCCATGATTTATATGTGAAAGTAACGTGTTAAATTATGTGATACATACACGTACTACCTTAGTCAAAACCTGACTTGAATAATAACCATGATAGGACGTGGGTGACCCTTTACTAGCTTACCTGTACTCTTTGTGTATCTGCCGAGCAAACCAAGGTGAGTTCACACAGCCAAGGCATGGGATTCTCGGGTGGGAATTGGGTTGGAATGATTTGATATGGAATGATTACTCGTACTTACGCAATCACTAGACTATAGACCATCGTCCTCAGGATAGTCAGGACACGTTACGTAAATCCTGCGTAACCCAGTAATTGCCAATTGTCTCCCGGGTCGGGAGGACACGTTACGTAAATCCTGCGTAACCCAATACCTTCTACTGTCTTCCGGGTCGGAAGGACACGCTGTGTAAATCCTGCGCAGCCCCCACACGTACCACTGTCCTCGGGGAAGGGCACGTCACGTAAATCCCGCGTGACCCTGTACGTATTCCTGTTCTCGGATTAAGAAGAACACATGGTTGGAAATAGTCTAGTAAGTACCATAATGGGAAGCCCCGTTATAAAGGATAAACGTGAGAATCCCTCACCAATAGAATATTCTTGCTTGGGAAGCCTTATTAGATGAACTTACGCATGATTATTACGAACTTACTTTCTGTGAACTCGCTCAACTAGTTGTTGACTATTTGCTGCATGCCTTGCAGGACCTTAGGTACATTATGGAGCTTGCACAGGGAGGAGCGGGTCGTTGTGGGATATGGATCATGAACGATATTTGAACTTATAACTATTTTGGAGTTTACACTACTATGCTTCCGCTACTTAAACAATGTTTGGTTTTGAAACATCAATCATGTCATGATGAACTACCTTAATTACTTTTATTATTACTAAATGCTATGTTTGGTATGATTGACGGCTTGATCCTGGTCATGTCACGCCTCCGCGGGTGGATTTTGGGGGTGTGACAGATTGGTATCAGAGCCATTGGTTATAGAGAACTTGGTTTTAATATGGGAAAACGTTTTTATTAAAACCGGACTATAACCAGAACAGTGCTCTCAACGATCCACAACGACGCTTCGCTCCACGTGCAAGACTCGACATCCTAGGTAATAAGGTTTACGTTTATTGCCTGTTTGCTAGAACTGCTTACAACTTTGCTCGCATTACGTTTAGATACACATGATACTATAGCATGAGAATCCCTACGTGTTTACACTTTTCTGTCATCGCCCTACTCGCGAACCACTCTCACTCACGTTACTTTTTACTATGAAGATCATGTCTGGAAGAATTAACATGACTCAAGCCCAGCTAGAGGCTCTCGTTCAAGCTCAAGTTGCTGCGGCACTTGCAGCTGCTCAAGCAGGTGGTATATCCTGTAGTCGTAACTTACGCTAGGATCTTTAGATCCTACACTCCTAAACTAGCCCTCGTATTTAAACTTCGTCCTATTCGTACACAATAGGTCAACACGCGCAGCAGCCTGTCTGCACATTCAAGAACTTCATGGACTGTCGTCCAAGTACCTTCAGCGGCACAGAGGGGGCAGTGGGACTCCTCCACTGGTTTGAAAAGCTAGAGTCAGTATTCGAAATGTGCGAGTGCCCTGAGGCTCGCAAGGTCAAGTATGCAACTGGCACCTTGGAAGCAATCGCGCTAACCTGGTGGAATGCGCAGGTGCAAATTCTGGGGTTGGCAGCTGCTAACGCCACACCCTGGAACGATTTTAAGGAACTTATCAAGAGGGAGTATTGCACGCGTGAAGATATTCACAAGCTGGAAGATGAGCTGTATAATCTGAAAATGGTTGGGTCAGAGATTGAAGCGTATACTAAGCGGTCGAACGAGCTGGCCGTGCTGTGTCCAACTATGGTAGACCCTCCATACAAGCGCATCGAGATGTATCTCAAGGGATTGGCGCCAGAGATCCAGAGCCATGTTACCTCGGCTAATCTCGATAACATCCAGGAAATTCAGCGCCTCGCTCATCGCATCACCAACCAGGCAGTGGATCAGAATAAACTGCCTAAGCGTGTCAGTGCTACTGCTACAGTCACTCCTTCAGTTACTCCCGCTACTACTAGTGACAGCAAAAGAAAGTGGGATGGAGATTCCAGTAAAGGTTCAGCATCTGTTCAGTCTCAAGCTCAGCAACAGAAGACTGACCACTACCAGAGTCCCAGTCAGCAATCCTCTGGTGGTCATAGACGGGGAAGATATCAGGGATTTCACCCCAAGTGTCACAATTGCAACAGGCACCATAGCGGCCCATGCAGCAAGGGTCGTTGTCAAAGGTGTCTTAAGATGGGTCACGAGGCCAAAACTGTAGGAGCCCACGGCCTGCAAACCAGAACCAGCAAACGCAACAACCAGCTCCACAGAACCCACAGCAGCAGCAGCAGCCACAGCGTGGAAACCGGGGATGTTTCCAGTGTGGGGCTGAGGGTCATTTCAAACGCGATTGTCCTCAGTTGAACCAGAATCGCAACAACAATAACCAGGGCAACGGGAACAACAACGGTGGGAACAACAACAATAATGGCAACGAGGCTAGGGGACGCGCTTTTGTGCTAGGTCGACGTGACGCAGTGAACGATCCCAATGTGGTTATGGGTAAGTTTCTCCTCGACAATATTTATGTTACTGTTTTGTTTGATTCGGGTGCGGATACAAGCTATATGTCTGTGAAAATGTGTCAACTGCTAAAACGTGCACCAACACTTTTACCCACCAAACATGTAGTAGAGTTAGCTAACGGTAAAAGTCTAGAAGCCACGCACGTAGTTCAGGGTTGTAATCTTATCCTAGCTGGTCAAGCCTTCTCTGTCGATCTCATTCCTATAGTTTTGGGTAGTTTCGACATCGTGATTGGGATGGATTGGTTATCCCAACAACAGGCAGAAATCTTATGCAGTGAGAAGATAATTCGCATTCCTCGTTCTGGTCAAGAACCTCTCGAAGTCCAAGGTGACAAGAGTGGTGCAGTGGTCGGCATCATCTCTTTCTTGAAGGCTCAGAAATGCTTACGTAAGGGTCACACAGCCGTTTTGGCTCTTATTTCGGATGCATCGGCGAAAGAAAAGAGACTGGAGGATATACCGGTCGTACATGACTTTCCTCAGGTGTTTCCTGAAGACTTACCTGGGTTACCGCCTCATCGTCAGGTCGAATTTCAGATCGAGCTCGCTCCAGGAGCAGCACCCATAGCTCGCGCACCATATCGTTTAGCTCCATCGGAATTGGAAGAACTGTCAAAACAGCTGCAAGAGCTCTTGGAAAAGGGCTTTATTCGTCCAAGCTCTTCGCCTTGGGGAGCTCCAGTACTTTTTGTGAGAAAGAAAGACGGTACGTTCAGAATGTGCATCGACTACCGTGAACTCAACAAGGTGACGATAAAGAACCGTTATCCTCTTCCGCGCGTCGACGACTTATTCGACCAGTTGCAAGGGTCGAGTTACTACTCCAAAATAGACTTAAGGTCAGGGTATCATCAGCTGAGAGTCCGGGATGAGGACGTCTCCAAGACAGCCTTCAGAACTCGATACGGCCACTACGAGTTTCTTGTCATGCCGTTCGCGTTAACGAACGCGCCTGCTGTATTTATGGACCTTATGAACAGGGTGTGCAAACCCTATCTAGACAAGTTCGTCATAGTATTCATCGACGACATTCTGATTTACTCCAAGAGTCAGGAGGAGCACGAGCAGCATCTCCGTCTTATTTTGGAACTCCTTCGGAAGGAACAGCTGTACGCTAAACTTTCTAAATGCGACTTCTGGCTTCGTGAAGTCCACTTCTTAGGCCATGTGGTAAACAGGGATGGGATCCATGTTGATCCATCCAAGGTAGACTCGATCAGAAACTGGCCTGCACCGCGTACACCGACAGAAATACGCCAATTCTTGGGTTTGGCAGGTTATTATCGGCGGTTCATCAAGGACTTTTCAAAGATTGCTCAGCCGCTTACGCTACTGACACAGAAGGGTGTAGTTTATCGCTGGGGAGAGCCCCAGGAGACTGCTTTTCAGTACCTAAAGGATAGACTTTGCAGCGCACCTATTCTTTCATTGCCAGAGGGCACAGATGACTTCGTAGTATATTGTGACGCATCAATACAGGGTCTGGGTTGCGTATTGATGCAGCGGGATAAAGTTATTGCCTACGCCTCTCGTCAACTAAAGGTTCATGAACGGAACTACACGACGCACGATTTAGAGCTGGGAGCTGTTGTTTTCGCGCTTAAGATATGGCGACACTACCTGTACGGTACCAGGTGCACGATTTACACCGATCACAGGAGTCTCGAGCATATTCTTAAGCAGAAGGATTTGAACATGCGTCAACGGCGATGGGTTGAGCTACTGAACAATTACGAATGCGCTATCAAGTACCATCCAGGCAAGGCCAATGTTGTGGCTGATGCCCTCAGTCGGAAAGACACTTTACCACGGCGCGTGCGAGCGCTACAGCTTACGATTCAGTCTAGCCTCCCTACATAGATACGAAATGCTCAGGTAGAAGCATTGAAACCAGAAAACGTCAAGGCTGAAGCCTTACGCGGCTCAAGGCAACGAATGGAACTCAAGGAAGACGGCGCCTACTATGTAACGGGGCGTATTTGGGTCCCACTTTATGGCGGTCTACGCGAACTTGTGATGGACGAAGCACACAAGTCTCGCTACTCGGTACATCCCGGGTCGGACAAAATGTACCACGACATCAGAACAACATATTGGTGGCCAAGTATGAAAGCCCACATCGCTACGTACGTTGGAAAATGCTTGACCTGTGCGAGAGTCAAGGTTGAATACCAGAAACCAGCTGGCCTACTTCAGCAGCCTAAGATACCTCAATGGAAATGGGAAGAAATTTCCATGGATTTTGTTACAGGCCTACCTAGATCCCAGCGGGGGAATGATACCATATGGGTGATCGTGGATCGACTCACCAAGTCTGCACACTTCCTACCTATAAAGGAAACTGATAAGTTCTCCACTCTCGCAGACGTCTATCTTAAAGAAGTTGTTTCGAGGCACGGGGTGCCCACATCCATCATTTCGGATCGCGATGCACGATTCACGTCAGAGCTATGGCAAGCGATGCACAAATCTTTCGGCTCACGACTAGACATGAGCACAGCATATCATCCTCAGACGGATGGGCAGTCTGAGCGTACGATCCAAACTCTCGAAGACATGCTGCGGGCGTGCGTTATTGATTTCGGCAACAGCTAGGAAAAGCATCTCCCTTTGGTGGAGTTTTCTTACAATAACAGTTATCACACCAGCATACAAGCCGCTCCATTCGAGGCATTGTACGGACGTAAATGCCGGTCACCTCTCTGTTGGGCAGAGGTGGGAGATAGTCAAATTACGGGTCCAGAGATCGTAGTGGACGCCACAGAAAAGATAGCACAGATACGACAACGCATGGCGGCAGCACGCGACCGTCAGAAAGCCTACGCGGACAAGCGTAGAAAGCCTTTGGAATTTCAGGTCGGGGACCGGGTTTTACTAAAAGTCTCACCCTGGAAGGGTGTGGTTCGTTTTGGCAAACGGGGCAAACTAAATCCGCGGTACGTCGGACCATTCGAAATCGTAGAAAAGATCGGCAAAGTAGCCTACAAGTTGAACCTACCAGCTGAACTCGGGGCAGTTCACAATGTCTTTCATGTGTCGAACCTAAAGAAGTGCCTATCAGATGAAACCCTCATCATTCCTTTTTAGGAACTCACTATCGACGAGCGGTTGCAGTTCGTCGAGGAACCAGTAGAAATCACGGACCGGGATGTGAAGGTCCTCAAAAGCAAGAGAATCCCTCTTGTTCGAGTTCGTTGGAACTCCAAACGTGGCCCAGAATACACCTGGGAACGCGAAGACAGGATGACAGAAAAGTACCCCCAGTTATTCGGAACCAATGCAACCACTACTGAGACTGAAGCTACTACTTCGGAATTTCGGGACGAAATTCCAGATCAACGGGGGGAGGATGTGACACCCCAGGAAAACCAGTGAACGTTATAACTTACCTAGCTTCCTCAGTGAGTGCGTACCAAATTTCGGGACGAAATTTCTTTTAAGTTGGGGATAATGTGACAAGTCGTACTTTACCGACTCTTAGATTATGTGTAACGGTTTAGAACTTTGTGATTTCATTGATTGATTGACTGTTACGTGCTATATGATTAAATGAGAATGCATATGTTATGTGAACCAAATGTTAACCCAACCGCATACAAGCCCATTCGGGCCACACACCCAACTCGAGACCACAAGGCGGCCCAAGTGAGGTTCCGGCCCACTTCTCTTATACGTATGCATACAGAATTAGGGTTGCTAGTCTTCACAATTCTCCTTGCAACTAAGAACACACACACACACAAACTCTCTCTCAACTCGGAACCAAGGGCTGCCGAAGAAAAACACGCATCGAAGCTTGTTGAATCCGGATCCCTTCTCTCCATCTCGGTTAGTTTGAGTTCATGATTTTCGTGTTTATGTGATTTTGCTAGTAATCGGACTTCATGATGGATTAGGATGTTACTAGTAGTTCGGTTCATAACTTGATGCATTATGATTTTCTGTTTTGTTATGATGTCGGGTATGATATGATTAATCGGTCCAAGTATATGTTAACCGGTTAGGGTGCTTGATAGTCTAATACACGGTTTATGTTTTGAAGGATGATAGGCTGAATCATTGATTAACTACTGTTATATATGTTCTTGTTAATGATGATTATATGAACGTGAATTGAAGGTATTATGAAATTGTTAAAAGTTGTTGATTGATCTGATTTCGAAACTGCCTAAACTGTTTGCATGAATTACGGATTAATTGTTGCTAATGATTATGGAAATCTGTTACAAGTTGATAGCCACACGGTTGCGAGTCGAGACCGAGGTTGCGAGTCCCGTTGCGACTCGGAACCTCACACACAGCAGCACGAACCGAAACCATGGTTGCGAGTCCTGTTGCGACTCGAAACCAGACCAAGACAAGCCGAAACCACTGTTGCGACTCGTAATCCCCTGTTGCGACTCGAGATCGCCGGTTGCGACTCGAGACCAGTTATGCACGTACACTGTTTTGGGCCTACACTGTCACGGGCCCAATCAATTGGGCCAAATAATTGGACCTATGCAATTGACTGTTTAACGTATTGGACCATAAGCATATTCGGTTGGACTGCTATATCGTTGGGCCGGGTACTATTGGGCTTATTCTAATCGTGCATGTATATGTGTTATGATTGTCACTTGTATTGCTTAACTGTCAAACGTTGCCATGATTTATATGTGAAAGTAACGTGTTAAATTATGTGATACATACACGTACTACCTTAGTCAAAACCTGACTTGAATAATAACCATGATAGGACGTGGGTGACCCTTTACTAGCTTACCTGTACTCTTTGTGTATCTGCCGAGCAAACCAAGGTGAGTTCACACAGCCAAGGCATGGGATTCCCGGGTGGGAATTGGGTTGGAATGATTTGATATGGAATGATTACTCGTACTTACGCAATCACTAGACTATAGACCATCGTCCTCAGGATAGTCAGGACACGTTACATAAATCCTGCGTAACCCAGTAATTGCCAATTGTCTCCCGGGTCGGGAGGACACGTTACGTAAATCCTGCGTAACCCAATACCTTCTACTGTCTTCCGGGTCGGAAGGACACGTTGTGTAAATCCTGCGCAGCCCCCACACGTACCACTGTCCTCGGGGAAGGGCACGTCAGGTAAATCCTGCGTGACCCTGTACGTATTCCTGTTCTCGGATTAAGAAGAACACATGGTTGGAAATAGTCTAGTAAGTACCATAATGGGAAGCCCCGTTATAAAGGATAAACGTGAGAATCCCTCACCAATAGAATATTCTTGCTTGGGAAGCCTTATTAGATGAACTTACGCATGATTATTACGAACTTACTTTCTGTGAACTCGCTCAACTAGTTGTTGACTATTTGCTGCATGTCTTGCAGGACCTTAGGTACATTATGGAGCTTGCACAGGGAGGAGCGGGTCGTTGTGGGATATGGATCATGAACGATATTTGAACTTATAACTATTTTGGAGTTTACACTACTATGCTTCCGCTACTTAAACAATGTTTGGTTTTGAAACATCAATCATGTCATGATGAACTACCTTAATTACTTTTATTATTATTAAATGCTATGTTTGGTATGATTGATGGCTTGATCCTGGTCATGTCACGCCTCCGCGGGTGGATTTTGGGGGTGTGACACTGTGACAACTCGTAATTTCCGAACCTATCTTCGTGTAATAATTGTGAACAGGACATGACTTTAGGAACTTGCATGATTATATGAATGTTATATTGTATGTATGTGATTATGTTACTCGACCTAAACGCACAACACCGTTCGTTCGCACAAGCCATTTGGGCCATTTTACTTGTACTCGGAACACATAGGCAGCCCACTAAGGGATTCGGCCCACTCCCATTGCACGTATAACACATGGGGATAGGGTATACCCCTCATATTTTGGCTAAAACACTTCACACATACTAAACCCTAGTATCTACTTCTTCTCTCCTTTGATCTTGACGGCAACAACACCCTCTCCACCGAAGATTATTCTTTGTTCGGATCAAAACCTTGTTGTTTCTCTAACCGGTTAGTATCTCTTGTCATGTATATGTTTTGGGTGATGTGTTATCATGTTGCGATTAATTTTGTATGTATTAAATCAGATAGTATGAAAATGATCTAAAGCTTAATAGATGTAATCGGCCGCCATGTTATAGATTTGGATTGTTGTATGATAATGTTAGATTGAATGCTTGATAATCGATTAGCATGATGATGACTAATAGGGTTTCATGTGTTTGTGATTATAATTGATATGATTGCTATTGTTCAACATTAATGAATAAACTTGCAACTGACATTATTAGATGTATGTAATGAATAAACCTGCAAACCCACTACACAAATCGGTCTAATAACATGTAAGCATGAACACTTGTCGGCCATTGGGAATTGAGAATTTGTGTTACCAGAATGTATCACGTGAAGTAGTAGATTCATTAATCAACAGGTATAGTTATCGGCCCAAGGAATTGTCAGCCTATTGATCAAATTGGTCAAATGATAACTTGAATACTGTACTTGTCGGCCATATTTGGCTTGTATGACATGTGATTTGAGCTTTTCATTTTGTTAAATAATAAAGCCACATAATTATGATAAATGTCAGATTTGTGTTAATGTTGACGGTGAGGCTTTGAAATCCGGGTGAATGATTGCTTGCAACTATGTTAATGACTTAATGGTGATTAGAGGTTTCATGGATACGTGGAAAGTTGTTTGACTTTTGTAACTGATTGGCATAATTACCAAAACTTGAATCCATGTTCTAGAATAAGTCACACACTTACACATGTGGTGCTTATTATCGCACAAAGTTAGGTAAGTTACACAAGCCCACTTTTGCCGCACAACACTAAACAGGGGTGGACCGTTGGGGCGACTCATATTGGGCCTGCATGGTTGGATCGCACAACCCACAACACACATGAGTCGCACAAGTCTAAAAGGGTTTCATGAATCGCACAAGTAGGATCAGTCGCACAAGTTCAGCTGAGTCGCACAAGACCAATGTTGGGGATATTTGGGCCAAGTATGTTAGTATACATGTTATTAAACTGTTGGGTCGGATGGTTTATTGGGCTGGGTTTGCCCAATCGCACAACACCGACCGGAACGCACAAGCACACCTATGAGTTATTTGGGTCGTATAGGTTAAACTGTTTACTTGCATGTCGGGCCGGGGATTTGTTGGGCTTAGACGTTCTTATCGCACAAGATGGTTGGGCTCGCACGAGCTTAACGGCCCAACCATCCGAGTCGCACAAGTTGAGATTGTTATGTTATGAATTGTTACGTGGTTGCCATGATCCTTACGTGTTAACTTATGTGATACATACGTGCGTTACTTGGACCGAATCTGACTTGTATGGTAACCCTGTTAGGACGTGGTTGACTACTGTTAGTTCAAGAGTCTTTTATTTGTGTATCTGCCGAGCAAACCAAGGTGAGTTCACACAGCCAAGGCATGGGATTCCCGGGTTGGGAATTGGGTTGGATATGTTGATATTGAAAGAGTTACTCGTACTTACGCATTCACAAGACTATAGACCATTGTCCTCAGGATAGTCAGGACACGTTACGTAAAGCCCGGGTTGGGAATTGGGTTTTATGAATTATTTTAACTACTATACTTTATGCTTGATATGATGGAGGGTTTGATATTATTGAACACATCCGCCGCATTTATGGACCTTATGAACAGGGTGTGCAAACCCTATCTCGACAAGTTCGTCATAGTATTCATCGACGACATTCTGATCTACTCCAAGAGTCAGGAGGAACACGAGCAGCATCTTCGTCTTATTTTGGAACTCCTTCGGAAGGAACAGCTATACGCTAAGTTTTCGAAATGCGACTTCTGGCTTCGTGAAGTTCATTTCTTAGGCCACGTAGTAAACAAGGATGGGATCCATGTCGATCCATCCAAGGTAGACTCGATCAGAAACTGGCCTGCACCACGAACGCCAACGGAAATACGCCAATTCTTGGGTTTGGCAGGTTACTACAGACGGTTTATCAAGGATTTCTCGAAGATTGCTCAGCCGCTTACGTTACTGACACAGAAGGGTGTTACCTATCGCTGGGGAGAACCCCAGGAGACTGCTTTTCAGCACTTAAAGGATAGACTTTGCAGCGCACCTATCCTCTCTCTGCCAGAGGGCACAGATGACTTTGTGGCTTATTGTGATGCATCCATTCGGGGACTTGGATGTGTGTTAATGCAGCGCGACAAGGTTATTGCTTACGCCTCTCGTCAGCTAAAGATTCACGAACGGAACTACACGACGCACGATCTAGAGCTGGGAGCTGTTGTTTTCCCGCTTAAGATATGGCGACACTACCTGTACGGTACCAGGTGCACGATTTACACCGATCACAGGAGTCTCGAGCATATCCTTAAGCAGAAGGATTTGAACATGCGTCAACGAAGATGGGTTGAGTTACTTAACGATTACGAATGCGCCATCAAGTACCATCCAGGCAAAGCCAATGTTGTGGCTGACGCTCTTAGTCGAAAGGACACCTTACCGAAGCGCGTGCGAGCGCTACAGCTTACAATTCAGTCTAGCCTTCCTGCACAGATACGAGATGCTCAGGCAGAAGCATTGAAGCCCGAAAACGTCAAGGCTGAAGCCTTACGCGGCTCACGACAGCAAATGGAACAGAAGGCAGACGGCGCCTACTATGTAACGGGGCGTATTTGGGTCCCACTTTATGGCGGTCTACGCGAACTTGTGATGGACGAAGCACACAAGTCTCGCTATTCAGTACATCCAGGGTCGGATAAAATGTACCACGACATCAGCACTACTTATTGGTGGCCTAGCATGAAGGCCCACATCGCTACGTACGTTGGAAAATGCTTGACCTGTGCGAGGGTCAAGGTTGAATTTCAGAAACCAGCTGGCCTACTTCAGCAGCCTAAGATACCGCAATGGAAATGGGAAGAAATTTCCATGGATTTTGTTACAGGCCTACCAAGACCTCAGCGTGGGAACGATACCATATGGGTGATTGTGGATCGACTCACCAAGTCTGCACACTTCCTACCTATAAAGGAAACGGACAAGTTCTCCACTCTCGCAGACGTATATCTTAAAGAAGTTGTTTCGAGGCACGGGGTGCCCACATCCATCATTTCGGATCGCGATGCACGATTCACGTCAGAGCTTTGGCAAGCAATGCACAAATCTTTCGGCTCACGGTTAGACATGAGTACAGCATATCATCCTCAGACGGATGGGCAGTCTGAGCGAACGATCCAAACTCTAGAAGACATGCTTCGGGCATGCGTTATCGATTTCGGCAACGGCTGGGAAAAGCACCTTCCTTTGGTGGAGTTTTCGTACAATAACAGTTATCACACCAGCATTCAAGCCGCTCCATTCGAGGCATTGTACGGGCGTAAATGCCGGTCACCTCTCTGTTGGGCAGAGGTGGGGGATAGTCAGATCACGGGTCCAGATATTGTAGTGGACGCCACAGAAAAGATTGCACAAATAAGACAACGCATGGCGGCAGCACGCGACCGTCAGAAAGCCTACGCGGACAAGCGTAGAAAACCCTTGGAATTTCAGGTCGGGGACCGGGTTTTATTGAAAGTCTCACCCTGGAAGGGTGTGGTACGTTTTGGCAAACGGGGAAAACTGAATCCGCGGTACGTCGGACCATTCGAAATCATAGAAAAGATTGGCAAAGTAGCATACAAGCTAAACCTACCAGCTGAACTCGGGGCAGTTCACAATGTCTTTCATGTATCAAACTTAAAGAAATGCCTATCAGATGAAACCCTCATCATTCCTTTTAAGGAACTCACTATCGACGAGCGGTTGCAGTTCGTCGAGGAACCAGTAGAAATCACGGACCGGGATGTGAAGGTCCTCAAAAGCAAGAGAATCCCTCTTGTTCGAGTTCGTTGGAACTCCAAACGTGGCCCAGAGTACACCTGGGAACGCGAAGACAGGATGACAGAAAAGTACCCCCAGTTATTCGAAACCAATGCAACCACTACTGAGGCTGAAGCTACTACTTCGGAATTTCGGGACGAAATTCCAGATCAACGGGGGGAGGATGTGACACCCCAGGAAAATCAGTGAACGAACGATTGTACTTACCTAGCTTCCTCAGTGAGTGCATACCAAATTTCGGGACGAAATTTCTTTTTAGTTGGGGATAATGTGACAACTCGTAATTTCCGAACCTATCTTCGTGTAATAACTGTGAACAGGACATGACTTTAGGAACTTGAATGATTATATGAATGTTATATTGTATGTATGTGATTATGTTACTCGACCTAAACGCATAACACCGTTCGTTCGCACAAGCCATTTGGGCCATTTTACTTGTACTCGGAACACTTAGGAAGCCCACTAAGGGATTCGGCCCACTCCCATTGCACGTATAACACATGGGGATAGGGTATACCCCTCATATTTTGGCTAAAACACTTCACACATACTAAACCCTAGTATCTACTTCTTCTCTCCTTTGATCTTGACGGCAACAACACCCTCTCCACCGAAGATTATTCTTTGTTCGGATCAAAACCTTGTTGTTTCTCTAACCGGTTAGTATCTCTTGTCATGTATATGTTTCGGGTGATGTGTTATCATGTTGCGATTAATTTTGTATGTATTAAATCAGATAGTATGAAAATGATCTAAAGCTTAATAGATGTAATCGGCCGCCATGTTATAGATTTGGATTGTTGTATGATAATGTTAGATTGAATGCTTGATAATCGATTAGCATGATGATGACTAATAGGGTTTCATGTGTTTGTGATTATAATTGATATGATTGCTATTGTTCAACATTAATGAATAAACTTGCAACTGACATTATTAGATGTATGTAATGAATAAACCTGCAAACCCACTACACAAATCGGTCTAATAACATGTAAGCATGAACACTTGTCGGCCATTGGGAATTGAGAATTTGTGTTACCAGAATGTATCACGTGAAGTAGTAGATTCATTAATCAACAGGTATAGTTATCGGCCCAAGGAATTGTCAGCCTATTAATCAAATTGGTCAAATGATAACTTGAATACTGTACTTGTCGGCCATATTTGGCTTGTATGGCATGTGATTTGAGCTTTTCATTTTGTTAAATAATAAAGCCACATAATTATGATAATTGTCAGATTTGTGTTAATGTTGACGGTGAGGCTTTGAAATCCGGGTGAATGATTGCTTGCAACTATGTTAATGACTTAATGGTGATTAGAGGTTTCATGGATACGTGGAAAGTTGTTTGACTTTTGTAACTGATTGGCATAATTACCAAAACTTGAATCCATGTTCTAGAATAAGTCACACACTTACACATGTGGTGCTTATTATCGCACAAAGTTAGGTAAGTTACACAAGCCCACTTTTGCCGCACAACACTAAACAGGGGTGGACCGTTGGGGCGACTCATATTGGGCCTGCATGGTTGGATCGCACAACCCACAACACACATGAGTCGCACAAGTCTAAAAGGGTTTCATGAATCGCACAAGTAGGATCAGTCGCACAAGTTCAGCTGAGTCGCACAAGACCAATGTTGGGGATATTTGGGCCAAGTATGTTAGTATACATGTTATTAAACTGTTGGGTCGGATGGTTTATTGGGCTGGGTTTGCCCAATCGCACAACACCGACCGGAACGCACAAGCGCACCTATGAGTTATTTGGGTCGTATAGGTTAAACTGTTTACTTGCATGTCGGGCCGGGGATTTGTTGGGCTTAGACGTTCTTATCGCACAAGATGGTTGGGCTCGCACGAGCTTAACGGCCCAACCATCCGAGTCGCACAAGTTGAGATTGTTATGTTATGAATTGTTACGTGGTTGCCATGATCTATACGTGTTAACTTATGTGATACATACGTGCGTTACTTGGACCGAATGTGACTTGTATGGTAACCCTGTTAGGACGTGGTTGACTACTGTTAGTTCAAGAGTCTTTTATTTGTGTATCTGCCGAGCAAACCAAGGTGAGTTCACACAGCCAAGGCATGGGATTCCCGGGTTGGGAATTGGGTTGTATATGTTGATATTGAAAGAGTTACTCGTACTTACGCATTCACAAGACTATAGACCATCGTCCTCAGGATAGTCAGGACACGTTACGTAAAGCCTACGTAACCCAGTATTTGCCATTTGTCTCCCGGGTCGGGAGGACACGTTACGTAAAGCCTACGTAACCCAATACCTTCTACTGTCTTCCGGGTCGGAAGGACACGCTGCGTAAAGCCTACGTAGCCCCCACGCGTACCACAGTCCTCGAGGAAGGGCACGTCACGTAAAGCCTACGTGACCCAGTACGTATCCCTGTTCTCAGTAAAGAAGAACACATGGTCGGAAGTTAGTCGAGTAAGTACCACTAATGAGAAGCCCTCATTAGTAAGGATAAACGTGGGAAGCCCCCACCGGTAATATAAACACAAGGTTTGGGAAGCCCCCACCTTTAGTACACACTAGTATGGGAAGCCCCCACTAGTTATACTTATGCACTATGTTATGAACTTACTTTCTGTGAACTCGCTCAACTAGTTTGTTGATTATTTGCTGCATGCCTTGCAGGACCTTAGGTACTTTTTGGAGCTTGCACAGGGAGGAACAGGTCGTTGTGGGCAA
Source organism: Helianthus annuus (assembly GCF_002127325.2). Taxonomy (NCBI): domain Eukaryota; kingdom Viridiplantae; phylum Streptophyta; class Magnoliopsida; order Asterales; family Asteraceae; genus Helianthus; species Helianthus annuus. Next base: position 160,854,115 of record NC_035447.2, read on the forward strand.
AGGATCGTGAATGCTATTTGAACACTTATGATGTTTCACATATTATCAGTTATGTTTAGGTTTACTTAAATGCTTCCGCTATACTTAACTATATTACATGTTCAATATGATTGGTGGTTAAGATCCTGGTCATGTCACGCTCCCAAGCGGTGGTACTCCGCGTGTGGGATTTTAGGGGTGTGACAGACACACCCACTATTCACCACCTCCATAAACTCTTTTTTATGTGTCAAAAAATTAGGGAACTTAAACGGTTTTGGTTTGTTACGAGCAGCCATACGGATTTTAAGTACACCTGGACAATGATCAGAAATCCCGTTCGGAAGAAAAACACTATAAGTGTCCACAAAAGTATCCACAAAACTAACATTGACCATTATTCTGTCTAACTTCTTACGGAGCCCAACCCCATGCTTAGGCCGTTGATTCCAAGTATAGTGCATACCGTGCGCTCCCGCATCAAAAACTTCTATATCATTCACACAATTATTGAAATCTTTCATTGCAGCCGTAAGAGTAGAAGAACCGAAACACTTATCTTCCAAATTCAGCACTACATTAAAGTCTCCCATGATTATCCATGGGTTCGAACGAACCATTCCCTTATGCATCCTAAGCGATTCCCACAGCTCCTTTCTTTCTTGGTCACTATTGCTTGCATAAATAAAAGAAACATTGGACATAGATTAATCTTTTATAAACATAACTTGTACATGAATAACCTGATCAGTAGCATGGACCACCATAACATCCACATTATCCCCATTCCAGCCTAGCACAATTCTTGTACCCTTATTACATAAACTCCCATTCGAAGTCCAATCCCAGCTTCTAAACACATTTTTACAAACTGAATCAAGATTTGCAACATTTACATGCGATTCCAAAATAGCCAAAACCTGCAACCCATTTTCATTAATAAATTTCCGAACCTCTTTTTGTTTTAGGGGATGATTCAGGCCCCTAATATTCCATGCTGCAATACTATCCATCGATAACCCCCTGTGCAGGTGTGCTTGCACCTGTGTTAGTAGAATTACCCATACCCGATCCGTCCAAAAAATTATAACCCCCCACCTCATCATTAAGTCTGACCTCCTCCGGATCCGCGGCCCATTCCTCATCCACATCATTCAAAGCGTCAAAGGCATTGCTAGTATGAATTTGCGAACGATTGGCTGATTTGGGTTTAACTGCATCCACCTTTTCGGGTTGTTTTTCAATAGTTTCAGTTGGTTTTTTTGGCCTATAAATAAATCGCTGCCTATCTTTAACGTTGAACTGATTTTTTGCTCCCTTTCTCCTGGTATTACCATTCATAAATCCCTGGTCCTCTCCATTGTCTTTAGCATTAACATCCTTATCCGGTTTCTTAAGAACATTCTTCAGCCCCATGTCCAAACACATTGCAAGAGTCACACCGTGGGGGTTTCCACTCATATTCCACCCTAATAATACTCTTAATGAACCCTCCATCTTCAACATTCAGGATTGCCACCGTTACATTATCTTTTAAATCCTTTTCAGCATCTAATTCCACAATAGCTCGAGCATAACTACTCCTTCCCCACGAGTCCAAACACATTTTAGTTGTTTCATTATCAAGCACCTTTGGGGTTCCTACTTTTGACGCAATCAAGCTAAGCCCATCCTCTGTATATGCAGCCAAAGGGACATCATGCATTTTCACCCAAACAGGTATCTTTTTCAGTTCCTCCTTTTTAAGTTCAGTATTCGGAGACCAGTGTTTTAAGAAAATCGGTATATTTCTAATTAGCCAAGGACCATCCTGTAACACTTGTTCCATTCCCTCTTTAGTAGTAAATTTGAAAAAGAAAAATCCTTTACCGTTCATCATACATTTTTGTAACCCATATTTATCCCACCTATGGCTCACAAAATAATCAACTACCGGAAAGGCTAACCTTTTCCCCAGAAAATACCCGAAAAGGACATTTTGAAAGCGATCCTGAACTTGCTTCACGGAAGCAATTGGTATAGTAACATCTGCATCAATACCCTCCACAGCTTTAGAGTTTTCCAAGAATCGAAAATTTACCTTCTGAGTAGGCTGAGTTGACGCAAGCTTTTCCGCATAGGACTGGCCTTGAACATTGCTATTTTTCTCAAACTTCGATCCTCTAGAATCATTATTCCCTTGATTGTCCATGAAACCCTTTTCCGCCGTAGAACTAGGGTTTGCATGGGAATCATGCATTGCCGCTCCACCACTTCCTTCACCAGCCGAACCAAGATTAACCTCCACTGGTTTAGAAATTTTGAATAACCCATCAATCACCGAGTTGTTATTAGTAGAGTACATACCCCGCCTAGGGAACAGGTTATTACCCTCAATATTCGTCACCCGCAAACCAATACCTCGGATCGGTGGTGTTTTATCTTCCGTCCCTGGAGTAAACCCTTCCTCTAATGGCTTATGCCCATGACTACGACCCTCCATGCACACAAGAACCCTATTCAGCCGACAGAAAACTTGAAACCCTACCCAGCCGCCAAACTCAATTCAGCCGACAAGAACAAATCTCTCAAACCCAAGAATACCGATCTCCCAAGAACAAGTAAAAGCCGTGATCCTTTAAACCCTAGAACAAAACTTCAGCCCTTGATCGATTAAGATAGTGTCATCAATCTAGCTAAGTTAATCTCAGTTAACCGCAATCAATGGCAACTAAATTAATAAATTAGGGTTTCAGATTTCTTACTAAGGCAGCGATTTCCAAGAACGAAACGAAAAACCCTAATTCTTAATCGATCCCTAATGCTAACGAGTTCGTTATAGACTCTTGAAAGATCAAGAACTAATCACAGACTGTTATGCATAAGATCACAAAGAAGAACAAGGGAATCAGTATGAACAAGAGAACCAAAATCGCCTAAAGGAGAGAGAACACTTTTTTGGTTAAACATTTTCTTAAACCTAAGTCATGAATCCTGTTTTTTTTTATAAAACCTATGTACTCGCCGGCATTTTTATGCTGACGTATTTTCACATGTGTTTCAGGTACAGTAGTTGGTGTTATATGATGATGATGTTGGTGTATGCTCACATAGGAATGGACGAGGCCTTAGTGACATTAAAAGATGCAAGACTAGTTAATTATGTTATGTTTCTTTATTGCTAAGACATTGCAACTCACTTGATTTAATAAAATGAAACAATTTATTCCATGGTTATGAAACAATGATTCTGTTACAACACTCCCCGACGTTTCCGCCACGTTTTGTTGTTTTACGTGGTCGGGGTGTGACAGAAAAGTTGGTATCAGAGCCCATGGTTATAGGGAATTAGGTTATTAGTAATGCTTTGACCTAGACTATAACCTTCCTAGGACCCTAACGCGAGTTTACTTGCGTTTAGTCATAAAACAATACCGTCACTTATCCTTAAGTGACAACCACAACGAGAACATAAATTTGATCTGCCCTGAAAACTAATCATCTGTTCTAGGATGATTTATTATAAGGTTTTGAACCCTTCCAGTTTGACTCATATTTGGCTTAGTGCCTTTTGAGTTTTCAAACTCGTCAAGGTTTTTTTTTTTTTTTGGGTAAAGGGTTACCCCGGTTAATTTTATTACCACCAAACCAAATAAAACCAAGTGAAGGCAAAAAACACCTCCAGTTCTCAAGTATGACATGCCATACAAGAGTAAAATAAGCGACACAAACTAGATATCACACTAACAGTACAACTCGAGTCTTTCAACTCTAAAACAATATAACGCAAACAAGTAATCAGCCGCAGTCATCATCCGCAACAAGCAACCCTCGAGGTAAGCTCCACTCCTGCAAGACATGCTCCGTGTGGACAGAATACCGAAACCTCATAGTGTGTAGCTTCATTCGGACCGTAAACAAAACGACCTCGATAAGCTGTTCTTTCGTTCTCCTTTTCGGTGTGAATAATCTTCTATTCCGTTCCTCCCAAACAAAGTAGACTGTTGCACCAACAACCAGCTTCACAATGACATTTGCCGCCTTTTTTGAGTTAGCTATACTTAATAGATATTCAAAGATGTCATTCCATGAATTCTGAATAGCGCCCATGCCAGCTTTTTCCCGAACCCCATACCAAATATTCTTGGCTTCATCACACTCAAAAAACAAGTGCTCATGCGAGTCAGACCCCCTTGAACAAAACGAGCAGCATAACAGGTTAAGATTCATATTGCCCGAGTTCCATCGACTCATGACATCATGGGTTTTAATTTTCGAAGAACAAGCAACCATAAGAGAAAAGAGTGGCGAGGTATAGCTTGCGGAAACCATACTATACTTGCCCATTGAACCTCATTATGCGAATGCCTCACATCATCCCACGCCGTTGACGTACTAAAATCAGTTTTTCGGCCGCCATTTGTACACCAAACCAACATGTCATGATCATTTGCGTTTAATTCCGGTACCTGCATATCGAGCAAACCCGGAAACCGAGTAAACCAAGCCTCCGGCCACACCCATTCGCCATTAATACAAACATCAGCTACACAAGAGCTCATATTAAAACCCGCATTAGCACTGGTTCTAGGAGAAATAAAACTACCAAGCGGACACATTGCATCCCATTTATCAAACCAAGCACATGTGTTCGCCCCATCCCCAAGTTTCACCCATATATTATTTCGTATACTCTGTCTTAGCCCTAGCATCTTTCGCCAACTCCAGGTTATGTTATTTTTTACTGGAACCTCCCAAAAATTTCTCTCGCGAATACGGTATGCATGAATCCACTTGACCCATAGCGATTTCCGGTTCGTAAGCAGACTCCAAATGTGTGCCACCATTAGAGCTTTATTCATATCCCTGATCCTACGGATGCCCAACCCCCCTTCTGTTCTTGGCAAACAAACTATTTTCCAGTTAACCTTCGCTTTACCTTTAATGCCATTTCCTTGAGCCCAAAGGAACCTCCGCATGCGATTCTCCAAATCATTGATGATACGTTTAGGGAGAATGAAAACCGAAGCCCAATACACATGCAACGAAAATAGAACCGATCGAATAAGCTGTAACCTGCCCGCAAAAGATAAACTCTTATTTTTCCAATCAGTAATTCTAGCTTCCATTCTATCCACCAAAACTTTACAATCTTTGTAATAGAGGCGAGACGAGATAAGCGGAACACCAAGATACTTCACTGGGAGAACCCCTTCCTCAAATGGCATAATAGCTAGAATACGAGCTTTCACAGAACTAGCCACGTTACCGAAGAAAACCGTACTCTTTAGCAAACTAGGGACAAGACCAGACATATTCTTGAATTTATCCAGCGAGTCCATAATCACCCTAGCCGATTTCGGGTCCCCTCGAGCAAACAAAAATAAGTCATCCGCGAAACAGAGATTAATAATTCTTTGCTTTTCACATTTAGCACGAAACCTAAAATCCATTGATTCCATAACCTGCTTCTGAAGAACCAAGGTCAGTACCTCCATCACCAATGTAAAAAGATAAGGCGACATAGGGTCACCCTGACGCAGACCGCGTCTTCCTTTAAAGTACCCGTGCATATTTCCATTAATCGCTATAGAAAACGATGTGGAAGAGACACACGCCATAACCCATGTCACCATTTTCGAATGAAACCCAAACCCCACTAACGCTTCTTCTAGGAATTTCCATTCAACCGTATCATAAGCCTTTTGGATATCCACCTTAAACGCACATCTAGGAGGACCTATATTGCGATGATAATTATGCATAAGCTCCTGAGTCAACAGGATATTATCATAAATTCTTCTACTCGGAACAAAGGCCGATTGGTTTATACTCACAATATCCCCCAATCCTTCCTTAATTCGGTTAGAGATGATCTTACTGATGCACTTGTAAAGAGTATTACAGCACGAAATAGGTCTAAAATCAGTTACGAGAGCCGGAGTTGGTACCTTCGGAATTAATGATAGCACCGTATGGTTCAGCTGCTGAAGAAGCCTACCGTTGTTAAAAAACTCCCTAATCGCTTTACACACCTCCTCACCAACAATATGCCAAGACTTTTTGAAAAAGACAGACGTATAACCATCCGGGCCTGGCGCTTGTTTCCCTCAATAGAGAACATCACATTCTTAATTTCCTCATCTGTCACATTGCGAACCATAAAGTCAGCGGTTTCCACCGAAAGCTTCTGATGAAATAATTCTGGCGATGGCTGAATCGTTGTATCAGCTGTAGTACCAAAGAACTCCATATAATGATCTACTAAAACTTGTGGCACTTCACTACCTTCAAAAAATTGCCCCGCAGCGTTGCGAATTGTGGAAATCCGACTTCGATGATTCTTAGCTTTAACAACATTATGAAAGTAACTTGTGTTAGAGTCTCCCAAAGATAGCCAGTCAACCTTCGATTTCTGTTGCAAAAAGGATGCTTCATCCCGAACAGCCTCCTTATACATCTGTAGAACCTTTTCATGATTCAACAATAACTCATCATTACCCGAGTTCGTTACCAACTCCATCTGGCACTCCTCCAACCGCTTCCTCAGCTTTACCACGTTCTCATGCAGATTGCCTTGGCTATAAAGAAGTTTCCTTAACGGACTCTTTAAAAGCTTAAGCTTCGACACTACTTTATACATGGTATGCCCCGAACATTCCGTTTCCCAAGCCCGTTTAACATCTTCAAGAAAGCCCCTTTTATCAGCAATTAAATTAACAAATTTAAAAGGTTTCGCTTTGTCTCGTTGCACATTTGGGAGAGTAAGAACACATGGAGTATGATCCGAGATTCTGAAAGGCAAGAATCGGGCCCCCGAATTCGGAAATACATCCGTGAATTGCACATTCACTAACACACGGTCAAGTTTCCTAAAGATTGTATTACCATTCCTCTGTTTGTTCGTCCACTTGTAGTGAAACCCCGAGCTATTAATATCAAACACATCAATCTCATTTACACAGTCTTTGAATTCTCTTATCCCAATATTTGTGACAACTGTGTTCTGTAAGCACCGTATAATGTAAAACAATGTTAGTTATCAATAAAACAATACGCTTTGGTGTTATTATATGTGTTCTTGTGTTTAATGATTTTACAATTTGATTCGATTTCGACTTCAAACTTTAAATCACCTTCTGGAAGGTTATACGCAAACTGGTGCTTAAATGCAATCAGTTTAACGCAACGTACACTCCGGAACCGTGACATAAGCTAAACATACCCTAAATATCCCTTTCATAACTTAGAAATAAGTTTCGAAGGATTCGGTATGGCGAAAACATGTTTATTTAAACTAAAGAACTAATTACGACAAAACTGCGAAGCGAACGTTGGTGACCGCCCGGATAATATTTAAATCCCAAAAATATTATGTTATGACTAAAAATTTATTTTTAATCAGGTCTGTGTTGAAAAATAAATTGAAACGCCTGATTAAATGTATATTAGGTATGTAGATGTGTATGATTGTAAGTATGTATGTGTGCAAGTATGTGCGAATGCATGACTTGGATGCATTTGAGAATTAACGTTACTAACAATACCCTTGAGTTTGGGATGTAAGATAATTAGATGCATTTAAATGGTTGGCGTCCTTTTTACGAAGATGTAGTACTTGAATATGTTGAGATTACGGGTTTGCTAACCAAGTTATCATTAAGTATGTTTGAAAGTGCAGGTTTATGAATGTCGGACTTTCGAAGTGTTGATATAGTAATGAAACGGTTGAATGTTGAAAGGATAATCGGGTTGAAGTAACTTATGCGGTTAGGATATGCTATGGACGTTTTAGTTTATACAATATTTTATGCTTGGTCGTCATCATCTACTAACGGGTGAGTTGTATGAAAATATATGTCATACCCATTTTGTGACAACTCGAGTTTCCAAGATTCCATTTTCACATTTATTGCACGTTCACTGTTTGTTTAATTGTTTACTTGCACAATTAGTTTGCTGTGAAACTGTAATGTTTTGATTCAGTTAAGTATATTGTATTTGAGCATGGTTATGTGTTAATTATGAAAGATTTGTCAAATGTATGAACTTGGTGGTGAAACTGTGAACTATTTTGAGATGGTGTACTTATGTAAAATATGATACTTAGGGATGTATAGAGTAATTAGTGAAATTCTCTTCATTCTTAACCCTAATCATTCACTAATCACCACACAAAACCAAAAACACGTACTTGCACTTCTCTGATCTTCTCTGGCAATCATCATCTCCATCACTAGCACAAGTCTTCTGCATTAATCTTGATCTTTCAATCTATTTAGAATCAATTCAAGGTAATTTTTTATTGATTGTTTGATTGTTATCAATTCTTGATTCTTGTGATTCTTGTAAACCCTAGTTCTTCACATGTTAGTTCTGTAATTGTTGATTGGATTCTGATTATTGTGATAATGTTGTTGATTAGTCGTACAATCGATTGCTTGATGATTAAGATACATGATTTGTAGAATGATTGATTTAATAATTGGATTACTGCTATACAGATGCATAGGAATATTAGGGTTTCTGGATCGTATGAAAAACGTAACTGTTACAATCACAATGAACGTATGACTGATTGTTTGTATGAGTTTTTGTGAATGATATGTTCTTGTCCGAATTTTTAATACAGTTGCATGAGGATCCGAGTTTGTTTATGTAGCATGAGTCCGAGTTTTTATATGCTTGTTATATCCGAGTTTCAATTGATAATATATGGTCCGAATTATAATCATGAAGCCTTTAGTCCGAGTTTTTAATATGTAAACATGGGGTCCGAGTTTTAAGAGTGCATGTGTTCGAGTTTTGGGGCTTGAAGCCTGTCCGAGTTTTTGAAGGGAAACCCCCTTCCCTTTGTCCGATGTCTTAAGCCCCTCCCCCTCCATCTTGTCCGACTTTGTGAAGGGTTTTACCCTTGTCCGACTTTTTGAAGGGGAAACCCCCCCATCCCCTGTCCGAGTTTTTAAGCCAGGAACCCCACCCCCTAGTCCGAACTTGTGAAGGAAACCCTTCCCTTGTCCGAATTTTGTAAGAAGAAACCCTAGAAGTCCGAATTTCTTGCCCTAGGAGGTTGTCCGACCTTCTACATATGCTGTTGTGTCCGACTTTGTGATTTAAAACCTAGGGTTACTATGATTGAATGACTAAAAGTCCTAATGTCACAATATGATATATGATGTCTGACTTCTGATGATACAAGACTTTCAATTGAGATGCATAGACCTGAATTCCATATGTTGTGTATGTTCTATATATGACTGTATGCTATTGAATGAAATTGCATGATCTTGTATGTGTGAACAATCTCGTCATATCATTCTGTACACAACTATCACACGGATTACAACTGATGTCAAAGACACGTAAACCCTAATTGAATGTAAACACTTATCTTGGATTTATGTGCAATGTACCTTAGGTCGTGTGTAACGGACTTAAACACTAATTAACCCTAGAAGCAATAACATACCGAGCAAATCAAGGTGAGTTCACACAACCAAGGCATGGGGTTCCCAGGGTGGGAATGGGATTTGATTATTTACTTGTACTTACCTAGATAATGGAAAATTAGTGATATGATCCTCGGGTGAGGAAGGTTATTGATGAGATACTACTAGACTAGTGATACTAATAGAACTGATCTTCGCATACACGCCGGGGTTGGCTGTGATAATATGACTAATCTTCGCACACATGCCTAGGAAGGCTGCGAACTATACACAAAACTTCGCACAGGTGCCAGGTGGCCGCGATACAAATATAACTAGTCTAGAATACTTGGAAACTTTCCCTAATCTTCGCATACATGCCTGGAGGGCCGCAATACGAACTAAATACGATACATGACTTAATGAACGAACACAAGGCTTACTATACTATTACAAATAATGAACTATAAACTGTGAACTCGCTCAACTAGTTGTTGATCCTCTGTTACATGCCTTGCAGGTCGTTAGATACATGGAGCTTGCACAGGGAGGAGCTGGTCGTTGTGGGCTTGGATCGTGATTGTTTCGTTAAACACTTATGTCATTTCATATTTATTTATGTTGGGTTTTATTTATAAGCTTCCGCTAAACAGTGATAACATACTTATGTTTTGAACACCTTTCATATTGGTGATTGAATGGCATTTACTTTTACTTATTAATTACATGTTCAATATGATTGGTGGCTTGATCCTGGTCATGTCCCGCCTCCAAGCGGTGGTACTCCGCGTGTGGATTTTGGGGGTGTGACAGATTGGTATCAGAGCCATTGGTTATAGAGAACTTCGTTTTAATATAGGGAAAACGTTTTTATTAAAACCAAACTATAACCAGAACAGTGCTCAACGATCCACAACGACGCTTCGCTCCATGTGCAAGACTCAACATCCTAGGTAATAAGGTTTATGTTTATTGCCTACATGCTAGAATTGCATAGAACTTTGCTCGTGGTATGCTTAGATTACATTGCTCACTATTTGTTATTGCTTGAGAACACTTGTGTGCTTACACTCTTCTATCATCGCACTATTCGCGAACCTTTCTCACCTATGTTGCCTCTGATGTGAAGATCAATGGCCGGACGAATTAACTTGACACAAGCCCAGTTGACGGCTCTTATCAACGAACAAGTTGCTGCGGCACTTGCAGCTGCAAACGCAGGAGGTATACCCTGCAGTCGTAACTCATCCTAGGATCTTTAGATCCTACGTTCCTAAACCAACTCTTATGTTTAACCTCATTCTGTTCTTACACATTAGGTCAACCCGCTCATCAGCCTGTATGTACTTTCAAGAACTTCATGGACTGTCGTCCAAGCACGTTCAGTGGCACGGAGGGAGCGGTTGGACTCCTCCACTGGTTTGAAAAGCTCGAGTCTGTGTTCGAGATGTGTGAATGCCCTGAGGCTCGCAGGGTGAAATATGCCACTGGTACTTTAGAGGGGATTGCTCTAACTTGGTGGAACGCGCAAGTGCAGATCTTAGGGTTGGCAGCTGCTAACGCCACCCCTTGGAATGATTTCAAGGAACTGATCAAAAGGGAATATTGCACACGGGAAGACATCCACAAGCTGGAAGATGAGTTTTACCATTTGAAAACGACAGGATCAGAAATTGAAGCTTATACCAAAAGGCCAAACGAGCTGGCCGTGCTGTGTCCAACTATGGTGGACCCTCCAATCAAGCGCATTGAGTTGTATCTCAAGGGGTTAGCGCCAGAAATCCAGAGCCATGTGACATCGGCTAATCTTGACAACATCCAGGCTATTCAACGCCTCGCTCATCGCCTCACGGACCAGGCAGTGGAACAGAACAAGCTGCCAAAACGCATCAGTGCTACCACTTCTGCTGTTACTACTTCTGCTACTCCCGGTGACAACAAGAGAAAATGGAATGGGGATTCCAGCAAGGGATCAGCTTCAGTTTAGTCACAGGTTCAGCAGCGAAAGACTGACAGTTATCAGAGTCCCAGTCAGCACTCTTCAGGCAATCAGGGGCAGGGTGGATATCGGGGAATTCACCCGCTATGTAATAAGTGCAACAGACACCACAGTGGAAGGTGTCGCAAGGAACGTTGTCAGAGATGTCTCAAGATAGGGCATGAAGCTAAAGACTGCAGGAGTTCGCGACCTGCAAATCAGAATCAGCAACACCCACCACCAGCTCCACAAAACCCGCAGAAGCAGCAACAGCGGGGCAACAGGGGATGTTTTCAGTGTGGGGCTGAAGGTCATTTCAAGCGTGATTGCCCCCAATTAAACCAGAACAACAACAACAACCAAGGCAATGGTAACAACAACGGTGGGAACAACAACGACAACGAAGCAAGGGGTCGTGCATTTGTGTTGGGGCAGGGTGATGCGAGAAATGATCCCAACGTGGTTATGGGTAAGTTTCTTCTTGACGACTATTATGTTACTGTATTGTTTGATTCGGGTGCGGATACAAGTTATGTGTCCTTGAAAGTTAGCCAAATGTTAAAACGTGCTCCAACTCCCCTAAACACCAAACATGTCGTAGAGTTAGCTAATGGTAAAAGCCTAGAGGCCACACACATAGTTCAGGGTTGTAATCTTATCCTCGCTGGTCAGACTTTCTCCATCGATCTCATTCCTATAGTTCTGGGTAGTTTTGACATCGTCATTGGCATGGATTGGTTGTCCAAGCAGCAAGCAGAGATCCTATGTAAGGAGAAGATCATTCGTATTCCTCATTCTGGTAAGGAACCTCTCGAAGTTCAAGGCGACAAGAGTGGTGCTGTGGTTGGCATCATCTCTTTCCTGAAGGCTCAGAAATGTTTACGAAAGGTTCACACTGCCATTTTGGCACTAGTTACTGATGCAGCTACGAAAGAGAAAAGAATAGAGGATATCCCAGTGGTACGCGAATTTCCTCATGTGTTTCCTGAAGATTTACCTGGTCTACCGCCTCATCGCCAGGTCGAGTTTCAAGTCGAGCTAGCTCCAGGAGCAGCACCTATAGCTCGCGCACCGTATCGTTTAGCTCCAACTGAAATGGAAGAACTGTCTAAGCAATTACAAGAGCTCTTGGATAAGGGCTTCATTCGGCCAAGCTCTTCGCTATGGGGAGCTCCAGTACTGTTTGTGAAGAAGAAAGACGGCACTTTCAGGATGTGCATAGACTACCGTGAATTGAACAAGGTGACAGTGAAGAACCGCTACCCTCTTCCACGTATTGATGATTTTTTCGACCAGTTGCAGGGGACGAGTTACTACTCCAAGATTGATCTAAGGTCAGGTTACCATCGGCTGAGAGTCCGGGATGAGGACGTCTCCAAGACAGCATTCAGAACTCGCTACGGTCACTACGAGTTTCTAATCATGCCATTCGGGCTTACGAACGCGCCTGCAGTTTTTATGGATCTTATGAACAGGGTGTGCAAACTCTATATAGACAAGTTCGTCATCGTTTTCATCGACGACATTCTGATCTACTCCAAGAGTCAGGAGGAACACGAGCAGCACTTACGTCTTATCTTGGAACTTCTTCGAAAGGAGCAATTGTACGCCAAGTTCTCAAAATGCGACTTCTGGCTTCGTGAAGTCCATTTCATAGGCCATGTGGTGAACAGGAATGGGATTCATATCGATCCATCCAAGGTAGATTCGATCAGGAACTGGCCTGCACCTCGTACTCCAACGGAAATGCGCCAATTCTTGGGTTTGGCGGGTTATTACAGACGATTCATCAAAGACTTCTCGAAGATCGCACAGCCGCTTACACTACTGACACAGAAGGGTGTCACCTACCATTGGGGAGTGATGCGTGTGTAGTGTAATATATATTAGATGTATATTTAAGCCCCTTTTTACACTTTTAGCCAAGTTTTAAATTTATAAAACACGATATTTACTAACACTAAACACACATATGGGCAAGTGCACCCATCGTGGACGTAGTATAGTGTTGGTAAGATACCGAGGTCGTCCAAGGACACAAGAGCTTTTAATACCGGTTTATCCTCAACGTCTAATCAAATCAAAAAGTGAGAAAAATGTTTTAAACTAAGAAAAATAAAAACTAACTAAATGCTGAAAAATAAAATAAAATAAAAACAGATAGACAAGATGAATCACTTGGATCCGACTCGTGTGTTAGTATAACCTTTGATTATTTTCGCACTTTTGCACTTGTTTAAGAGATTATCTTAGTTATTGTAGTAGGCCCCTCTTTTGAAGGCGACGTTACCCTCAACCCAGTAGTTTGAGTCAGCAAGGATACAATCCTAAAGGGTCGGATTATTGAAAGATAATGAATTAAGTTATTAATGCAAATTGTGGTAGGCCCCGCTTTCGGCGGTGACGTTACCCTCGGCTAAGTAGTCTGAGTCAGCAGGGATACAGTCCTAAATAGCCAGGTTATAGTATTAATAATAGTTAACTTATGAGGGGGTCAAAGAGTTTGGATCCCCGCCATCCAATACCTATGGGCATTGAAGGAGATCCTACTAAATTTGACCCAGGTCCCAAGCAGGACCTCTAAACGCTGAACAAGGGCAAGACCCTTACCAAACCGTTCCCTTAACCCCCAACCAGGTAGCCAACATACCTCCATATAGACCGTGGAGATATGAATGGTGAAAATCTTTTATTTTATATAGACAGTAAAATAATGCCAAGACACCACGGACAAACGATAAGGAAAGATCACCTTCAACATAAGTAACTAGTTATTAAAGTCATTAATACAAAACCAAATAAAAAGTGCAAAAGATTAAAAATAAAAAGTATTATACTAAACACTTGTCTTCACCAAGAACTCTTACGATCAATCTTGGATCCCGAGACGACTCACACACTCTACGATGGACAATGGATGATGGTGGTGGATGATGGTGTTATGGTGGTGGTGGGTGGTGGATGGAGTGTGAGAGAGGTGGTGTGCCAAGGGATGAGATGGAATGAAACCAAGCACCCCTATTTATAGGCTGAACAGAAGGCTGGGCACGGCCCCGTGTCCGCTGGACACGCCCCCGTGCCCGTCTGACATTCTCTCTCTTCATTAATTGTAATTCACAATTACAATTAATGCGCCTGCTGTACTTTCACCACGCCCCCGTGCCCGCTGGACACGGCCCCGTGGTGGGCAATGGAAGCTTCTACTGGTTTGTCTTTTCTGCTGCTTCTTGGGCAAGGCCCCGTGTTCGCTGGACACGGGGCGTGTTCAGTCTTCTGTTTTCTCTTCTTTGCCTTGGGAGGTGCCGTTGAGGGTCCGGGCGGTCTACTTTTATTCCTTTTCTTGTATTTATGCTAGAATTAGTTGTCTTTTTGCTTCTTTTGTGATTTTGAGCTCATTTCATCATGAAAATACAAAAGAAAGACAAAAACACTCTTTTTCCAACATTAGTACTTAAAAAGGGTTAGTTTTATGCCTTAATTGATGTGATTTATATGTTGCATTTTACACACATCAAATACCCCCTCACTTGAACTTTTGCTTGTCCTCAAGCAAAACTCTTTTAAATGTGGCTTATACTCCCAAATGGAATAGGTAGAAGAGAAAGTTTTTAGCTTGTCCTAGAGTGTCGGGAATCCAAGGTCTTTGTAAGTTTTATTTTTATTTATTTACAATCCTATTCGTTATGATTTATTTTGAACGTTTCATAAGATAAATTACTTATTTGGGCATAGCATGCCTTATTAAAATTCCATTTATATACAAGTTCACATATCTCACGGGAGATCACTCAACACTCGGCCGAAGGTGTAATTTTTAGTGAATCACTCGAGAGCGGTATGGAGCTTACGCCTTCCATAGGCTTGCCAAGCAATCAATCCTCCTCCTTTTTAACTTTTTACCTTTGTAAATATCAAGAGGACTTTTTGGGTGAAGGGTTAGGCTTGGGTTAAAGGTGGGTGGTTTGGGTTAGTTGTTAGTAAAAGGGCGAAAATCGTAAAAAGCGTCGGTTTTCGTGACATACCTTGTTTTTAGTGACTTTTTGTTTTGAAGTATTTCTCCAAACAAGCTTTTATATAGCTTTTGTTTGTTTTTGACTTCATCATTGTTTTTTTTTTCACATAAAAAGGCGAGTTTACGAAAAACCGAGCTTGTTACTAAAATAAAGGGTGAAAAATGAAAAGGGTTTTTTGGTGGGTAAAAAGGGTTTTGGGGTAATGAAATGAAAGGTTTAGGCTCAAAGGGGTTATCTAGGGGGATTTTGGGTAGGTGGTAAAAAAATGAAAAATAATGGTTTAGAAAGAAAAATATGGTTAGTCCTAATGCCTCCATCACTTACTTACTTGGGTTTAAGTTGGTAAGGACCGGGAATGTATTGTCGTGGCAAGTTCTAGAGTTGTAAGAACCAAGCGGCTATTCACACAAGAAACGAAAAATGAGCATTTAGTCTAAATATGTATATCTTTATGCTCAATAAAGGCTCAAAACTCACTTTTGTGGGAATGGGTTTTTAATGTGATCAAGTATATATAATCGAATTTTTAACTAGACTTGTTATGCCGTTTCGTAATTTTCTTATGTTGGTTCTTTGTTATCACGACGCTATCGGTTGTAAATTTGTAAAAATATAACCTTTTTAGAACTTGTTATTCCCAACTTAAACTAAGACAAGTAAATGATAAAAAAAATGAAAAAGTTTTTGAAAAAAATTTGGGGTGTTTAGCGGTTCCAATAGAATTTTGTGTAAGACTTGTATTTAGGATTTGCAAAATTCAAGGTTTTAGCATCCCCCCCCCCACACTTAAATTAAAAATTGTCCTCAATGTGTCCAAAAATAAGGTTTTTGGTTGATTATAATGTGTAAAAGTAGGTTAAAAAGCAAAGATTTATGTTACTGGCATCCTGGACACGGCCCCGTGGTGACCGGGCACGGCCCCGTGGTCAGGTGCCAGTAACAAAAATTAAAGAACTAAAACAGAAGCCTGGACACGGGGGCGTGTCCGCTGAACACGGCCCGTGTCCAGTTACCTGAACTGGGTGTTTTTCTGCAGGTGGCTCAGCACGGGGTCGTGTTGGTTGGGCACGGCCCGTGTTGAGCCTTCTGTGATGGAGATTTGTGTCGGGTTGCTCTGTTCTTGGTGCATGGGTCCATTTCTCTCGTTCCCCTTTTCATCCATTACCACCATGAGTGTGTTTTATTCTGCAAAATAAAACTAAAAGATTAAACTAAACTAAGGATAGTTCCGCGGAATGCCTCCGTGGTGCGCCACGTTTATAAGGGTCCTTGGCTAGACCCAATGCGAGGTTATATGTTTTCTGAGTGGGATGTCTGGCGTCCCATGTTACACCGTCGGAGAGCAGCATCCAAGCTTGAATCAATAACCTTCATGTAATTGACCGGGTCGTCGTCCTCTATTCTCTTCCCAACCCCGAACTTCACTTCATCATCCCCGTACCTCAAGGTGAGTGTCCCATCATTCATATCCACCACTGCTTGGGCGGTGGCAAGGAAGGGTCTCCCTAGTATAAGGGGGACCTCGGTGTCTTCCTCCATATCGAGTATGACAAAGTCAGCTGGATAAACGAATCTGCTTACCTTTACCAAGACATTCTCGATGACACCTTGTGGGAGTTTGACGGATCGATCGGCTAATTGTATGCTCATTTTTGTAGGGCTTGTGGTTCCTAAGCCGAGTCTTTTGAACATTGATGAGGGCATGAGGTTAATGCTAGCCCCAAGGTCGGCTAAGGCATTACGAACGGGTGATTCCCCTATTGAGCAAGGAATCGTGAAGCTTCCGGGATCGATTTTCTTTTGGGGAAGTTTATTGAGTACGAGGGCAGAGCATTCTTCGCCTAAATTGACTAATTGCAAGTTTTCAATTTTCTTTTTATGTGTAAGGAAGTCCCTCATGAATTTAGAGTACTTGGGCATTTGAGTTAGGATTTCGATAAAAGGAATATTGACATGCAATTGTTTTAACAGACTTTCGAACTTGGCGAATTGCTCATTGGTCTTTTGACGAATTAACCTACCGGGGTATGGAACTCGAGGAGCCTTGGTAGGCTCTGGTGACGGAGGGGAGTCCTTTTCCTGCAGAGGTGTGGGTACTATTTCCTCCGTTGGTGGCAGCACTTCTGCAGGCCCTACGGTGCGGTTCCGTAGTGTGATGAGGTGAACTTGTGCTTTTGGGTTTGTTTCGGTATTGCTAGGTAATGCGCCTTGCGGTCTCTCGGAAAAATTTTGAGCTATTTGATTTAATTGTTTTTCTATGTTTGAATACTAGCTTGTTGATTTCTAAAATTTGATTCTAATTATAGAAATCTTTCCGAGTTTTTCTTATCAGTGTCGGAGACGAGGCGAGATATCGTATCTTCGAGCCTTTCTCGTCCACTTTGTTGAGTGAAATTTTGTGACTCATTTCTTGGTTGCTGAAAGTTTGTTCGTTGGGTTTGTTGGTTACTACTATTGCCGGGTTCCCTCCAACCAAGGTTTGGGTGGTTTCGCCATCCTTGGTTGTAAGTTCCCGTTGGGGGACCCGACGGCCTAGGTCTATTATCAATGTAGTTTACCATTTCTTGTTGATCGTCTGTTTCTTTCATGCAACTCCAATTTTCATGTGACCCACCACACCCTTCACAAGCCATAACCGAGACTGTTTTTGTCATTTCCAATTTTTTATCTTTGAAGAAAGGGCCTCGATTTGGGCTTGTAAAGAAGTGCTTTCATCGACCTTATGGGCGCCCGGGGCGATAGACTTATTTCCCCGGGGGGTGTGCCATTGAAAATTGGTTTAAGCAATTTCCTCAATTTGATTATATATTTCGTGTGGGCGTCGATTACCTAAAAGTCCCCCGGAGCTAGAATCAAGTGTCTGCCTAGTGTGTGGCAACAATCCATTATAGAAAGTGGATACTTGTTGCCATATTGCGAGGCCGTGATGGGGACACTTGCGTAATAGCTCTTTGAACCTTTCCCAAGTTTCATATAAGGATTCCCCGTCCTCTTGTGAATATGTATTAATTTCAGCCATTAACTTAGCAGTTTTAGCAGGAGGGAAATACTTATATAGAAATTTTTGGGCTAGTTCATCCCAGGTGTTTACCGATCCAGCTGGGAGGGCGTTGAGCCAAGCTTTCGCTCGGTCTTTTAGTGAGAAGGGAAACATACGGAGGCGGATGGCGTCGTTTGATGCTCCATTGATCCGAAAGGTATCACATATTTCCAAGAAATTAGTTATATGTAGATGGGGATCCTCGTCCGCAAGCCCGTGGAAGGTTGCGGAGTTTTGGAGCATTTGTATCAAATGTGGCCGAAGTTCGAAGTTATTGGCTTCGACATTCGGAGCATTGATAGCGGCGCCTAGATTACCTACGGTGGGTCGTAGATAATCCATAAGGGTACGTTGGTCCGCCATTGGAGGTGGATCACCCGAAACCTTCTCTTGGTTTTTGGCTCTTAACCTTTTTTCTGAGAAAGCGTTCGGGTTCTTCTAGTGGTTCTTTTATGTCTTTATTGGAACTGGAGCTCATACACTACGTGAGGTTGGCGTCGGGTTCCAAGTCCTGCAATAAAAACAGAAAAGAATGTTGGTCAGAAGGTTCACCACGGCCCCGTGTTGAGCGAACACGGCCCGTGGTCGGAATTTCAGTGATTGTTCTGGAAGTTGGACACGGCCCCGTGTTGCACCGGCACGGCCCCGTGGTCAGCCTTCTGTAACTTGGAAAACAAAAACTGCTAGTAACGATGCTGGGCATGGCCCGTGTCCGACCAGGCACGGCCACGTGCTGAGCTCTGCAGAAGCTGAAAATCTACGAAAAATCCTAAAAATTAAAGAAAAAAATAAAAATATGATTAGACCGTTGATTCCTAACTTTCTTAAAATCCTTGTGTCCCCGGCAACGGCGCCAAAAACTTGATGCGTGTGTAGTGTAATATATTTTAGATGTATATTTAAGCCCCTTTTTACACTTTTAGCCAAGTTTTAAATTTATAAAACACGATATTTACTAACACTAAACACACATATGGGCAAGTGCACCCACCGTGGACGTAGTATAGTGTTGGTAAGATACCGAGGTCGTCCAAGGACACAAGAGCTTTTAATACCGGTTTATCCTCAACGTCTAATCAAATCAAAAAGTGAGAAAAATGTTTTAAACTAAGAAAAATAAAAACTAACTAAATGCTGAAAAATAAAATAAAATAAAAACAGATAGACAAGATGAATCACTTGGATCTAACTCGTGTGTTAGTATAACCTTTGATTATTTTCGCACTTTTGCACTTGTTTAAGAGATTATCTTAGTTATTGTAGTAGGCCCCTCTTTTGAAGGCGACGTTACCCTCAACCCAGTAGTTTGAGTCAGCAAGGATACAATCCTAAAGGGTCGGATTATTGAAAGATAATGAATTAAGTTATTAATGCAAATTGTGGTAGGCCCCGCTTTCGGCGGTGACGTTACCCTCGGCTAAGTAGTCTGAGTCAGCAGGGACACAGTCCTAAATAGCCGGGTTATAGTATTAATAATAGTTAACTTATGAGGGGGTCAAAGAGTTTGGATCCCCGCCATCCAATACCTATGGGCATTGAAGGAGATCCTACTAAATTTGACCCAGGTCCCAAGCAGGACCTCTAAACGCTGAACAAGGGCAAGACCCTTACCAAACCGTTCCCTTAACCCCCGACCAGGTAGCCAACATACCTCCATATAGACCGTGGAGATATGAATGGTGAAAATCTTTTATTTTATATAGACAGTAAAATAATGCCAAGACACCACGGACAAACGATAAGGAAAGATCACCTTCAACATAAGTAACTAGTTATTAAAGTCATTAATACAAAACCAAATAAAAAGTGCAAAAGATTAAAAATAAAAAGTATTATACTAAACACTTGTCTTCACCAAGTGATGTAAGAGACTTAGGCAAACATGGCCTTGATTGTCAAGAACTCTTACGATCAATCTTGGATCCCGAGACGACTCACACACTCTACGATGGACAATGGATGATGGTGGTGGATGATGGTGTTATGGTGGTGGTGGGTGGTGGATGGAGTGTGAGAGAGGTGGTGTGCCAAGGGATGAGATGGAATGAAACCAAGCACCCCTATTTATAGGCTGAACAGAAGGCTGGGCACGGCCCCGTGTCCGCTGGACACGCCCCCGTGCCCGTCTGACATTCTCTCTCTTCATTAATTGTAATTCGCAATTACAATTAACGTGCCTGCTATACTTTCACCACGCCCCCGTGCCCGCTGGACACGGCCCCGTGGTGGGCAATGGAAGCTTCTACTGGTTTGTCTTTTCTGCTGCTTCTTGGGCACGGCCCCGTGTTCGCTGGACACGGGGCGTGTTCAGTCTTCTGTTTTCTCTTCTTTGCCTTGGGAGGTGCCGTTGAGGGTCCGGGCGGTCTACTTTTATTCCTTTTCTTGTATTTATGCTAGAATTAGTTGTCTTTTTGCTTCTTTTGTGATTTTGAGCTCATTTCATCCTGAAAATACAAAAGAAAGACAAAAACGCTCTTTTTCCAACATTAGTACTTAAAAAGGGTTAGTTTTATGCCTTAATTGATGTGATTTATATGTTGCATTTTACACACATCAGGGAGATTCCCAGGAAACCGCTTTTCAGTACTTAAAGGATAGACTATGCAGCGCACCTATCCTCTCATTGCCGGAGGGCACGGAGGATTTTGTGGTTTATTGTTGTCACACCCCCAAAATCCACCCGCGGAGTACCACCGCTTGGAGGCGTGACATGACCAGGATCAAGCCATCAATCATATCAAACATAGCATTTAATAGTAAAAGTAATCAATGTAAATCATCATGACATGATTGATGTTCCAAAACCAAACATCGTTTAAATAGCGGAAGCATAGTATGAAATCTCAAAATAATTATAAGTTCGTATAACGTTCATGAATCCAAATCCCACAACGACCTGCTCCTCCCTGTGCAAGCTCCACATAGTACCTAAGGTCCTGCAAGGCATGCAGCAAATAATCAACAAACTAGTTGAGCGAGTTCACAGAAAGTAAGTTCATAACATAGTGCATAAGTATAACCAGTGGGGGCTTCCCATGTTTATCCTGGCTAATGAGGGCTTCTCATTAACGGTACTTACTAGACTAACTTCCGACCATGTGTTCTTCTTTACCGAGAACAGGAAAACGTACAGGGTCACGTAGGCTTTACGTGGCGTGCCCTTCCCCGAGGACAGTGGTACGCGTGGGGGCTACGTAGGCTTTACGCAACGTGGCTTTCCGACCTGGAAGCCAGTGGATGGTATTGGGTTACGTAGGCTTTACGTAACGTGTCCTCCCGACCCGGGAGACATATGGCAAGTATACTGGGTTACGTAGGCTTTACGTAACGTGTCCTGACTAACCTGAGGACGATGGTCTATAGTCTGGTATATGCGTAAGTACGAGTAATCATTCCATATTCAATATATCCAACCCAATTCCCAACCCGGGAATCCCATGCCTTGGCTGTGTGAACTCACCTTGGTTTGCTCGGCAGATACACAAGAGAATAGGTAGCAAGTAATTGATCAATCACGTCCTATCATGTATTTATGCAAGTTAGGTTCGGTTCACGTATAGCACGTATGGTTACCCAAAGTTAATAAATTGCAGCATACAAAGTTCGTGGCCCAAACAAATCAATAATGTTGTGCAAGTGTCAATTCGTGCGGTTGGCAAATGGTCCGGGTGGCAGTTCGTGCGGACAGTCAGTCCGTCCGGATGACATTGTGCAGTCCGTCCGGATTGGACAATCCGTGCGGGAGTCAATCCGCCCGATTCAACATCCTGTCCGGATGGATAGTTCGTGCGAGTGGCAATCCGTGCGGACTGTCAGCTCGTGCGGATGACACCGTGTAGTCCGTGCGGATGGCAGTTCATCCAGATTGGACCTTTCGTGCGGGCAGTTGGTTCGTGCGAATGGTCAGTCCATCCGGATTGACAATCCGTCCGGTCGGAAACTCGTGCGGAACGGTTGGTGTGGTCCGTCCGTGCGGACAGTCCGTGTTATTCGGTCCAACAGTTCACTCGTGCGACTAAAAGGGTTTTGTGCAAATTGGTTTCATCATGCCCGGTTTACATGCGGGTCGGTTACAATTATCGATTATCTATTTCCCAATTAACATGATTTCAACAATTTGTTTAACGTGATATCGATCAAACAAGCACATTTAGCATTCAAACACATGAACCCTAATCGAACAAGTCATGAACACAAAACCGGCTATCAACAATCTAGCCCATTCACCAACCAATTAACCAAGTTAACCATCCGATTACATGAGCATATCCGATTCCTATTCACAGATCTAACGATGTTCAAGCGATTTACAAACAATGTGGCCGATTAATAACTATCTGATTATCATGCAAATGGTATCCGGTTCTAACACATTCGATCGGTTAAAGATGACAAGATTAATCACATTAATTCAGAATCCTAGATCATCATGCAAACAAACACATTCGGCCGATTTCAAAACTCAATCAAACATGTCCGGCCGATCGATCAACTAAACCGACATTCCTAATCGTTCATGCAATCAAGCAATCAATCAAAGACACAATTAAACACTAACCGATTACAAAAGATGATCCGATTCTTGCTTGTGCCGTCCGGTTGTGCGTGAGGGAGAGAGAGATATGCTAGGGTTTTGTGTGTGTAATGATATTTTGTAACAATGAGAAACAATCAAATCCCTAAGGTGTTTAATTTGGTGCGCGTATGGGAGTGGGCCGGCCCATCCGCTTGGGCTGCCCTTGGGCCGAGTGTGTTGTGTGATCCGATTTTTATTAACAACAACCACATTTAATACACAATACACGTAGCACATAATGACATATCATTTATTTAAATCAAATCTCGTAATCATAACATGTACGAAGTAGGTCTAAAGTCCGAGTTGTCACATTATCCCCAACTAATTGGAAATTTCGTCCCGAAATTTGGTATGCACTTACTGAGGAAGCTAGGTAAGTTCAAACGTTCACTGATTTTCCCGGGGTGTCACATCCTCCCCCCGTTGATCTGGAATTTCGTCCCGAAATTCCGAAGTAGTAGCTTCAGCCTCAGTAGTGGTAGCATTGGTTTCGAATAACTGGGGGTACTTTTCTGTCATCCTGTCTTCGCGTTCCCAGGGGTACTCTGGGCCACGTTTGGAGTTCCAACGAACTCGAACAAGAGGGATTCTCTTGTGTTTGAGGACCTTCACATCCCGGTCCGTGATTTCAACTGGTTCCTCGACGAACTGCAACCGCTCGTCGATCGTGAGTTCCTTAAAAGGAATGATGAGATTTTCATCTGATAGGCACTTCTTTAAGTTTGATACATGAAAGACATTGTGAACTGCCCCGAGTTCAGCTGGTAGGTTCAACTCGTAGGCTACCTTGCCAATCTTTTCTAAGATTTCGAAGGGTCCGACGTATCGCAGATTCAGTTTACCCCGTTTGCCAAAACGAACCACACCCTTCCAGGGTGAAACTTTCAATAAAACCCGGTCCCCGACCTCGAATTCCAATGGCTTTCTACGCTTGTCCGCGTAGGCTTTCTGACGGTCGCGTGCTGCCGCCATGCGTTGTCGTATCTGTGCAATCTTTTCTGTGGCGTCCACTACAATCTCTGGACCCGTAATTTGACTATCCCCCACCTCTGCCCAGCAGAGGGGTGACCGGCATTTACGCCCGTACAATGCCTCGAATGGAGCGGCTTGTATGCTGGTGTGATAACTGTTATTGTAAGAGAACTCCACCAAAGGGAGGTGCTTTTCCCAGCCGTTGCCGAAATCGATGACGCATGCCCGAAGCATGTCTTCAAGTGTTTGAATCGTACGCTCAGACTGCCCATCCGTCTGAGGGTGATATGCTGTGCTCATGTCTAGTCGTGAGCCGAAAGATTTATGCATCGCTTGCCATAGTTCTGACGTGAATCGTGCATCGCGATCCGAAATGATAGATGTGGGCACTCCGTGCCTCGAAACAACTTCCTTAAGGTAAACGTCTGCGAGTGTGGAGAACTTATCTGTTTCCTTTATAGGTAGCAAGTGTGCAGACTTGGTGAGTCGATCAACTATGACCCATATTGTGTCGTTCCCACGCTGAGATCTAGGTAAGCCTGTAACGAAATCCATGGAAATTTCTTCCCATTTCCACTGTGGTATCTTAGGCTGCTGAAGTAGGCCAGCTGGTTTCTGATATTCGACCTTGACTCTTGCACAGGTCAAGCATTTTCCAACGTACGTAGCGATGTGGGCCTTCATACTAGGCCACCAATATGTAGTGCTGATGTCGTGGTACATTTTATCCGACCCTGGATGTACCGAGTAGCGAGACTTGTGAGCTTCATCCATTACAAGTTCGCGTAAACCGCCATAGAGAGGGACCCAAATCCGGCCCGTTACATAGTAGGCGCCGTCTGCCTTCTATTCCATCTGCTGTCGTGAGCCGCGTAAGGCTTCAGCCTTGACATTTTCGGGCTTCAATGCTTCTATCTGAGCATCTCGTATCTGTGTAGGAAGGCTAGACTGAATCGTAAGCTGTAGCGCTCGCACGCGCCGAGGTAAAGTGTCTTTCCGACTGAGGGCGTCAGCCACCACATTGGCTTTGCCTGGATGATACTTGATAGCGCATTCGTAGTCGTTTAGTAATTCAACCCATCGCCGTTGACGCATGTTCAAATCCTTCTGCTTAAGGATATGCTCGAGACTCCTGTGATCGGTGTAAATCGTGCACCTGGTACCGTACAGGTAGTGTCGCCATATCTTAAGCGCAAAAACGACAGCTCCCAGCTCTAAATCGTGCGTCGTGTAGTTGCGTTCATGAACCTTAAGTTGACGAGAGGCATAAGCGATAACCTTGTCGCGCTGCATTAACACACATCCAAGTCCCCGAATGGATGCATCACAATAAACCACAAAGTCGTCTGTGCCCTCTGGCAAAGAGAGGATAGGTGCACTGCAAAGTCTATCCTTTAGGTGCTGAAAAGCAGTATCCTGGGGCTCTCCCCAGCGATAGGTAACACCCTTCTGTGTCAGTAACGTAAGCGGCTGAGCAATCTTCGAGAAATCCTTGATAAATCGTCTGTAGTAACCTGCCAGACCCAAGAATTGGCGTATTTCTGTCGGCGTACGCGGTGCAGGCCAGTTTCTGATCGAATCTACCTTGGATGGATCGACATGGATCCCATCCCTGTTCACCACATGGCCTAAGAAGTGGACTTCACGAAGCCAGAAGTCGCATTTTGAAAGCTTGGCGTACAGCTGTTCCTTCCGAAGGAGTTCCAAAATAAGGCGAAGGTGCTGCTCGTGTTCCTCCTGACTCTTGGAGTAAATCAGGATGTCGTCGATGAATACTATGACGAACTTGTCAAGATAGGGTTTGCACACCCTGTTCATAAGATCCATAAATACAGCAGGCGCGTTCGTTAACCCGAATGGCATGACAAGAAACTCGTAGTGACCATAACGAGTTCTGAAGGCTGTCTTGGAGACGTCCTCATCCCGGACTCTCAGCTGATGGTACCCCGACCTCAAGTCTATCTTCGAATAGTAACACGACCCTTGCAACTGGTCGAATAAGTCGTCTATGCGTGGAAGAGGATAACGGTTCTTCACCGTCACCTTGTTGAGTTCACGGTAGTCTATACACATCCTGAACGTACCGTCTTTCTTCTTCACAAAGAGTACTGGAGCTCCCCAAGGCGAAGAGCTTGGACGAATGAAGCCCTTTTCCAAGAGCTCTTGTAGCTGCTTTGACAGTTCCTCCAATTCCGATGGAGCTAGACGATATGGTGCGCGAGCTATGGGTGCTGCTCCTGGAGCGAGCTCGATCTGAAATTCGACCTGACGGTGAGGCGGTAATCCAGGTAAGTTTTCAGGGAACACCAGAGGATAGTCACGTACAACTGGTATATCTTCCAGTTTCCTTTCCTTTGCTGAAGCGTCTGTGACGAGTGCCAGAATGGCAGTGTGCCCCTTTCGTAAACATTTCTGCGCTTTCAAGAAAGAGATGATGCCTACCACCGCACCACTCTTGTCGCCTTGAACTTCGAGAGGTTCCTGACCCGAACGAGGAATACGAATAATCTTTTCACTGCATAAGATCTCTGCCTGGTGTTGGGACAACCAATTCATCCCAATCACAACATCGAAACTACCCAAAACTATGGGAATGAGGTCTATAGAGAAAGCTTGACCAGCTAGGATAAGATTACAACCCTGAACTACGTGCGTGGCTTCTAGACTTTTACCGTTAGCTAATTCTACTACGTGTTTGGTGGGTAAAAGTGTTGGTGCACGTTTTAGTAGTTGACACATTTTCACAGACATATAGCTTGTATCCGCACCCGAATCAAACAAAACAGTAACGTAAATATTGTCGAGGAGAAACTTACCCATAACAACGTTGGGATCGTTCACTGCATCGCCTCGTCCTAGCACAAAAGCACGACCACGAGCTTCATTGCCGTTGTTGTTGTTGTTCCCGCCGTTATTGTTGCCGTTGCCCTGGTTGTTATTGTTGTTGCGGTTCTGGTTCAACTGAGGGCAATCGCGTTTGAAGTGACCTTCAGCCCCACACTGGAAACATCCCCGGTTTCCACGCTGTGGCTGCTGCTGCTGCTGCTGGTTCTGTGGAGCTGGTTGCTGAGGCTGCTGATTCTGATTCGCAGGCCGTGGACTCCTACAGTCTTTGGCCTCGTGCCCCATCTTAAGACACCTTTGACAACGACCCTTGTTACATGGGCCGTGGTGATGCCTGTTGCAGTTGTGGCACCTAGGTTGACTACCCTGATATCTCCTCTGTCTGTGACCACTAGAAGATTGCTGACTGGGACTCTGATAGTGGTCAATCTTCTGCTGCTGAGATTGTGGCTGAACAGATGCTGAACCTTTACTAGAATCTCCATCCCATTTCCTTTTACTGTCACCAGATGTAGCAGGAGTAACTGAGGTGGTGACATTAGCAGTAGCATTAACACGCTTGGGCAGTTTATTCTGATCCACTGCCTGATCAGTGATGCGATGAGCGAGGCGCTGGATTTCCTGGATGTTTTCGAGGTTAGCCGACGTCACGTGGCTCTGAATTTCTGGCGCCAATCCCTTGAGATACAACTCAATGCGCTTGTATGGAGGGTCCACCATAGTTGGACACAGAACGGCCAGCTCATTCGACCGTTTGGTATATGCTTCGATTTCCGATCCAACCATTTTCAGATTATACAGCTCGTCTTCCAGCTTGTGGATATCCTCGCGCGTGCAATACTCACGCTTGATGAGTTCCTTGAAGTCATTCCATGGGGTGGCGTTAGCAGCTGCCAACCCTAAGATCTGAACTTGGGCGTTCCACCAAGTCAGTGCTATCCCTTCCAAAGTGCCGGTGGCAAACTTGACCTTGCGAGCCTCAGGGCACTCACACATTTCAAAGACTGATTCTAGCTTCTCGAACCAGTGGAGTAGTCCCACTGCTCCTTCCGTGCCGCTGAAGGTGTTTGGACGACAGTCCATGAAATTCTTAAATGTGCAGACAGGCTGCTGCGCGTGTTGACCTATTGTGTACGAGTAGGGCAAAGTTTAAATACAAGAGCTAGTTTAGGAGTGTAGGATCTAAAGATCCTAGCGTAAGTTATGACTACAGGTTATCCTACCTGCTTGAGCAGCCGCAAGTGCCGCTGTGACTTGGGCTTGAACGAGAGCCTCTAGCTGGGCTTGTGTCATGTTGATTCTTCCAGACATGATCTTCATTGTAACAAGTAGCATAGGTAAGAATGGTTCGCGAATAGGGCGATGACAGAAAAGTATAGGCATATAGGTGTTCTCATGAAATCAAAGCATGTGTATCTAAGCGTAGTGCGAGCAAAGTTCTAAGCAGTTCTAGAAAACAGGCAGTAACATAAACCTTATTACCTAGGATGTCGAGTCTTGCACGTGGAGCGAAGCGTCGTTGTGGATCGTCGAGAGCACTGTTCTGGTTATAGTCCGGTTTTAATAAAAACGTTTTCCCATATTAAAACCAAGTTCTCTATAACCAATGGCTCTGATACCAATCTGTCACACCCCCAAAATCCACCCGCGGAGTACCACCGCTTGGAGGCGTGACATGACCAGGATCAAGCCATCAATCATATCAAACATAGCATTTAATAGTAAAAGTAATCAATGTAAATCATCATGACATGATTGATGTTCCAAAACCAAACATCGTTTAAATAGCGGAAGCATAGTATGAAATCTCAAAATAATTATAAGTTCGTATAACGTTCATGAATCCAAATCCCACAACGACCTGCTCCTCCCTGTGCAAGTGTCAATTCGTGCGGTTGGCAAATGGTCCGGGTGGCAGTTCGTGCGGACAGTCAGTCCGTCCGGATGACATTGTGCAGTCCGTCCGGATTGGACAATCCGTGCGGGAGTCAATCCGCCCGATTCAACATCCTGTCCGGATGGATAGTTCGTGCGAGTGGCAATCCGTGCGGACTGTCAGCTCGTGCGGATGACACCGTGTAGTCCGTGCGGATGGCAGTTCATCCAGATTGGACCTTTCGTGCGGGCAGTTGGTTCGTGCGAATGGTCAGTCCATCCGGATTGACAATCCGTCCGGTCGGAAACTCGTGCGGAACGGTTGGTGTGGTCCGTCCGTGCGGACAGTCCGTGTTATTCGGTCCAACAGTTCACTCGTGCGACTAAAAGGGTTTTGTGCAAATTGGTTTCATCATGCCCGGTTTACATGCGGGTCGGTTACAATTATCGATTACCTATTTCCCAATTAACATGATTTCAACAATTTGTTTAACGTGATATCGACCAAACAAGCACATTTAGCATTCAAACACATGAACCCTAATCGAACAAGTCATGAACACAAAACCGGCTATCAACAATCTAGCCCATTCACCAACCAATTAACCAAGTTAACCATCCGATTACATGAGCATATCCGATTCCTATTCACAGATCTAACGATGTTCAAGCGATTTACAAACAATGTGGCCGATTAATAACTATCCGATTATCATGCAAATGGTATCCGGTTCTAACACATTCGATCGGTTAAAGATGACAAGATTAATCACATTAATTCAGAATCCTAGATCATCATGCAAACAAACACATTCGGCCGATTTCAAAACTCAATCAAACATGTCCGGCCGATCGATCAACTAAACCGACATTCCTAATCGTTCATGCAATCAAGCAATCAATCAAAGACACAATTAAACACTAACCGATTACAAGAGATGATCCGATTCTTGCTTGTGCCGTCCGGTTGTGCGTGAGGGAGAGAGAGATATGCTAGGGTTTTGTGTGTGTAATGATATTTTGTAACAATGAGAAACAATCAAATCCCTAAGGTGTTTAATTTGGTGCGCGTATGGGAGTGGGCCGGCCCATCCGCTTGGGCTGCCCTTGGGCCGAGTGTGTTGTGTGATCCGATTTTTATTAACAACAACCACATTTAATACACAATACACGTAGCACATAATGACATATCATTTATTTAAATCAAATCTCGTAATCATAACATGTACGAAGTAGGTCTAAAGTCCGAGTTGTCACAATTGTGACGCATCGATACAGGGTCTTGGGTGTGTATTGATGCAATGGGATAAAGTTATTGCCTACGCTTCGCGTCAACTCAAGGTTCATGAACGGAATTACACGACGCATGATTTAGAGCTGGGAGCTGTTGTTTTCGCGCTCAAGATATGGCGACACTACCTGTACGGTACCAAGTGCACTATTTACACCGATCACAGGAGTCTCGAGCATATCTTCAAGCAGAAGGAATTGAACATGCGTCAACGACGATGGGTCGAGTTCCTTAATGATTATGAATGCGCCATCAAGTACCATCCAGGCAAAGCCAATGTTGTGGCTGACGCTCTCAGTCGAAAAGATACTTTACCTAGGCGTGTACGAGCTTTGCAGCTCACTATTCAGTCTGATCTTCCTGCACAAATACGAGATGCTCAGGTGGAAGCATTGAAACCAGAAAACGTCAGGGCTGAAGCCTTACGCGGCTCAAGACAACGATTAGAACAAAGGGAAGATGGCGCCTACTATGTAACAGGGCGTATTTGGGTACCACTATACGGCGGTTTACGAGAACTTGTGATGGATGAAGCTCATAAGTCTCGCTACTCGATACATCCAGGTTCGGATAAAATGTACCACGATCTCAAAACAACATATTGGTGGCCTAGCATGAAAGCCCACATCGCGACTTACGTCGGCAAGTGTTTGACATGTGCAAAAGTCAAAGTGGAGTATCAGAAACCAGCGGGCCTACTTCAGCAACCCAAGATACCGCGATGGAAATGGGAAGAAATTTCCATGGATTTCGTTACTGGCCTGCCTAGATCCCAGCGCGGGAATGACACTATTTGGGTGATCGTAGATCGACTCACAAAGTCTGCTCATTTCTTGGCTATCAAAGAAACGGATAAGTTCTCTACCTTAGCAGACGTCTACTTGAAGGAAGTTGTTTCAAGGCACGGAGTGCCAACCTCTATTATTTTGGATCAGGATGCACGATTCACTTCGGAACTATGGCAAGCAATGCACAAAGCTTTTGGCTCCCGATTAGACATGAGCACAGCCTATCACCCTCAGACGGATGGGCAGTCTGAGCGCACTATCCAGACTTTAGAAGACATGCTTCGGGCATGTGTTATCGATTTCGGTAACAGCTGGGAAAAGCATCTCCCTTTGGTGGAGTTCTCGTACAATAACAGTTACCACACCAGCATTCAAGCCGCTCCATTCGAGGCATTGTACGGACGTAAATGCCGGTCACCTCTCTGTTGGGCAGAGATGGGGGATAGTCAGATTACAGGTCCAGAAATGGTAGTTGACGCTACTGAACGAATTGCACAGATACGACAATGCATGGCGGTAGCTCGTGATCGCCAGAAAAGCTACGCTGATAAACGCAGGAAACCACTCGAGTTCCAAGTTGGGGATCGAGTGCTACTCAAAGTCTCACCCTGGAAGGGTGTGGTTCGATTTGGTAAACGGGGCAAGCTCAATCCACGGTATGTTGGACCGTTCGAAATCACTGAAAGAATAGGCAAAGTAGCCTACAGATTAAACCTACCAGTTGAACTCGGTGCAGTTCACAACGTATTCCACGTGTCGAATCTGAAGAAGTGCCTGTCAGATGAGACCCTCATAGTTCCTTTTAAGGAACTCACTATTGACGAGCGGTTGCACTTCGTCGAGGAACCAGTTGAAATCACAGACCGGGATGTCAAGGTCCTCAAGAACACTAGAATACCTCTTGTACGAGTTCGTTGGAACTCCCGTCGTGGCCCAGAGTACACCTGGGAACGAGAAGATCAAATGGAACTCAAGTATCCCCTGTTATTCGAAAACCGTGCAACCACTACTGAGGCTGAAGCTACTACTGCAGAATTTCGGGACAAAATTCCAAATCAACGGGGGGATGATGTGACACCCCAGGAAAAATCAGTAAACGATACAACTTGCCTAGCTTCCTTAGTAACCGCATGCCAAATTTCGGGACGAAATTTCTTTCAAGTTGGGGATAATGTGACAACTCGAGTTTCCAAGATTCCATTTTCACATTTATTGCACGTTCACTGTTTGTTTAATTGTTTACTTGCACAATTAGTTTGCTGTGAAACTGTAACATTTTGATTCAGTTAAGTATATTGTATTTGAGCATGGTTATGTGTTAATTATGAAAGATTTGTCAAATGTATGAACTTGGTGGTGAAACTGTGAAGTATTTTGAGATGGTGTACTTATGTAAAATATGATACTTAGGGATGTATAGAGTAATTAGTGAAATTCTCTTCATTCTTAACCCTAATCATTCACTAATCACCATACAAAACCAAAAACACATACTTGCACTTCTCTGATCTTCTCTGGCAATCATCATCTCCATCACTAGCACAAGTCTTCTGTATCAATCTTGATCTTTCAATCTATTTAGAATCAATTCAAGGTAATTGTTTATTGATTGTTTGATTGTTATCAATTCTTGATTCTTGTGATTCTTGTAAACCCTAGTTCTTCACATGCTAGTTCTGTAATTGTTGATTGGATTCTGATTATTGTGATAATGTTGTTGATTAGTCGTACAATCGATTGCTTGATGATTAAGATACATGATTTGTAGAATGATTGATTTAATAATTGGATTACTGCTATACAGATGCATAGGAATATTAGGGTTTCTGGATCGTATGAAAAACGTAACTGTTACAATCACAATGAACGTATGACTGATTGTTTGTTTGAGTTTTTGTGAATGATATGTTGTTGTCCGAATTTTTAATACAGTTGCATGAGGATCCGAGTTTGTTTATGTAGCATGAGTCCGAGTTTTTATATGCTTGTTATATCCGAGTTTCAATTGATAATATATGGTCCGAATTATAATCATGAAGCCTTTAGTCCGAGTTTTTAATATGTAAACATGGGGTCCGAGTTTTAAGAGTGTATGTGTCCGAGTTTTGGGGCTTGAAGCCTGTCCGAGTTTTTGAAGGGAAACCCCCTTCCCCTTGTCCGATGTTTTAAGCCCCTCCCCCTCCATCTTGTCCGACTTTGTGAAGGGTTTTACCCTTGTCCGAATTTTTGAAGGGGAAACCCCCCCATTCCCTGTCCGAGTTTTTAAGCCATGAACCCCACCCCCTAGTCTGAACTTGTGAAGGAAACCCTTCCCTTGTCCGAATTTTGTAAGAAGAAACCCTAGAAGTCCGAATTTCTTTCCTAGGAGGTTGTCCGACCTTCTACATATGCTGTTGTGTCCGACTTTGTGATTTAAAACCTAGGGTTACTATGATTGAATGACTAAAAGTCCTAATGTCACATTATGATATATGATGTCTGACTTCTGATGATACAAGACTTTCAATTGAGATGCATAGACCTGAATTCCATATGTTGTGTATGTTCTATATATGACTGTATGCTATTGAATGAAATTGCATGATCTTGTATGTGTGAACAATCTCGTCATATCATTCTGTACACAACTATCACACGGATCACAACTGATGTCAAAGACGCGTAAACCCTAATTGAATGTAAACACTTATCTTGGATTTATGTGCAATGTACCTTAGGTCGTGTGTAATGGACTTAAACACTAATTAACCCTAGAAGCAATAACAAACCGAGCAAATCAAGGTGAGTTCACACAGCCAAGGCATGGGGTTCCCAGGGTGGGAATGGGATTTGATTATTTACTTGTACTTACCTAGATAATGGAAAATTAGTGATATGATCCTCGGGTGAGGAAGGTTATTGATGAGATACTACTAGACTAGTGATACTAATAGAACTGATCTTCGCATACACGCCGGGGTTGGCTGCGATAATATGACTAATCTTCGCACACATGCCTAGGAAGGCTGCGAACTATACACAAAACTTCGCACAGGTGCCGGGTGGCCGCGATACAAATATAACTAGTCTAGAATACTTGGAAACTTTCCCTAATCTTCGCATACATGCCTGGAGGGCCGCGATACGAACTAAATACGATACATGACTTAATGAACGAACACAAGGCTTACTATACTATTACAAATACTGAACTATAAACTGTGAACTCGCTCAACTAGTTGTTGATCCTCTGTTACATGCCTTGCAGGTCGTTAGATACATGGAGCTTGCACAGGGAGGAGCTGGTCGTTGTGGGCTTGGATCGTGATTGTTTCGTTAAACACTTATGACATTTCATATTTATTTATGTTGGGTTTTATTTATATGCTTCCTCTAAACAGTGATAACATACTTATGTTTTGAACACCTTTCATATTGGTGATTGAATGGCATTTACTTTTACTTATTAATTACATGTTCAATATGATTGGTGGCTTGATCCTGGTCATGTCACGCCTCCAAGCGGTGGTACTTCGCGTGTGGATTTTGGGGGTGTGACACATTTAATTGGGTAATCGAATGCGTAAGAGAAATGAAAGTACATACACGATAGGAACTAAAATGATGGTTTTATAAGCAAATAAGTATATTGACTAACTTTTTAAAGCTTTGTTGTTGAATGTAGGTAAATCCTCAATTTAGGCGACTTGGAGAATCAGAGTGAGCGCGTGTTCATGTTATGTCATACCAAACGTTTCCGCTAGCTTGTTCAAATGTTTTTGGTCCAAAATTTGTTGTATTGGTTTTTAGTAGTATCTTGTTGAACGAATTGTAGAATTGTATCTAGTTTGATTATGATTAAAACAGGGGTATGCCCGTTTTACGGACGGGTCATGCCCAAATTTTATTAAAATTAATGCATATGTTATTGATATCATCGTTTTAAATTGCGAAAAGTTGGACACTCTTAAGAAATTTTTATATTTCTAGTGTCCCTTAGTCGTCTTTTATTAGACGCAAACGCGGACGTTACAAGTTGGTATCAGAGCCTAGGTTTGAGGGATTCGAGCAAGAGTAATAGTGCTTGAACTCAAACCGACGGCTCGTGCAAAAGTGTGCTCGCTCCGAGATCGCCAATGAGGTAAAACTTTAAGTTTTGTTTAATACAAGTATGTATAGTGTGTTTATGATAAATATTTAAGTTAAGTATGTGAGATAGTAATAACGGGAGTTAAATATTGGGTTATGTCAGATCTGGCGTCGCACACAGTTGTGTCGTTAAGTGACACAGCTGTGTGGACCATTAATGCTTGTTGCTGAGATCAGGGTGTGTAGCAAGGCTGACACAGCTGTGTGACATTGTACTCAGATAATCAACACAGCTGTGTCTGGGCAATTTTTTTTTAGCAATTCAGCAAAGGAAGGACCGTCGCCGACGGGCTGTGATGCCGTCGCCGACGCCCTCATGTATGCTGACGATCTATTTTCCTGTCTACGAACTTTTGTGGGCGACGCACAATTATAAAGCCCGTCGCCGACGGGGCATGAAGCCGTCGCCGACGGCTAGCAGAAATCAAATCTGCTGAAAAGTTTTGTTTTGTTTTGTTTTCATATTTTGGGTTTCTAAGTTGTTTAAAAGCTTAATGAATGTTTGTGTAAGATCTATATAAGACCTAGTACGATATATGTGACCACGATTAGTGGATAAGATACACGGAATATGCTATTCATTTATTAATATGCTATTTATGAGGCCAAGAGCACGCAGGTTATGTGAAGGGTAAGCACAATTGTTCGGAAGGGATGATCTGTGAACGCGGTCTAGGACCGGCATCAAGGCAAGTAATAAGACGAATTGACCCCAGGTACGTAAATCTAACGTGTGGGCATATGAAATGGTATAATTAAGCAAGTGAAAGAAAATTTTTAAACGAAATATAATAATGACATGGTAAATAAGTTTTAAAAATGTAACACGTGCCGAAACTTAATTCTTCGGACATAAGGTGGCAATTACGCGAAAACACGAAACTAGTACGTGGAATGTGTACCTGACTAGTACACAAGAAACGTATGACGTTCGTGAGTCCGTGATAATTGTTACAGGTATGTCCGATAGAATTAGGTAGCAGGTAGGCGTGTGGGTGAAATAGGTAGTAAGACTCTTGGGAGATTGAGAGTACTATGTAAGAGTAAAAAGTGCAGATGATAAGGAGTGAAAGACATGAATGAAATGCTTGAACCCGCTGTAACATTTGTACTTGTAATCATTATGAACAGTTCAATTATCAATAAAACAATGTTATTTTATCCCAATGATTGTTTGATTGTGTTTTACATTTTTCATGTTTTGACTTTCGTTCAATTTCAAACTCTACATCGCTTTCTGGAGCATTATACGCAAACTGGTGCGTAAACGTACTCAGATTAATGCGACAAATACTCCGGGACATCAACATATACTCAACATACCTTAAATAACCTTTACATAACTTAGAAATAAGTTTTAAAGGCTTTGGTATGGCAAAAACAAGATAATTCGCTTACAGGGACTAAACTTGACAAACCGTAAAAGTATGCCAATTTGAACCGTAACGACATTCCGGAACATGTCCATAAGTTAAACATACCATAAATATCCTTTACATAGCTTAGAAATAGGCTTTGAGGGGTTTGGTATGCTAAAATAAACTTTTGGATTATTCAGGGACTAAAAGTGTCAAAAAGTGCATAAGTTTGCACTTTTGCGCATAACTTACGTTCTGAATACATCCGGACATCCAAAAATTTATGTAAGCATCCTTATATTATGCCTTAGAGTTTGGCATGAGAAAAATCCATTCGTCGCGTCATTTGGATCGTCTTTCGCGCTTATGCACATTCCGTCGTAATTAAGCGAACATCGCGATCGTACGGCCAAACGAGCCAACATCCGGAACATTTTTGGGCATGTTTCATGTCCACAATGTTTAGGCATCATTTTGGGGCCTTAAAGATGGCTTTACAGGTCTTAAAAGGGCTGGAAATAGCTTAAAAACGCAACAGGGGCCAAATATGTAAATTCTGCAAGTGGTGCAGATCAGACGGGGCCAGGCGACCCGCGTAAGATCTGCACTCCCTTTCACGCGGGGCGCGTGAGGATGTCTGACAGAAAGATTTTGCATTTAATGCGAAATCTGGCCTTTCGTTCGATCAAGGGGCGATGCCTTTTCACCCAATGAAGGGCCAAGAGCCAAGTTCAGTGAATTTAACCATTGGACACATGTACGCACGAGATCAAGGCACGATATTCGATAAAACGATCCTAACGGTTCCACTTTTCCTATAAATACCCCCCCCCCCTTTTGTGTAAAAATCACAACAATCTGATCTTGAAGCTCTAAGTTGAAACCATTGTTTCATACCTGAGCTATTTGATCTAGATTAGCACTCGGGGACCCTCCGTAAGTCTTCTTTCGCTCTTTTATTCGCTTTTCAAGTCCGAAAGTCAACGTTTTGTTGACTTTCTGCATTGACCAGCTCATGGTCGATGCGAAGTTCATGGAACTTCATAACGTGAGCGTGATCACGATGGCCATGGTCCATGGTGACCATACCTACTGATCACCACGTTATCTAGGTTCAGTGACGAGTCGTAGTTTCGGCCAAAATGTGCATTCTTGCATATTTTGTAACCAAACTACTCGTGGGCATCAAAGCCGTTTGTTTTGATGTCAAACCTGTTTTCTAAACTTAGTTAAGCATGTTCTAACATGCTTAGCTCGTCACGATTAGTGTAGTGCTTATATAGGGTCGTAAGGTAAGCGATCTAAACCATCACTTATACTTTCGAACCCGACCCATTTGGTCGATCTTTAGGATCCGACCAAACGTATTAGGTGACCCTAGCTATAACCTTCCGAGGTTATACCTTGTGGTCGCAATGTTAGGCGTTCCATACGCGTTCTACGCGAATGACGCGTTAGGGTGGCATAAGCTACCTCAACGGGTCGTGATGGACCGTAAGCACTTAGGTTAAGTTTCATTTTAGTATGTAGGCTTTGTTAAACCATATTACACGAGTCTCCATACTCGTTTGGTTTTCGAACCCGCGTACTGTCCGATCCTTCCGATTTGGTCCGGTATATTAACATAAGCTACCTATTAGGTGCCGTTGATATTCCGTGATCTTTAGCATTATCTGGTTATTAAACAAGGAACTCAAAGCAATCTCAGGTGAGTACATAGAACCCCATCTTTTACTGTTTTCCAAACTGTTTTGGGGTGGAACACATGTGCCTATCTGTTACATTCATGCTTTCCATGTTTTCACATCATATGCCTGCTATGTTGTTAGTACATTATAGTACACGATTTCATTACATTTTATGCTATGTATGCCCATTGTGTGCGTACTTAGTGCATTGATTTACATGAACATTTTTGTTGCATATGTTTACTCAGCATATGGACACATTGATTTACATAAACATTTCTGTTGCATATGTTTACTCAGCATATGGACACATTGATTTATATGATCATTTCTGCTTCGTATGTTTACTTAGCATACTTAGTACAATTGTTTACATCACATGCCTTCATTTTGTTATGACATTTGGTTTGTTAAACATGGGACAATACATTCATTAACATTGATCACGCCGTTCGTTAGTAGGTAGTGGTACCATAGGAATTGACAACTCCCATTTCTGAAGTCCTGGGTTTGATAGGACTGGAAGGAATGACCGAATTCGATATACATAACTTAGATAAACCTTTAATTTGTTTAAGGGTTTATCGCCGCAGTGTCAAGGCTTGGATGTATGCATAGTTTACAATACCACATAAATGTTAATATCAACAGAGCATGCATTTTTCCACAGAACATAACGTTGATTTAAACCACGTGTTACTTCAACGACCTGTTTTGTGCAGTTTACATATGGTTTAAGTTGATACATTTCGCTTACCATACATAATTCATTTTGGGATACACATTACATGATTTACATTAAACATAAACACGTCGACATTGACATACACATTTGGTGGTTTACATTTGAACATAAACATTTGACATGGTTTACAATAACACTTGACATTTGGTTTACACATGAACAATTTACATGGTGGATTGGTTTGGGTAAATGATTTAAGTAACGTGGCATATGTAATATGATACAAACATGGTGGATACGCCGCTGGTACTTCCGATATATAAATGTTTGTATAATGTTACATATCGTGGCGTTATCTAAGTCATTTCAGTTTAGACACATTACATTTTACATAAATAACATATTCTTCACAAGACATTATTTTCACAAACAACTTACCTTATTCAACTCATTTTACTTGGTTATTCGTTTAACCTTGCACTTATCTATACATATTGTTTGATGTTATCGTTTTTCAAATGGTTTACAAAGCAAAACAAATTACAAGGTTCATGACTGACTGTTATTAAATATTTCTTTAAGCTCAAGTCATGAATCCCATTTTCACAAAAACTATGTATCTCACAGGCATTTTTATGCTGACGTACCTATTTTCACATGTGTTTTCAGGAGCTATTCCATAGGACGATGATCATGATTCTAGGGCGGACCTGTGCCTTAGAGCCTAAAAATGAAGTTTGAACTAGCTTAATTATGTTTTGATTTCCGTACTCTCTTTCCAAGACAATGTAACACCTTTGTTTATAAATAAAATACAACTTGTATGCCATGGTTATGAAACAATTTAATTCTGTTCACAACACTCCCCGACGTTTTCCGCCGCGGTTGCATGTTATACGCGGTCGGGGTGTGACAGAAGAGTTGGTATCAGAGCCAATGGTTATAGGGAATTAGGTTATTAGTAATGCTT
This sequence comes from Helianthus annuus, assembly GCF_002127325.2. Lineage (NCBI taxonomy): Eukaryota > Viridiplantae > Streptophyta > Magnoliopsida > Asterales > Asteraceae > Helianthus > Helianthus annuus. Next base: position 160,893,710 of record NC_035447.2, read on the forward strand.
TGACCTAGACTATAACTTTCTAGGACCCTAACACAAGTTATCTTGTGTTTAGAGTTTAAAACATGCACATCACCTATCCTTAAGTGATAACCACAACGGGAACTTCGGTTCCGAATCCGCTTTGAAAATTAATCATCTGTTCTAGGATGATTGATTACTAGGTTTTGAACCCTCTGTTATAAGGTTTCGAACCCTCTGTTATATGGTTTTGAACCTCTTTGGATTTCAAAAATCCCGTCAAAGTTTTGGGTTAATAGTGTGAACACGTGCGAACTGGAAGAGTGAAGGCCTGTACCCTGGGTTTTCTGTCTAAGGCTAGAGTGTTCGTACAAATCCACATAATCGGACCAGTCACTCTTACCTGGGAACTCTTGGGGTGAGTGTTCACTTATAGGCGAGCATGTCTTCGCGATACACTAATCCTGACCCATTTACTTTGACTAGACATTTCATGTCGCTTATTTGCTTTGCGATGCATAACCGCCATCTTTGCTTTTGTTGATTTTGCTTCATCTCATTCTCTTCATCCAATCATCTCACTCGTTTCATTTCATGTTTTTCTCTTCTAGAATGCCTCCTCGATGCGACAACCAGATAGCTACTGCCGAACTGGCGGAGATTATTGCGCAGCAGATGGCTGCTCAATTTCCGAATCTCTTTGCTCAATGGAACCAGGCCAACAACAACAACAATGGTACATGCAAATACAAGGATTTTCACTCGGCTAAGCCACTCAAGTTTAGTGGTTCTGAGGGAGCAACTGGGCTTCTTCAGTGGTTCGAGAGCATCGAGAACACTTTTCGCCACGTGCAGTGTCCGGATAATCGCAAGGTCGAGTTTTCTTCAAGCGTGTTTCAGAAGAGGGCTCTAACATGGTGGAATGGGGTTATGAGAGATCAAGGTGCGGAAGTTGCTCTAGCTCAGTCATGGGCTGAACTGAGAGCCCTTATGATGAAGGAGTTTTGTCCTCGTCATGAACAGCGAGCGTTGGAGAAAGAATTCGATGTTTTGAAGCAAGATAGTGGTGAGCACAGGGCTTATACAGATAGGTTTGAGGAGTTGAGTCTTCTTTGCCCAACTATGGTTACCCCACTCGACAAGGCTATCGAAAGGTACATCGACGGCCTGCCTGACTCAGTACAAGACATCCTTACTGGTAGCAACCCTACCACACTCCGTCAGGCAATCGAGTTATCGGCGACGTTGACTGAGTCGCAGATCCGAAAGAATAAACTACACAGGAAGGGTGACAAGGGAAAGAAGCAGTCGGCTGACAAGGAGGATAGTAAGAAAGGTCAGAACAAGAAGGGAAAGGACTCTGGTTCCTCAAGGGGGTCAAGGAAGCGTAAGGCTTCCCAAAATTTTGTTGTGACTGCCCAAGCTAACCAGGCAGCTCCCAACCAAGCCGCACAGCCTCCAGCCAAGAAACCCTATTCAGGAAGTGCACCTTTGTGCAATCGATGCAACAGTCACCACCAGCCACAATATCAGTGCCGTTTCTGTACTAACTGTGGGAAGTCGGGTCATCTTGCCGATGTTTGTCGGTTTGCTTAGAATCACGCAGTCCAGAACCCTGCTCAACAGGTTGCTCAGCAACAGGGTCAGGCTGCACGACCAAACTACCCACCAGGTGCATGTTATAATTGTGGGGATCTGACCCACTACAGAAATCGGTGTCCAAAACTAGTCAACCAGAACCAGAATGCAAACTAGAATCCGGCACCGGCTCGAGGTCGAGTCTTTAACATGAATGCACAAGAAGCTCAAGCAGACAACGAGGTGGTGAACGGTACGTTCTTTATTAATAATCAGCCAGCATCTGTTCTTTTTGATTCGGGTGCCGACAAGAGCTTTGTGTCATTGTCTTTTGAGACAATGCTTCGCGTGTCTAGAACGAAACTAGGTAAACCTTTGACAGTAAAGGTTGCCAGTGGTGAACCCATTGTTCTTAATTCTGTTCTACGCAACTGCCAGTTGAACCTTAACGACCATATTTTTCCTATTGACCTCACGCCAATGCAACTTGGAAGCTTCGACGTTATTGTGGGAATGGATTGGTTATCCAAGCATCGCGCAGAGATAGTTTGTTCTGAGAAGATTATTCGTGTACCGCTGTCAACAGGCGAGATCCTGCAGGTTCGTGGTGAAAAGCCTGCCGGTGGTCTCAAACTCATGTCCTGTTTTAAAGCACGGAAGTATCTGCGAAAGCACTATGTGGCTTTCTTAGCACATGTTACAGCAGATAAAGGCAAGGGTAAGTCTATTTCAGATATTCCTGTCGTTCGGGATTATTCCGAAGTATTCCCTGAAGACTTACCTGGTCTACCTCCAGCACGCCAAGTCGAGTTCCGTATTGATCTCGTACCTGGTGCAAATCCCGTTGCCAGAGCTCCATATCGTCTTGCACCGTCTGAGATGCAAGAGTTGTCTAAACAGCTGCAGGAACTCTCCGACAAAGGTTTTATCCGTCCTAGCTTTTCACCTTGGGGTGCTCCCGTTCTCTTTGTAAAGAAGAAGGATGGATCTTTTAGGATGTGTATCGATTATCGTGAGCTTAACAAGCTTACCATCAAGAATCGATATCCCCTACCTCGCATTGATGATCTCTTTGATCAATTACAAGGCGCTTCTTACTTTTCAAAGATTGATCTACGATCTGGATATCATCAGCTCCGAGTGCATGAAGAAGATATTCCAAAGACAGCGTTCCGTACTCGTTATAGACATTATGAGTTCACAGTCATGCCATTCGGTTTGACTAATGCTCCTGCTGTTTTCATGGACTTGATGAATAGGGTCTGCAAACCTTATTTAGATAAGTTCATCATCGTCTTCATTGATGACATTTTGATATATTCTAAGACGCGAGCCGACCATGAAGAACATCTTCGGCTTACTTTGGAACTCCTAAAGAAAGAACAACTTTTCGCCAAATTCTCCAAGTGTGAATTCTGGCTTAAAGAGGTTCAATTCTTAGGACATATTGTCAACGAACAAGGTATTCATGTAGATCCCTCCAAGATCAGTGCGATTAGGGATTGGGATACGCCTACTACTCCTACTGAAGTTCGTTCTTTTCTTGGTCTAGCGGGTTATTACCGCCGCTTCATTGAAAACTTCTCAAAGATTGCAGTTCCTCTAACTGCTCTAACTCAGAAGAACAAGCCATTTGATTGGGGAGTCGAACAAGAGGAAGCGTTTCAAACTTTGAAACAAAAGCTTTGCGACGCGCCTGTCCTAACATTGCCCGAGGGCAACGATGATTTCGTCGTTTATTGCGACGCATCTAAATTAGGACTTGGCTGCGTCCTGATGCAAAGAAACAAAGTCATAGCATATGCATCAAGGCAGTTGAAGATACATGAGAAGAACTACACCACTCATGATCTTGAGTTGGGTGCAGTTGTCTTCGCTCTCAAAATCTGGAGACACTACTTGTATAGTACAAAATGTGTGGTTTTCACAGACCACAAAAGTCTTCAGCATATCTTCAATCAAAAAGAGCTCAACATGAGACAACGACGTTGGGTTGAACTTCTAAACGACTACGACTGCGAGATTCGCTACCATCCTGGTAAGGCGAATGTCGTAGCCGATGCATTGAGTCGCAAGGAACGTACTAAGCTTCATTGTGTACGTGTCCAATCTGTTATTCAAACCGATATCCAAGCCCGTATTTCTCAGGCTCAACAAGCTTGTGTTTCACAAGGCTTGATGGATAAGGAATTTCCTTATCACATAACACCTGCTCTTGAATTAAAAGACAATGGATCGTACTATTTCATGGACCGTTTGTGGGTCCCAAGCCAAGATGATCTTCATACCTTGCTTATGGATGAAGCCCATAAGTCTCGTTATTCCATTCATCCTGGCTCAGATAAGATGTATAAGGATCTTCGTATTCAGTATTGGTGGCCTGGTATGAAGAAAGACATTGCCTTATACGTATCCGAATGCCTTACTTGCCTTAAGGTTAAGGCTGAACATCAGCGTCCTTCCGGATTATTGGAGCAACCAGAGATCCCAGTTTGGAAATGGGAAAACATTACTATGGATCTCATTACTAAACTCCCGCGCACAAAGAAAGGTCACGATGCCATCTGGGTAGTCGTTGATCGTCTTACAAAGTCAGCGCATTTCTTGCCAATCCGTGAGGATTTTTCGGCTGACAAACTTGCTCAAATCTACGTAGATGAAATTGTAGCTCGACATGGTGTTCCTTTGAGCATCATTTCTGACAGAGATGCTCGTTTCACTTCTCATTTTTGGAGAACCATGCAGTCTGCTATGGGGTCCCAACTTAATCTGAGCACAGCTTATCATACGCAAACGGATGGTCAATCTGAAAGAACAATCCAGACACTGGAGGATATGCTTAGAGCTTGTGTGATCGACTTTGGTGGTAGTTGGGATTCACATCTTCCGTTGATTGAATTCTCCTACAACAACAGTTATCACTCCAGCATCAACATGGCTCCTTTCAAGGCTCTCTATGGTCGAAAATGTCGTTCACCAGTCTGCTGGAATGAGATCGGTGAGGCTCAACTTACTGGACCTGCCCTCATTTTAGAGACAACAGATAAGGTAAAGAAAGTTCGTGATAACCTTCAGACAGCTAGAAGCCGTCAGAAGAATTACGCGGACTTAAAACGCAAGCCCTTGGATTTTCAAGTCGGTGATCGTGTATTACTTAAGGTCTCACCTTGGAAAGGTGTGATCAGATTCGGAAAGAAAGGAAAACTTGCACCTAGATATGTTGGACCATTCAAGATCGTCGAAAGAATCGGCAAGGTAGCCTACAGACTTGAGTTACCTCCTGAACTTGGAAATGTTCATCCAACGTTTCACGTGTCCAATCTCAAGAGGTGTTTAGCTGATGAGAACCTCCACATACCGCTTGACGAAATTCGTGTTGATAAAACACTGAAATTTGTCGAGAAACCAGTGGAAATCATGGAACGTGAAGTCAAGTGGCTTAAACGCAAGCGCATTCCTTTGGTCAAGGTTCGTTGGGAATCTAAGCGTGGACCCGAGTTTACTTGGGAACGTGAAGATCAAATGAAGGCAAAATATCCGCATCTTTTTCCACGAGTTTCCTCTAAATAAATTTCGGGACGAAATTTCCACAAGTAGGGGAGACTGTAACATTTGTACTTGTAATCATTATGAACAGTTCAATTATCAATAAAACAATGTTATTTTATCCCAATGATTGTTTGATTGTGTCACACCCCCAAAATCCACACGCGGAGTACCACTGCTTGGGAGCGTGACTGACCAGGATCAAGCCACCAATCATACAGAACAATATATATTGTAAAAGTAATTGCTATCAAACCAAACCCAATCCATACGAAAGGTGTTCCAAAAACATAAGTAAGTTATCATTGTTTAGCGGAAGCGTATAAATAAAACCCGTCGTAATAAAGTATCAAGTATCATAAGTGTTTAACAAGATGATCACGATCCAAGCCCACAACGACCAGCTCCTCCCTGTGCAAGCTCCATGTATCTAACGACCTGCAAGGCATGTAACAGAGGATCAACAACTAGTTGAGCGAGTTCACAGAAAGTAATTGCGTAATAGTAAGTTCGTTTGTAATATGTGGCTCTACTGGGCCGATAGTACGTTCTATTGGTGGGGGCTTCCCATGTTGTATATCCACTAGACTATTCGTAACCATATGTGTTCTTCACAATCCGAGAACAGTAGTAAGTATAAGTTCACGTAGGTCTTACGTGAGTATCCTTCACATCCGAGGATAGTAATTAAGTTATAGTATCCTTCACAACCGAGGATAGTAATATGTATAAGTATCCTTCACAACCGAGGATAGTAGTATGTATAAGTATCCTTCACAACCGAGGATAGTAGTAAGTATAAGTATCCTTCACAACCGAGGATAGTAGTAAGTATATGTGTGCGTAGATTGCACGTATGTGTCCTGCACAACCGAGGACGATGGTATGGTAGTCTAGCAATAGTGTAAGTACAGTTCCATTCAATCTCAATCCTTCAATCCCAATTCCCGTGCCCTGGGAATCCCATGCCTTAGTAAGAGTGTGAACTCACCTTGGTTTGCTCGGTATGATTAGTTACTTGTTAAATAGTTGATCAAACACGTCCTAAAAGGGTTACCGATAAAAGTCAGTTCTATGTGCACATGAACCACGTCTTTCACGTACAATTAATTCACGCATTTATTGTTCACATAAGCATATTTAATGTACATGCAACGCACCCATGTAATTACAGTCAACCATACTACTCGTTAGTCCATCGTACATTCACATACAGATGTTTGTACCCCGTATATGTTTGCATTACAAGTTGTTCACGTAATCCGCATAAGAGGATTTCCACATAACATATACATCACACTATTGGGCCATCCACAATACATCGATAAATCATACAACACATTGCGCACTCTAGGGCATCATATCGTTCATTAGTTAGCCATACAACACAATAACAACAAAATGCTACACACACTACCACATAATGCATAACACATGGGCGGGCCATACACAAGATCATGTCATCAGTTTGTTGTTCAACTAAAACGCTCAAGAGTTCATTATTGCATATGTAAATGCGCGGCCCAGCTACTACGTCCCAATTGAATTGTGTGATTCTGTTGCAACTTGCAGTTCATTGTGAACCCACGTAAGCTGTGCAAACAAGCTCCCTGTTCTGCGACCCAAAACAATGCAGGCCCAACGAATCTATAAGGCCCAAGGGCAACATGCGCGGCTTCTTGTGTGCACCTGTAACCCTAAAACTCGGACCCCTGGCTTTAGATAAAAGTCGGACAACAACTTTATATTAAAAACTCGGACCACCCTATAGATCACTAAAGGTCGGACATGAGTTGAGGCATTAAACTCGGACCCCTATTGTTTGTTTTAAAGCTCGGACACCTTCAAAACCACATGAACTTCGGACCCTCAACTCTTCAAAAGCTCGGACCTACGTAGGCTTTGATAAAACTCGGACACTATGTAATAATCATCAAAACTCGGTTCACATATAGGTTTAAAGTCGGACCTCATATCTACTACTTAAACTCGGGCATACACCACATATAGAACTCGGACAGAATTTTAAGGATTAAAAGTCGGACCTATGTCCTTCACATAACTCGGACATGCTACCCCTTGTTAAACTCGGACCTCACTTGGTCAAGGAAACTCAGACATCATTCATACAAACAAAACTCGGACAAGAGTCTTGTTACAAAGAAAGTCGGATATGCACCAAAAACTCAGACCTAGCTGCTCTTTAAACTCGGATAAGTTAACACATTCATAAAGCTCGGACCAGTTATCTTTGTTATAAACTCGGGTATCATCTCATATTCAAAACTCAGACAAACAAATGTTCATATTCAATTGCGATCGTAGCAGTTACATTCTTGATTTCATACGAACAGAAACCCTAGTTACCTACTTTCACAACGCAGGATCAATCAGTCAATCCATACTTAACAACAACCATCATCACAGGATCAATCTATCAAGCATACACTAATCATCATCATCATTTCAATAATCAAGATTTAAATTAAGCATAGAACCATCAAATCAAATTTAGGGTTTGCAAGAATTACAAGAATCAAGCATTGCTAACAATCAAACAATCACAAACAATGATTAAACAATTACCTTGATTCGATTCTAGATGGATTGGCAATCAAACTTGATGCAAAGAACTTGTGAATCCAAGAATGATGAAAAGATGGTTGTAGAGAGGATTAGGGAATGTGGGTGTACGTGTTTTAATTCTTGTGATGATTAGGGAATGATTAGTGAAAGAGTTTAGGGTTAAGTATGGTTTAATTTTCACCAATTACTCTATACACCCTGAATTACTTTATTTTACACAATCACACCATCTCATAACAATTTCACAATTCCACCACCAAGTTCACATATTTGACAAGTCTTTCACAATTAACACATAATCATGCATAATCACACAATACGATTCATTTCATCAAAACGTACATAATTCCATAGCAATTAATTGTGCAAATAATCAACTAAACAATACATGATCGTGCAATAAATGCAAAATAGAAATTTTGGGAATTCGAGTTATCACATTATCCCCAACTTAAAAGAAATTTCGTCCCGAAATTTGGTACGCACTCACTGAGGAAGCTAGGTAGGCTGTATCGTTCACTGGTTTTCCTGGGGTGTCACATCATCCCCCCATTGATTTGGAATTTCGTCCCGAAATTCAGTAGTAGTAGCTTCAGCCTCAGTAGTGGTTGCATTGGTTTCGAATAATTAGGTGTACTTTTCTGTCATCTGGTCTTCGCGTTCCCAGGTGTACTCTGGGCCACATCGGGAGTTCCAACGAACTCGAACAAGAGGGATTCCCTTGTGTTTGAGGACCTTAACATCCCGGTCCGTGATTTCAACTAGTTCCTCGACGAACTGCAACCGCTCATCGATAGTGAGTTCCTTAAAAGGAACTATGAGGGTCTCATCTGACAGGCACTTCTTCAGATTCGACACGTGAAATACATTGTGAACTGCACCGAGTTCAGTTGGTAGGTTCAGTCTGTAGGCTACTGAGCCTATTCTTTCAGTGATTTCGAACGGTCCAACATACTGTGGATTGAGTTTGCCTCTTTTACCAAAACTAACCACACCCTTCCAGGGTGAAACTTTGAGTAAAACCCGGTCCCCGACCTGAAATTCCAATGGCTTCTTACGCTTATCCGCGTAGGCTTTCTGACGGTCGCGAGCTGCCGCCAGGCGTTGTCGTATCTGTGCAATTCGTTCAGTAGCGTCAACTACTATTTCTGGGCCTGTAATCTAACTATCCCCCACCTCTGCCCAACCGAGAGGTGACCGGCATTTTCGTCCGTACAATGCCTCGAATGGAGCGGCTTGAATGCTGGTGTGGTAACTGTTATTGTACGAAAACTCCACTAAAGGGAGGTGCTTTTCCTAGCTGCTGCCGAAATCGATAACACACGCCTGAAGCATGTCTTCTAGGGTTTGAATCGTGCGCTCAGACTACCCATCCGTCTGAGGATGATACGCTGTGCTCATGACTAATCGTGAGCCGAAAGATTTGTGCATCGCTTGCCATAGTTCTGACGTGAATCGTGCATCCCGATCCGAAATGATGGAGGTGGGCACCCCGTGCCTCGAAACAACTTCTTTAAGATAAACGTCTGCGAGAGTGGAGAACTTATCCGTTTCCTTTATAGCCAGGAAGTGTGCAGACTTGGTGAGTCGATCCACGATCACCCATATGGTATCATTTCCACGCTGAGATCTAGGTAGGCCTGTAACGAAATCCATGGAAATTTCTTCCCATTTCCATTGCGGTATCTTGGGTTGCTGAAGTAGGCCTGAGGGTTTCTGGTACTCTGTCTTGACTCTCGCACAAGTCAAACATTTGCCGACGTAAGTTGCAATGTGGGCCTTCATGCTAGGCCACCAATATGTAGTTCTGATATCGTGGTACATTTTATCCGACCCTGGATGTACCGAGTAGCGAGACTTGTGTGCTTCGTCCATCACAAGCTCTCGTAAACCGCCGTATAGTGGGACCCAAATACGTTCTGTTACGTAGTAGGCGCCGTCTTCCTTTTGTTCCATTCGTTGCCTTGAACCGCGTAAGGCTTCAGCCATGACGTTTTCGGGTTTCAATGCTTCCACCTGAGCATCTCGTATTTGTGCAGGGAGATCAGACTGAATAGTGAGCTACAAAGCTCGTACCCGCCTAGGTAGAGTGTCTTTTCGACTGAGAGCATCAGCCACAACATTGGCTTTGCCTGGATGGTACTCGATAGCGCATTCGTAATCGTTAAGCAGCTCGACCCATCGTCGTTGACGCATATTCAATTCCTTCTGCTTGAAGATATGCTCGAGACTCCTGTGATCGGTGTAAATTGTGCACTTGGTACCGTACAGGTAGTGTCGCCATATCTTGAGCGCGAAAACAACAGCTCCCAGCTCTAAATCGTGCGTCGTGTAGTTCCGTTCATGAATCTTGAGTTGACGAGAGGCGTAGGCAATAACTTCATCCCGCTGCATCAATACACAACCAAGCCCCTGTATCGATGCGTCATAATAAACCACGAAGTCATCCGTGCCCTCGGGCAGTGAGAGGATAGGTGCGCTGCATAGTCTATCCTTCAGGTACTGAAAAGCAGTTTCCTGCGTATTACCCCATTTGTAAACGACACCTTTCTGTGTCAGCATAGTAAGCGGCTGCGCGATCTTGGAGAAGTCTTTGATAAACCGCTTGTAGTATCCTGCCAAACCCAAGAATTGGCGTATTTCTGTTGGTGTACGCGGTGCTGGCCAATTCCTGATCGAATCTACCTTGGATGGATCGACATGAATCCCATCCTTCACCACATGGCCTAGAAAGTGGACTTCACGAAGCCAGAAGTCGCATTTTGAAAACTTTGCATACAGTTGCTCCTTTCGAAGAAGTTCCAAGATAAGACGTAAGTGCTGCTCGTGCTCCTCCTGACTTTTGGAGTAGATCAGAATGTCGTCGATGAAGACGATGACGAACTTATCAAGGTAGGGTTTGCACACCCTGTTCATAAGATCCATGAAGACTGCAGGCGCGTTCGTAAGCCCGAATGGCATGACAAGAAACTCGTAGTGACCGTAGAGAGTTCTGAATGCTGTCTTGGAGACGTCCTCATCCCGGACTCTCAGCTGATGGTAACCTGACCTTAGATCAATCTTAGAATAGTAACTCGACCCTTGCAACTAGTCGAATAAGTCGTCAATGCGTGGAAGAGGGTAACGGTTCTTCACTGTGTCCTTGTTCAGTTCACGGTAATCAAGCTCACATCCTGAAGGTGCCATCCTTCTTTTTCACAGATAAATGGTATCCAAGAGTTCTTGTAGCTCCCCAAGGCGAAGAGATAGGTCGGATAAATCCCTTATCCAAGATTTCTTGTAGCTGAGTCGATTGTTCTTCCGATTCTGGTGGAGCTAAGCGATACGGTGCTGGCGATTCCGATTTGCAGGCCGTGGACTCCTGAATCCTAAGCTTCATGACCCATCTTGAGACACCTCTGGCAACGTCCCTCGTTGCACTAACCACCGTGGTGTCTGTTGCATTAGTTACACGTTGGGTGAATTCCCCGATATCCACCCTGCCCCTGACCACCAGAAGTTGGCTGACTCGGCTCTGGTGATCACTATTCTTGCGCTGTTGCTGTGCTTGAGACTGAACGGTAGCTGAACCCTTGCTGGAATACCCATCCCATTACCGCTTGTTGTCACTAGGAGTAGCGGGAGTAGCAGAAGTGGTGGCGGTAGTAATAGCGATGATACAACTAGGCAGCCTGTTCCGTTCCACTGCCTGATCCATGAGGCGATGAGCAAGACGCTGAATGTCTTGGATATTGTCGAGGTTAGCCGATGTAGCATGGCTCTGAATCTCTGAGGCTAGACCCTTGAGGTACAATTCGATACGCTTGCTTGGAGGGTCCACCATGGTTGGACACAAGATGGCCAGTTCGTTCGACCGTTTCGTATAAGCATCAATTTCCTGGCCCCGTCATTTTCAAATGGTAAAGCTCCACTTCCAACTTGTGGATGTCATCACGCGTGCGGTATTCCCTTTTAATGCGTTCTTTTGAATTCGTTCCAGGGGTGGCGTTAGCAGCTGCCAGCCCTAGGATTTGTACTTGCGCGTTCCACCAAGTTAACGCGATTTCTTCCAACGTGCCAGTGGCGTACTTAACCCTGCGAGCCTCAGGGCATTCACACATCTCGAACACTGACTCGAGCTTCTCAAACCAATGGAGTAGTCCCACTGCTCCTTCCGTGCCACTGAATGTGCTTGGACGACAGTCCATGAACTTCTTGAATGTGCAGACAGGTTGCTGTGCGTTCTGACCCGTTGCGCGAGAAAGATAGGTCAAGGTTAAGCGCGAGAGTTGGGTCACGAGAGTAGGATCTAGCATCCAAGGATAGGTCTGGAATAGCAGGTTATACCTCCTGCTTGTGCGGCTGTAAGTGCCGCAGCAACTTGTTCGTTAATGAGAGCCGTCAACCGGGCTTGAGTCATGTCAACACGTCCAGACATGATCGAACAGTAAAGGTAGCATAAGTATGAATGGTTCGCGAGTAGTGCGATGACAGAAAAGTGTAGGCACATAGGTGTTCTCAAGCAGTAACAAGTAGTGAGCAAAGTAATGTAAGCATACTACGAGCAAAGTTCTATGCAATTCTAGCATGTAGGCAATAAACATTGACCTTATTACCTAGGATGTCGAGTCTTGCACGTGGAGCGAAGCGACGTTGTGGATCGTTGAGAGCACTGTTCTGGTTATAGTCTGGTTTTAATAAAAACGTTTCCCCATATTAAAACCAAGTTCTCTATAACCAATGGCTCTGATACCAATCTGTCACACCCCCAAAATCCACACGCGGAGTACCACCGCTTGGGAGCGTGACTGACCAGGATCAAGCCACCAATCATACAGAACAATATATATTGTAAAAGTAATTGCTATCAAACCAAACCCAATCCATATGAAAGGTGTTCCAAAAACATAAGTAAGTTATCGTTGTTTAGCAGAAGCGTATAAATAAAACCCGTCGTAATAAAGTATCAAGTATCATAAGTGTTTAACAAGATGATCACGATCCAAGCCCACAACGACCAGCTCCTCCCTGTGCAAGCTCCATGTATCTAACGACCTGCAAGGCATGTAACAGAGGATCAACAACTAGTTGAGCGAGTTCACAGAAAGTAATTGCGTAATAGTAAGTTCGTTTGTAATATGTGGCTCTACTGGGCCGATAGTACGTTCTATTGGTGGGGGCTTCCCATGTTGTATATCCACTAGACTATTCGTAACCATATGTGTTCTTCACAATCCGAGAACAGTAGTAAGTATAAGTTCACGTAGGTCTTACGTGAGTATCCTTCACATCCGAGGATAGTAATTAAGTAATAGTATCCTTCACAACCGAGGATAGTAATATGTATAAGTATCCTTCACAACCGAGGATAGTAGTATGTATAAGTATCCTTCACAACCGAGGATAGTAGTAAGTATAAGTATCCTTCACAACCGAGGATAGTAGTAAGTATATGTGTGCGTAGATTGCACGTATGGGTCCTGCACAACCGAGGACGATGGTATGGTAGTCTAGCAATAGTGTAAGTACAGTTCCATTCAATCTCAATCCTTCAATCCCAATTCCCGTGCCCTGGGAATCCCATGCCTTAGTAAGAGTGTGAACTCACCTTGGTTTGCTCGGTATGATTAGTTACTTGTTAAATAGTTGATCAAACACGTCCTAAAAGGGTTACCGATAAAAGTCAGTTCTATGTGCACATGAACCACGTCTTTCACGTACAATTAATTCACGCATTTATTGTTCACATAAGCATATTTAATGTACATGCAACGCACCCATGTAATTACAGTCAACCATACTACTCGTTAGTCCATCGTACATTCACATACAGATGTTTGTACCCCGTATATGTTTGCATTACAAGTTGTTCACGTAATCCGCACAAGATGATTTCCACATAACATATACATCACACTATTGGGCCATCCACAATACATCGATAAATCATACAACACATTGCGCACTCTAGGGCATCATATCGTTCATTAGTTAGCCATACAACACAATAACAACAAAATGCTACACACACTACCACATAATGCATAACACATGGGCGGGCCATACACAAGATCATGTCATCAGTTTGTTGTTCAACTAAAACGCTCAAGAGTTCATTATTGCATATGTAAATGCGCGGCCCAGCTACTACGTCCCAATTGAATTGTGTGATTCTGTTGCAACTTGCAGTTCATTGTGAACCCACGTAAGCTGTGCAAACAAGCTCCCTGTTCTGCGACCCAAAACAATGCAGGCCCAACGAATCTATAAGGCCCAAGGGCAACATGCGCGGCTTCTTGTGTGCACCTGTAACCCTAAAACTCGGACCCCTGGCTTTAGATAAAAGTCGGACAACAACTTTATATTAAAAACTCGGACCACCCTATAGATCACTAAAGGTCGGACATGAGTTGAGGCATTAAACTCGGACCCCTATTGTTTGTTTTAAAGCTCGGACACCTTCAAAACCACATGAACTTCGAACCCTCAACTCTTCAAAAGCTCGGACCTACATAGGCTTTGATAAAACTCGGACACTATGTAATAATCATCAAAACTCGGTTCACATATAGGTTTAAAGTCGGACCTCATATCTACTACTTAAACTCGGGCATACACCACATATAGAACTCGGACAGAATTTTAAGGATTAAAAGTCGGACCTATGTCCTTCACATAACTCGGACATGCTACCCCTTGTTAAACTCGGACCTCACTTGGTCAAGGAAACTCGGACATCATTCATACAAACAAAACTCGGACAAGAGTCTTGTTACAAAGAAAGTCGGATATGCACCAAAAACTCAGACCTGGCTGCTCTTTAAACTCGGATAAGTTAACACATTCATAATGCTCGGACCAATTATCTTTGTTATAAACTCGGGTATCATCTCATATTCAAAACTCAGACAAACAAATGTTCATATTCAATTGCGATCGTAGCAGTTACATTCTTGATTTCATACGAACAGAAACCCTAGTTACCTACTTTCACAACGCAGGATCAATCAGTCAATCCATACTTAACAACAACCATCATCACAGGATCAATCTATCAAGCATACACTAATCATCATCATCATTTCAATAATCAAGATTTAAATTAAGCACAGAACCATCAAATCAAATTTAGGGTTTGCAAGAATTACAAGAATCAAGCATTGCTACCAATCAAACAATCACAAACAATGATTAAACAATTACCTTGATTCGATTCTAGATGGATTGGCAATCAAACTTGATGCAAAGAACTTGTGAATCCAAGAATGATGAAAAGATGGTTGTAGAGAGGATTAGGGAATGTGGGTGTACGTGTTTTAATTCTTGTGATGATTAGGGAATGATTAGTGAAAGAGTTTAGGGTTAAGTATGGTTTAATTTTCACCAATTACTCTATACACCCTGAATTACTTTATTTTACACAATCACACCATCTCATAACAATTTCACAATTCCACCACCAAGTTCACATATTTGACAAGTCTTTCACAATTAACACATAATCATGCATAATCACACAATACGATTCATTTCATCAAAACGTACATAATTCCATAGCAATTAATTGTGCAAATAATCAACTAAACAATACATGATCGTGCAATAAATGCAAAATAGAAATTTTGGGAATTCGAGGTGTCACAGATTGTGTTTTACATTTTTCATGTTTTGACTTTCGTTCAATTTCAAACTCTACATCGCTTTCTGGAGCATTATACGCAAACTGGTGCGTAAACGTACTCAGATTAATGCGACAAATACTCCGGGACATCAACATATACTCAACATACCTTAAATAACCTTTACATAACTTAGAATTAAGTTTTAAAGGCTTTGGTATGGCAAAAACAAGATAATTCGCTTACAGGGACTAAACTTGACAAACTGTAAAAGTATGCCAATTTGAACTGTAACGAACATTCCGGAACATGTCCATAAGTTAAACATACCATAAATATCCTTTACATAGCTTAGAAATAGGCTTTGAGGGGTTTGGTATGCTAAAATAAACTTTTGGATCATTCAGGGACTAAAAGTGTCAAAAAGTGCATAAGTTTGCACTTTTGCGCATAACTTACGTTCTGAATACATCCGGACATCCAAAAATTTATGTAAGCATCCTTATATTATGCCTTAGTGTTTGGCATGAGAAAAATCCATTCGTCGCGTCATTTGGATCGTCTTTCGCGCTTATGCACATTCCGTCGTAATTAAGCGAACATCGCGATCGTACGGCCAAACGAGCCAACATCCGGAACATTTTTGGGCATGTTTCATGTCCACAATGTTTAGGCATCATTTTGGGGCCTTAAAGATGGCTTTACAGGTCTTAAAAGGGCTAGAAATAGCTTAAAAACGCAACAGGGGCCAAATATTTAAATTCTGCGAGTGGTGCAGATCAGACGGGGCCAGGCGACCTGCGTAAGATCTGCACTCCCTTTCATGCGGGCCGCGTGAGGATGTCTGACAGAAAGATTTTGCATTTAATGCGAAATCTGGCCTTTCGTTCGATCAAGGGGCGATGCCTTTTCACCCAATGAAGGGCCAAGAGCCAAGTTCAGTGAATTTAACCATTGGACACATGTACGCACGAGATCAAGGCACGATATTCGATAAAACGATCCTAACGGTTCCACTTTTCCTATAAATACCCCCCCTTTTGTGTAAAAATCACAACAATCTGATCTTGAAGCTCTAAGTTGAAACCATTGTTTCATACCTGAGCTATTTGATCTAGATTAGCACTCGGGGACCCTCCGTAAGTCTTCTTTCGCTCTTTTATTCGCTTTTCAAGTCCGAAAGTCAACGTTTTGTTGACTTTCTGCATTGACCAGCTCATGGTCGATGCGAAGTTCATGGAACTTCATAACGTGAGCGTGATCACGATGGTCATGGTCCATGGTGACCATACCTACTGATCACCACGTTATCTAGGTTCAGTGACGAGTCGTAGTTTCGGCCAAAATGTGCATTCTTGCATATTTTGTAACCAAACTACTCGTGGGCATCAAAGCCGTTTGTTTTGATGTCAAACCTGTTTTCTAAACTTAGGTAAGCATGTTCTAACATGCTTAGCTCGTCACGATTAGTGTAGTGCTTATATAGGGTCGTAAGGTAAGCGATCTAAACCATCGCTTATACTTTCGAACCCGACCCATTTGGTCGATCTTTAGGATCCGACCAAACGTATTAGGTGACCCTAGCTATAACCTTCCGAGGTTATACCTTGTGGTCGCAATGTTAGGCGTTCCATACGCGTTCTACGCGAATGACGCGTTAGGGTGGCATAAGCTACCTCAACGGGTCGTGATGGACCGTAAGCACTTAGGTTAAGTTTCATTTTAGTATGTAGGCTTTGTTAAACCATATTACACGAGTCTCCATACTCGTTTGGTTTTCGAACCCGCGTACTGTCCGATCCTTCCGATTTGGTCCGGTATATTAACATAAGCTACCTATTAGGTGCCGTTGATATTTCGTGATCTTTAGCATTATCTGGTTATTAAACAAGGAACTCAAAGCAATCTCAGGTGAGTACATAGAACCCCATCTTTTACTGTTTTCCAAACTGTTTTGGGGTGGAACACATGTGCCTATCTGTTACATTCATGCTTTCCATGTTTTCACATCATATGCCTGCTATGTTGTTAGTACATTATAGTACACGATTTCATTACATTTTATGCTATGTATGCCCATTGTGTGCGTACTTAGTGCATTGATTTACATGAACATTTCTGTTGCATATGTTTACTCAGCATATGGACACATTGATTTACATAAACATTTCTGTTGCATATGTTTACTCAGCATATGGACACATTGATTTATATGATCATTTCTGCTTCGTATGTTTACTTAGCATACTTAGTACAATTGTTTACATCACATGCCTTCATTTTGTTATGACATTTGGTTTGTTAAACATGGGACAATACATTCATTAACATTGATCACGCCGTTCGTTAGTAGGTAGTGGTACCATAGGAATTGACAACTCCCATTTCTGAAGTCCTGGGTTTGATAGGACTGGAAGGAATGACCGAATTCGATATACATAACTTAGATAAACCTTTAATTTGTTTAAGGGTTTATCGCCGCAGTGTCAAGGCTTGGATGTATGCATAGTTTACAATACCACATAAATGTTAATATCAACAGAGCATGCATTTTTCCACAGAACATAACGTTGATTTAAACCACGTGTTACTTCAACGACCTGTTTTGTGCAGTTTACATATGGTTTAAGTTGATACATTTCGCTTACCATACATAATTCATTTTGGGATACACATTACATGATTTACATTAAACATAAACACGTCGACATTGACATACACATTTGGTGGTTTACATTTGAACATAAACATTTGACATGGTTTACAATAACACTTGACATTTGGTTTACACATGAACAATTTACATGGTGGATTGGTTTGGGTAAATGATTTAAGTAACGTGGCATATGTAATATGATACAAACATGGTGGATACGCCGCTGGTACTTCCGATATATAAATGTTTGTATAATGTTACATATCGTGGCGTTATCTAAGTCATTTCAGTTTAGACACATTACATTTTACATAAATAACATATTCTTCACAAGACATTATTTTCACAAACAACTTACCTTATTCAACTCATTTTACTTGGTTATTCGTTTAACCTTGCACTTATCTATACATATTGTTTGATGTTATCGTTTTTCAAATGGTTTACAAAGCAAAACAAATTACAAGGTTCATGACTGACTGTTATTAAATATTTCTTTAAGCTCAAGTCATGAATCCCATTTTCACAAAAACTATGTATCTCACAGGCATTTTTATGCTGACGTACCTATTTTCACATGTGTTTTCAGGAGCTATTCCATAGGACGATGATCATGATTCTAGGGCGGACCTGTGCCTTAGAGCCTAAAAATGAAGTTTGAACTAGCTTAATTATGTTTTGATTTCCGTACTCTCTTTCCAAGACAATGTAACACCTTTGTTTATAAATAAAATACAACTTGTATGCCATGGTTATGAAACAATTTAATTCTGTTCACAACACTCCCCGACGTTTTCCGCCGCGGTTGCATGTTATACGCGGTCGGGGTGTGACACCCGCGAGACGGATTCAAAGAACGAAAGATATGAATGCAATGCTTGAATCCGCGAGACGGATTCAAGGAATGAAAGACCTGAATGAAATGCTTGAATATGGATGTAATGCTTGAATCCGCGAGATGAATTCAAGGAATGAAAGGCATGAATGAAATGTTTGAATCCGCGAGATGGATTCAAAGAATGAAGGATGTGAATGCAATGTTTGAATCCGCGAGACGGATTTAAAACATAGGAAGTACGAAAGGTATGAATAATGTGTTCGAATCCGCGAAACAGATTTAAGATATAAAAGACGGGACTAGTCTTCATAAGAAGAAGTCGATAGCTTGACCATGTATGCGTCAAACAAGTCATATAAGTAAATGTAAAGCAAATGAACAGAAGAATGATAGGAATGAAAATATCCGAATGTGTAAGTAATTACGAACCAAACAAGTAAATATTTCTTAAGTGATATGATTCAAACTATGCTTAAACTTTCATATATATATATATATATATATATATATATATATATATATGAATGTATTTATGCAAATGCGTTGCATGCAAGAATGGTCGAAAGGATAAATGGGTCATACGGGTCAGATGGCGATTTCCATTTGAACTCGTTAGTTAACGTTTTGATATGTTAAGTCTTGTACTCATAGGTGACCTTGATGAATGGACATGCAATGTCACTAATCAGAAAGGAATGATCTTCGTAAGGTATGGGTAACAAATCAATGGAATCTACTTCCGTCAGGTATGTATAAAAAGGGTTGTAGCTTTAATAGGAGGTTATGACTCGACTAGAGATGGATGTGTCATAATCGAATACATATATTCAAAACTGTAATGCAAAATGTGGGTTGAATTTCAAAATGTCCGTAATGATTGTCGGGTGGTACTGAACTTGAATGCTCGTAACTGTGGAAATTCTGATAGAATATATGAGACGGCGAGTATCGTTAAGAAATGCTAACCTTGATGCTCGACTTGTTGGCCATGTTCATTTGAACAAGACCTTGTAGAAAAGATACGCATGGCATAATTAACAATCCATGGAAATAATGCTTAGTCTTCATGATAAGTACGGATAAGTAAGTTTGAGAAGGGTGATTTTGGTTGTAATAATAAGTCTTTGAATGATTATAGTATGCGTATGATAATATATCGACCCTTCCTAAGAGCTTAAAGGTAATCAGAAGTAATGACAGTAATGGAATGTTTAGGATGGCTCATAGTGAACAAAATGAAAGATAGCATATGATGTACGAGTAGTATAAAATAAATCGATTTATTTCGATTAGCAAATATATGAATGTAATATGCTTATATAGGAAGTTAGAAACAAGCCGCAGACTTAGGTTTGTACGATTAATAATTGTATACAATTGGAATAAATTCGATGAATGAAACGCTAGTGATGATATGTGCTAAGAGCTAGTATTATAAAGTAAAAGACACTAATAAGAGCTCTGGAGCAGAATCTAACATAAGTATTGTGGATGAACAACTTGAAAGGGGTAAGAGTAGAATTGGTTTGGTTTGAATGTGAAAGGATTCGGGGACGAAACCTCTTTTAAGGGGGGTTGACTTGTAACACCCCAGAACCGAATTATTAATTTGCTAGTTTGTTATCATGTTTAACAAAATGAGGTATAATAACTAGCTTAGTAAACCTAGTTAAATGCCTAGCAAATTAAGTAAAGGAATGAAACTTGTGGCAACTATGATGGGTGATAAACTTGAGGGACTAGGATTGCCAAATTTGAAACTGAAATTAATTAAAACAAAATTAAATCACACACACACAAGGTGTGTGTTGCGATCGTACAGGAGAAGGGAGCAAGGGGGTGTGAACCCTAAACCTCAAGAAATCATCAAATTAAAAGGGAAATTGAAGGCTAGTTGACTGCATGAACTAAGAATGGTGATCACCTAAGTATTTCCTACATCAAGTAAGTCGACTTTTGCAATTTGGTGATGTTTGTTTTAGTGGGTTTAGTGTAATTCGTGAATGTAATGCTAAATCTAGTATGAATGATGGTTGCTATGGCTGTGTAGACATCAAGATATGTTAAATTTTGAATATGAACATGGATTAGGCAAAACCCACTTGCATGTCAAGGAATGGCTAGAAATTTTGAGATTTCTACATGTTAATTTGGTTGTTTTTGATGATCTTGTTATGAATAATTGATGTCACAACCATATGTTCATAGTTAGGATGAAATATTGTTATGAACTTGATTGATTGTTAATAAGTTATGTGAAGAATTAGTAGGAATCACGCTTTAAAAGCTTGTACATAATGTGTTACAAATGCGAAACCCGCCAAGTGTTCGATGAAATGCCTAAGAGATCAAATTTGTGAAATTGTATGAAAGTTGTGGGTAAGTATTTATAGAAAGTGTTTATGGTTTAGTCGTTAGCAAAATAATATGTTAAGTGTGCTTAAGGTGGAGTCCATATGAGAATTCGGATTGAATGTATGGTTTGGTAAAATTATACATTTGGAACTTGCACCTTATGCTTCAATGGTGTGATGCTTGCCATGTATTTGATGCGCTAGATTTATGGTAATTAAAAGTGAATGTGTACGAATGTGAGATGAATAGCTTATTGGTAAGTGATAATGTTGGAGTTATGTCGTGTACGTATCTATGATAATAAATTTGACTAAGTAAATGTTGAACAATGTGGTTGTCAGTTCATGTTTTATGCGTGATAAAGTTTGACTATTAAAAGTCTATATAGCTAAGAGTTGCAAATGGATGTGATATGAATGATCATGCGTGCTAACTATGAAATGGGTATAATGACTTGAAAGGATAGGAACCCCAAATTGACATGGACTCAAGTATGGAAGGCTAACAGATCAAGAGGAAATGAGGAAGTTATGCACAAACTTGGACGCACGAGGTAAGTGATTCCCGTAATCACTTCTTAGTTTGTTTAAGTAATATAATGTTCAATTATTAAGTTCATATGAAGTTGAGGTCAAATCAATAGATTATTTTGATAAATGCATGAACGGGTCGAATAATTCGTAGATGAATAATAAGCCGGACCCGTATAAGTTATGAAATTCTTTAACTCGGATGTTGGATTTCAAGTTCACATGATAGAATATTAATTTACAACCATGTAGGAAGAAACGTGACGCAAAACGGATGAAAAATGAGAGAGTTATGTCCGTTTCGGTAAGAATTAATGGCTAGGAAAAGTGCAGAGCTGACACGGCCGGGTGGTGAGCTGACACGGCCGGGTGAAGGTTCTGTCAAAAATATTATTTATGTGATTTATGCATCGTTGGCTTCGGTATATTATCCGTGGACTACGGTGGGCCTCCCAAATATGATTTTGAGTGTTCCCTTGACGATTATAAGTTGTAAACCCAAGTCTAAGGCTCATGTAATTTATATAAAAGTATGATAGATGTATGTAATGAAGTTGGACATGTATTACATGTAAATGGTATACAAGAATGCGTACGGAACACGTAGGTGTAAATACATGATTGTAGGTATGATTAAATGTATATTAGGTATGTAGATGTGTATGATTGTAAGTATGTGTGTGTGCAAGTATGTGCGAATGCATGACTTGGATGCATTTAAGAATTAACGTTACTAACAATGCCCTTGAGTTTGGGATGTAAGATAATTAGATGCATTTAAATGGTTGGCGTCCTTTTTACGAAGATGTAGTACTTGAATATGCTGAGATTATGGGTTTGCTAACCAAGTTATCATTGAGTATGTTTGAAAGTGCAGGTTTATGAATGTCGGACTTTCGAAGTGTTGATATAGTAATGAAACGGATGAATGTTCAAAGGATAATCAGGTTGAAGTAACTTATGTGGTTAGGATATGCTATGGACGTTTTAGTTTATACAATATTTTGTGCTTGGTCGTCATCATCTACTAACGGGTGAGTTGTATGAAAATATATGTCATACCCATTTAATTGGGTAATCGAATGCGTAAGAGAAATGAAAGTACATACACGAATGGAACTAAAATGATGGTTTTATAAGCAAATAAGTATATTGACTAACTTTTTAAAGCTTTGTTGTTGAATGTAGGTAAATCCTCAATTTAGGCGACTTGGAGAATCGGAGCGAGCTCGTGTTCATGTTATGTCATACCAAACGCTTCCGCTAGCTTGTTCAAATGTTTTTGGTCCAAAATTTTTTGTATTGGTTTTTAGTAGTATCTTGTTGAGCGAATTGTAGAATTATATCTAGTTTGATTATGAATAAAACAGGGGTATGCTCGTTTTACGGACGGGTCATGCCCAAATTTTGTTAAAATTAATGCATATGTTATTGATATCATCGTTTTAAATTGCGAAAAGTTGGACACTCTTAAGAAATTTTTATATTTCTAGTGTCCCTTAGTCGTCTTTTATTAGACGTAAACGCGGACGTTACATATTTATATTGGATGCAACAAGCAATACTAAACGAAACTCTATCACTCAAGTCCCTACTACTTAATACCGATTAGTCGCCGGGGCCAGGTGAACGGGTTATTAGTTGATAGCGCCATTTAGGTCTCACCATCCTCACACCGTGCCCACGTATGGGATCGGGAGTAAACTAATAGACTCTGGCAAACCATCAATGATGATAGAACGTTGACAAATGGGGCACTACGGAAACGTACGGTCGCATAGTATTCGGTATTATAAACCAGTTTAGTAGCTTACTTAAGGGGTAGCTCCCCTTGGCATGGTATAAATAAGTGAATTAACTGTTGAAACAAGTTTTTGGAATTAAAAACTGGACAAACTCGTGAACTCGCCAACATTATGTTGATACGCTACTGCATGCTTTGCAAGTACCCAGTGACTCAGGAGCTTACAGCTTGGGGATGTGTAGTGGTCGTCTTAACCCGTGTTTTGGGTTCTATAATAAACTTAAACTACGAACTTTGTTTGAACTGTGTTGCCTATGCTTCCGCTACTTACTTAAACTAATATTTGAATTTAAAACTTTTGAACTTTAATTATGGTAACTACTAACCCTTATGGTTGGTGAACATTATTGCTATCATTAATTGAATGCTCAGTATAATTGGTGGCTGGATCCTGGTCAGTCGCACGCCTCGCGGTAGTACTCTGCACGTGGATTTGAGGGTGTGACAGATTGGTATCAGAGCCATTGGTTATAGTGAACTCGGTTTTAAAAAGAAAGTCTTTTTGAGAAAAACCAGACTATACCCGTGACTCGTGACGACACTACACTCGAAGTGCAAGACTCGATGTATGAGACCTCCTGGCTCGGACTTATGTTTACTTGCTTGTTTGTTTTATGTTTATGCTCTGCTATATGTACTAGTGTGCCTAGTTAGATGTATACACCTCCCTTTTCTATCTCATTCTCGCTACATTACGACATCGCACTCATATTGTGTTTTCTGGTTATGAAGACAATGAGTGGACGCGGATGAGGAAATGTTAACATGACTCAGGCTCAGTTCACTAACCTGATCAACACGGTGGCTGCAGCTTTCGCAACTCACCCTGGAGGTAAACTCGTTATTTTAGGATGTTTAGATCCTACCCCCGCATCATCTTTTCACCCCTAAACCTATTCGCTTCGCTTCTCACAACAGGTCAGCATGCGCTTGCGCAACCACGTGTTTGTACTTTCAAAACCTTCATGGATTGCAAGCCTCTCCCTTTCAATGGCACTGAGGGTGCCATAGGCCTTCTACACTGGATTGAGAAGGCCCAAGCTGTCTTTGCTGTCTACGAGTGTCCCCCTGCTAATTGGGTGAAGTTTGCTACTGGAGAAGCTAGGAATTATCCCAACGTCGTAGCGGGTAAGTTCCTACTTGATGATCGTTACGTTACTGTATTGTTTGATTCTGGAGCCGATGCTAGCTATGTATCCCTACGTATTAGTAAGAAGCTTAAGCGTATGCCTACGATATTAAGTTCTAAGCATACCGTCGAGTTAGCAAATGGTAGAAACATCAAGGCCTCACACGTGATAAGTAACTGCAAACTAGTGTTGTCTGGTCAGACCTTTAGCATCGATCTTTTCCCTATCGTTCTTGGAAGCTTCGACGTCGTCATTGGTATGGATTGGTTATCCAAACATCGGGCTGAAATTCTCTGTCAAGAGAAAATGGTTCGTATTCCCCGTCGTTCTGGCAAACCCCTCATCGTCCAAGGTGACAAATGCGGAGAAGTCACGGGTATCATCTCATTCTTAAAGGCCCAGAAGTGTTTACGAAAGGGGCACACCGCTATCTTAGCACTTGTCACCGATACACAAGAAAAGGAAAAGAGGATCGAAGATTTTCCAGTCGTACGCGACTACCCCGAAGTATTTCCTGAAGAATTACCTGGACTCCCTCCTCACTGTCAGGTCGAACTTTCTACACAACTGCAAGAACTTTTGGATAAAGGATTTATCCGTCCTAGTTTGTCGCCCTGGGGAGCACCAGTGCTCTTTGTCAAGAAGAAGGATGGCACATTCCGTATGTGCATCGACTATCGTGAGCTGAACAAGGTTACCATCAAGAACTGCTACCCACTCCCACGCATCGACGATCTATTCGATCAGTTGCAAGGATCGAGCTACTACTATAAGATCGATTTGCGATCAGGCTATCATCAGCTAAGAGTCCGCGATGAAGACATCTCCAAAACCGCATTAAGAACTCGTTATGGTCATTACGAGTTTCTTGTCATGCCCTTTGGGATAACCAATGCGCCTGCGATTTTTATGGATCTCATGAACCGAGTGTGCAAACCCTACCTCGACAAGTTTGTGATTGTGTTTATCGACGACATCCTGATCTACTCAAAGAGCCGAGAAGAGCATGAACAACACCTACGTCTAATTCTCGAACTCCTTCGCAATGAGCAACTGTACGCCAAGTTCTCGAAATGTGACTTCTAGCTTCGAGAAGTCCATTTCCTTGGGCACGTGGTCAATAAGGACGGAATTCACGTCGACCTAGCTAAGATCGATTCTATAAAGAATTGGCCTACACCTAAGACTCCGACCAAAGTTTGCCAATTCTTGGGATTAGCATGATACTATCGTAGATTCATCAAGGGATTTTCGAAGATTGCTCAACCCCTCACGCCTCTAACCCAGAAGGGTATCGCTTACAAATGGAATGATCCTCAGGAGTCTGCTTTTCAGAAGCTAAAGGATAACCTCTGTAGTGCTCCTATTCTCTCGTTACCTGACGGTACCGAAGACTTTGTGGTGTACTGCGACGCGTCTTTTCATGGGCTCGGTTGCGTGTTGATGCAACGCGAGAAAGTTATCGCTTACGCTTCTCGACAACTCAAGATTCACGAGAGGAACTACACAACGCACGACTTGGAACTCGAAGCGGTCGTTTTTGCACTAAAGATTTGGAGGCATTACTTGTACGGTACCAAGTGCACAATTTACACCGATCACAAGAGTCTCCAGCATATTTTGGAACAGAAGGAGTTGAACATGAGGCAACGAAGATGGGTAGAACTCCTTAACGACTACGAATGCATGATCAAGTATCATCCAGGCAAGGCCAATGTGGTGGCTGACACCCTCAGCAGGAAGGAAACCAAACCTTGGCGTTTCGTGCTTTACAGCTCAATATTCACTCGAACCTCCCTAGTCAAATTCGCAATGCTCAGGATGAAGCACTAAAGGCAAAAAACCTCACAAATGAATCCCTACGGGGTATGGAGAAACGGTTGGAACTCAACGACGATGGTATTCGTTACGTTGCAGGTCGCATTTGGATTCCATCTTATGGAAATCTCTAAGAACTTGTGATGGACGAAGCGCACAAGTCACGCTACTCAATAAATCCTGGTGCTGATAAAATGTATCACGATCTCAAGATTCTGTATTGGTGGCCTAGCATGAAAGTTCTCATCACTAAGTACGTTAGCAAATGTTTAATCTATGCCAGGGTCAAGGCCGAATACCAGAAGCCGTCGGGCTTGTTGCAACAACCAGAACTGCCAACATGTGCCGCAACCCCCGTTCCCATATACAAAAACAGGAACGGACGGCCGCGGCCAGTTTTCGGTGGTATCTTGTTTTTGTCTAATTTGGCAGCGGAATTTACATCAGGACCGTAGTTAGGAAATATTTTTTTTTTGGGTAAAGGGTTACCCCGGTGATTCTATATATTCACAACCAAAGAAACACAAGTAGTGTAGAGAGTCAGTTAGGAAATATTTTATCAGAGTAAAATACCAAACTTTCATAACATTAAACACATGGGTAAAACCCAAGTTTTCAGTACACACTTTTCCATAGGAATGAATCCTATTTTTATTTAATAAAAACATCTATCCATTTTAGGTAACTTTATTGCCACTTTTCCAAGCCTTCAGTGATGTCCAGCTGGCTTCTATTTTGCTTTCACATTTTGTTACCTGAAACGCGTTTTAAAAACATTTTGTCAGTGGGAAATACTGGTGAGTGAATCCCAGTTCAATCAAGTTTAAATAAAAATCATTGTACAGTACTGAGGGCGGTCTCGCAATTACATTTGTTTACAAGTCATACCAATTACCACCCACGGTACTGTCAGACCCGACTTGTGGAATGTTACCACTCCAGTAACAAATTTTTTATACAAAAGCCCAACATACCGACGATAATCGTATCCTTACAAATACTCAATAACTGCTTAATATATAATTAATTAAGTGAGGTTTTGTAAAACAATTTGCGAAAAGGAGATTACTCACAAAATGGTTTACACAAAAAGAGGATTACTCACATTGCTGTCTTAGATTATCCTTTAGGGTTTCCTGGTGACAATCTATAAATTACACAAATGCACGCTGTTAGTATAATAACCCATTTTAACATTAGTAATACCCTCCCCGAGAGGACATTCCAACGATTACCTCGGGCAGAACAACGACAGCCGTTACAGAACCCTAGATCAATCGGGCAGAGTATCTAATACGTATCCAGGGGTTATGATACTTACAACAGAGCAGAACCTCGCTATTTAGGGGGTATTAGACCCGAGTATAATGCCTACAATGTGAAATTTAAGAGGGAAAGAAAGATTTGGGACGAAACAGACTGAAGGCCCGAGTACCCATTATATAGGGGCTGATCTTGAGTTTCTCGCGGCCCGCATAAGAGAAGCTTGCGATGCAGACCAGAAAATATAGTGCTGTCGTAAGTTGTACTCTGTGCACCAGAAATTGTATTAGGGTTTTGAAAAGGGATTGATTTGGGGAAGAAGATGGTTTTGTTATGATATATAATATTTTTTTCTTTTTTATGTATTTTTAAAGAATAGAGTGAAAAGACAATTTTACCCTCATGTGCATTGCACATGACCAGATTTGACAGAAAAATCTAACTGGGTTAGGGCTAAAGGACAAAACGTGTATGATTTGAAAACATAAAGGACAAAACTCGTCAATTTTAAACATAAAGGACAGCGTCTGCAAATGGGTATAAAGATAAAGGACAATCCTTGCAATTCACTCTAGGTTTAATTACACATATCTTGATATACCCATATTAATATTGACACGTGTTTTACATCGACTGATAACCATGATGAGCTATCGGTTCAATTCGCTGTGGTATTGATACTTGGTATAACGTTTTCAATAAAGCTTATATCACCGGATCGAAAACACCTAAACCAAACCGTATCGAAACCAAAAACCACAAAAAATAAATATCGATACCAATACATGTGTTGTTTGACCAGTATCAGTTCAGTCGGTACTAGGCCTGTAAACGAACCGAACGTTCATGAACTGTTCATGAAGTTGTAACATCTGCTGTTTTCTGCTTTATGGCAGGAAGTGATGGTGAAGATGTTGTTTTTGGTGGTGATAAGGCAGTGATAGTGGTGTGTGTTGAAGTGGTATGTGTTAAAGGGAGAGCAGTTGTTGTAACAACTGAGGTATCAGCAGATGTTGGTACAACAGAGGTTGCAACAGCTGTTTGGGTGGAGGTTTGATGTTGGTGGCTTTTGGATGGTGGTTTTGGAGTATGCTTTGGAAAACTGGATGGTGTGGATTTAGGTTTCCTTACTTTTCTAGTAAGATTTCTTTTTGGAACAGGATTTTGATCATCCTTTTCACCAGAACAACCCTGCTCATTCAGCTTCATGAAAGCTCTCTTCTCCTCATTCCACCTTGATAAATCCTTTGCCGCTCTATCCCTCTTTACACTTATGATACTATCATCAAGTGCATTCTGGGTCACATCAACCTTCTTGCTTCCATCTGGCAAGGGAATTTCTCTGAGCATTGCATCTTTTTCTGTATCAAGATAGAGCCCATTATCAATCCCTTTCTTTATCCACTCCTTAATTTTCTCCCCCTTTTTGGCATTATCTGAGGGGATTTCATCAATGAAGAGAACTATCGGAGGAGCAGTGCCAGTGGTTGTCAACAGATGGGCCTTGAGAGCCTTAATGTCATCCTTTGTATCTTTGTACCTAGACTCCATTGCATTTTTGAGCTCTTGAACATGTTTTTCATGCTGTTGCTCAGCCATCTGGTGTTGTTGGCGGAGAAATGGTTGAAAAAGATTCCAGAGCTCATTTGTAACATCTGCTGGTGGTGGAGCAGGTGCTTGAGGTGGAACAGCAGTGGATTGTACCATTTGAACTGTCAACAACTGATGCAGCATGTCTTTGATTTCTGCAACAGTGGTATCCAGTTTTTCAACTCTGTCTGTCAATTCCTGGTACTTTAAACCATCACCCAATTTAATGGGATCATCTGATTTCCCACTAGCAGTGGTTTTATCAGAAGTTGAGGTAGGGAGTGTACTCCAAACATCAACAACTAATGCCCCTTTGTCTTGGTACTGGGGTCTTCTTCCTTCAACACTTGATAATCTTTTAATGGAACTAGTGGTTAATACAAACTCACTAGCAGATAACAGAGGTGTTATGGAAGGAATTGCCTCCAAGGAAGTCTTATTGATGTAACCACTGTCCAAGTGTAAACCTGTAGGTTCAACACTTGTAGTAGCTGCTTCACTTGGATTACCACCAAGAGTTACTTGTAACTCAAGGGGTGTAACCTCCTCAGGTTGTGTTGGTGGGTTAGCAAAGATTGATGGCCCAGTCTTTTGTTGAGGTATATTCTCATGGACAGGTGATTGAGAAGGACTGGTTTGTGCCAGGTTCAGATCAATTGCATCCAACAGTAGTTTGGTGTTTGGGGGAATTGCGGATGTAAAGGTAGGTTTAGAAAGTGAAATTGCCCCGGGTATTGGGCTGTGGAGAATGGAAACGAGTGCTTCCAGAGCCTCATGATGTGGTGACCATGTTTGTACAAACTGCTATGAGGAAGTAGCAGCAGTGGTTTGTTGTGACTTTTGTGCTGTCACAGGCAGTTGCTCTGGTATCTCATCCTCCAGAGTTGCCTTTTTGATAGGTTTGGGGGGGTTTTTTATTTTTCTTTTTCGGTGGTTTTTTGGTGATTTTAGGTGTGGGTTTCAAGGCAGTTGTTTGGCTATCTTGATCACCTTGAGCAGTGGGCTCAGCAGCAGATACCTGAGGAGCAGTGTTTGCTGCTAAAATCTGCTCAGGCACCTCTGCTTGTGTTTTGCAAGGCGTTGACATTCTTGTAAATGTTTCAGACGTTAAGCTTTTTATTTGAAAAAAGTCACCTTGATTTATTACAGCAATATCATTCTTACTGAATTTTTTCTCAAAATAATAACTTAAAAATCGTGGAAACAGTAAGAATGATTTCGTTTCAACATTTTTAGCCAAATCATTGAAGATTACCTTGGAATAGTTAAAATTTTCTCCTTGTAAAATAGCATATTCCAAATTTTGAATCTTCAGTGGTATTTCATTAAAAGAAGTGGTTTTATTTGAAACACACATGAGGAGGATATGGAATAAAAATCTTGTTGCAGGAGGGAAGAAGCCTTTTTCTAAGGTATCCCTCTTCATCATTGTGTCTGCATACCCTCGCTCAATGAAGTCAATTTTTAACTCGTTTTTAGGGAAAGAATCTGTACCTTCCTGATCAGCAAGTTGAAAAACCTCAGATATGGATTGCGGTGTTATTCAGACTGTTTCTTCTGCAGAGTAGAGTTAATGGCTATGACATCTTCTCCTTGTTTTTCAAGGGTACAATTTTTCCAAAACTCTCTCTGAGTTTGCAGGTAAATGGGTGCATCAACGGTTAACAAAGTTTTATACTTTGATGCGTTGATAATATCGAGGATGGAGTCAAATGTATCGATGGTGCCTGGTTTTGTGAGAAGACCCAGTAGATTATGAGACGGTTTGTGTGGGATTTCGGTGGAGGTAGCCTTTTGAGAGGCCCCTTTGGAAGATTTTGCGGATGATTTCGATTTTGTCATTTTGAAGATGAGAATCGAAGATGAGAATGTGGAGAGATTTGATGGAATGGATTGGAAACTGCTTTGAGAAGAGAATTTTTAAGAATTCAATTCGATAGTGAAACCCTGTTTGGGTTTTGAAAGGGGGTTTTATTGATGAAAAGTGAATGCTGACGTGGCAGCGATTACAAAAGGTCTGACCACTAAGTACTGTCCGCATGCCATCCCCTGGTGAAGTGAAGGACAGTATTTTTGAACAGTACAATTTGTGAAAACAACTGGTGAAGACAGTTGTTGTAATGGTAATGGAGGACATTGGATGCTTTTCACTATCAGTAGATAGCTCAGCAGTGGATACAACACTGATTTTGACCATCAGTGGTTATCAAGGAAAACGAGAGCAGGGGATGACTTTCAGCAGTGGACAGACTTTTGAAGTAGCACAGACTTTTGAACCCATCAGTGGTTATGGCAGACTTTTAGGATTTTAATGAAAAATTCATTTTTAGCTATTTTTAAGGATGGAATTTTGATTTTCTGAAAACATTTTAATGCTTTTATTCATAGAAAAACAGGATTTCGCCTGTTATTTCATGTTTAGCATGCCAATCCTAGAGATCAAGCTTTCAAAGGTGGATGTGTCTAATGCTTTGGTTAGCACATCTGCCACCTGATCCTTAGTTGGAACATGATACAGAGAAATCACACCTTTTTCATAGCAATCCCTCACAAAGTGATGTCTGATGTCGATGTGTTTGGTGGTTGAATGGGAAACTGGATTTTTGATGATATTTTCTGCTGCCTGGCTGTCCAACATAAGTGGTGTCTTCAAGGCAGTGATACCAAAATCCAGGCACTGATTAATCAACTTTATTGGTGATTAAACCTTACTCTGTTTTTTCAACACAACAAATAAACTATCAGTATCAACAATTTCGAGCTGAACTATTTACATCAAAATGATTGTTAAATCAAATTTGACTGTCCAAGCTCTGATACCAATTGTTAGGATCTTAGTTTGGATTGATTGTGATTTGTGTTTGAATTTAGATGAACAAATGAAAGAGTAGTGCAGCGGAATTTAAATGGAAGCAAACTTTTCACAATCAAACAGAAGAAATGCTTTCAATCATACATTTTCACCACTGAATCAAATGATTAAATTTAGTTTTAAACTCTGATTACAATGTATGATATGCAAACTCCCCCTCAGCCCGAGCTTAGTGTTTGTCCGTGCAGAAAGAAGATGGTGAAAGAGCTAAACAGAACAGTACAGAGTACTGTTCTATTTATAGGCACTTGCAAACCACTGAGCATCTAAGCTGACGTCACCATGAAAGTGACATCTAACCTCCTAACAAACTCTAACCTCTGATCTATACAAACACTGTTATGCTAACTACTGATATTACATTTCAATACATAAAGCAAATATAAACTGCTGTTGTATCCTTCCACTGCTGTGAACCCAACAGTACTTGTTATGATCAGCAGTGCTTGAACCAAAGCAGTAGATTGAGCAGCAAAGCTTTTAGTTCTTCAATCCGACTTTGTCTTGAGCAGTAGTTGTAGGTCAGCAGTTTGCATGATCAGCAGATAGAAGGTCAGCAGATGTTGAAACCACTTTCAAGGGGAGAGACTTGCAATCAAACATCTGTTTATTCTGGATCCACTGCTCTGATCCAGTTTTGGCTTTTATTATCTGTTCATCTGGTAGGGTTCAATCCCAACAAACTTCCCTGTCTGGCGGTAGCCCTGGCAATTCTTCTGGAAATACATCTGAAAACTGAGACACTACTGGAATGTCTTTTAGTTCTTTTCCTTTAGTGTTAGTGATTATAGAAATCAAATACACTATAGATCATTTTCTTATACAACTTGCAGTTTTCATCACAGAGATGAATTTAGTAGATCTAGATGCTTTATCTCCTTTAATTGTGATCTTTTCACCTCTTGGTGAATTTAATTGAACTGACTTTTGATCACATAAAATATTAGCTTTATTGGTTGTTAACCAATCCATTCCTAATACAATGTCAAATCCTGCCAGATTCATTAGGTAAAGGTTTGCGATAAATTTTTGATTTAAAATTTCTATTCTTGCCCCATACAAGATTTCAGAAATCCTAATGGTTTCTCCATTTGCTGTCTCTACTAGACATTCTTGTGGTAGTTTTGTTAATGATTGATTTAGAAGTTTGCAAAACGAAGTATTGATAAAACTTTGGTTTGCACCAGAGTCAAATAATACTTTAGAAAAAATATCATTAACTAAAAACGTACCAGCTATGACGTCCAGAATCATCTTGGCTTCATCTACAGTTAGAACAAATGCTTTAGCATTTTTAGTGTTCTTATTGTTCGCAGCTGAAGCCAATTTCAGACAATTTGGCTTGATGTGACCTTTTTCTCCACAGTTGAAACTCAGTCCACTACTAGATTTTCTCTTGCAATCTTCTTCCTTGTGTCCTGGTGCCTTGCAGAAATTGCAGTGAGTGGAGCATCTTCCTGAATGCTTCTTTCTGCAGGCTTTGCAGTATGGTGCAGAGGTACAACCTATGTTCCTACGGTTGGAATTTCCAGAACGGAATTCTTGAGTAAGTCTTTGGGTTAGGTTTCTCCTCTGGTCTTCTTCTCTAGTACGGATTAATTCAGCTGTCAAGGTATTTGCTAGTTCTACAGCTTCTTCTATGGTTTGGGGCCTAGCTACCTTCACTACATGTCTAATTTCTCGAATTAATCCCCAGATGTATCGGGAGATTAATACCGGTTCAGGTGATGCAAGGGTTGGTACTATTCTAGCATATTCAAAGAATGTAGTAGTATAACCCTTACTATCTACCCCGATCATCCTAAGGTTCAGAAACTTATTTGCTATCTGTTCCTTTTCATTGGGAGGGCAGAATTTCCTTTCTACCATATTTTTAAATTCCTCCCATTCCATGTTGTATACCCTATCACTTCCTCTTGACTCGAGGATAGTGTTCCACTATTCTAAGGCTGAGTTCTTAAACAAATTAGAGGCAAACATTATTTTGTCTTCTTCAGCACACTTGCTTATTTTTAAAACAGCCTCAGTATTTTATATCCAGCGTAAAGCTGCAATGGGTCCTTCATTGCCCGAGAGTTCTATTGGTTTGCAGGACCAGAATTTTTTATAAGAACAACCATAGGGCATGGTTCTTCTTCTTTTGGGAATGGGCACTTGAAGTACGGGTCCATTGTTTACGCTGTGTTCCGGTTCAGTTGGTCGCTTGCTGCTATGCTTACTTTTATTATCAGCTTCTCTAACAGTTTGGATAATAAATGGCATTGCATATATGATTCCTTGTGCCACTATGTGTTGAATGGCACTATTATCCACTTGATTTACATTGTTATTGTTGTTTGGATTCTCATTATTCAGATTATCGTTATTCGGGTGGTTATCATTCTAGTTTTCGTTGTTCGGGTTTTCCTGGTTCACTTCGTTGTCCATCTGAATTTTAAACATTTACCACAAATTAATATCACAAAATAATATTTGAATATAGCCAATCACATGTCACACACTTTGGTCAAAAGAGTCGATCATTGCGACTTTACTCTATTCATATAATATGCATCTATTACACACCAGTACTGGAATTAAAATTACAATACCGACTGAAATTTAAAGCTACACTACTAGTAATAGGCATCTGTAGTTTTTTTTATACACATACACAAATATTTTATTATTATATTATTAATATATTATTACTACCATTTTTACCATCCCATTCATGGATATGGATTCATCCAGAAATCCATATTGCGCTCGTCGTACTTCCAAACGAGTCACTCTCCCACCTGTCTCATCCTTTCACTATTTTCTAAAATTTCCTCACCAAACGTCCTAAGTTCTTGTACGTTTTCTGCACTCATTGGGGGTGCAGGTTCTAGGACTGGGTTCGGAATATGGGGTGCGGGTTCCTAGTATGGAGGTGTAGGGGCCTGGTATGGGTACGGATTTTCTAGAATTTCCCTAATGAATACATCATTATCGAAATTGGGATCTTGATGATCTAACCCTGGGTAGGCTCCTAGGTTTTGTATGGGCATGTCTCCGTGTATCGGGTAACGTTGCATATAGTCCCTGTTGTCGTCCCACCATGGGTCGTAATTTGGGTATAAGGGATTTGGTGCGGGTACCATAGGTATTTCCTCTAGATTAAAATCATGCATTTCTACTTGATTTTCAGGGTTTTCTATCTCCATTGGTTGGTCAGGAATTGGTGGTTGTGGTTGGGGTGCTAACATTTGCTCTAGGTTAGGGTCAGCTGCAGTGGTTGCTAATATGTGGATATTGGCTATACCCCTAATAAGTATATCCTGGGCATAAGCATCGGTTTCTCTTTTGGCTGCGGCTAGTGCTCTCTGGTCTTGTAACTTTTTCATACGCTTTCTACGCTCGTGTGCTCCCCTACTGAACCATCCCCTCTTTTTCTGAGGAAATGGCTCTTCAGATTGAGCCTTAAATACGAATATTCCTTCTTCCGTATCAGCAGAGTACCTCGAGAGGGCAGGCTGAGAAGAGGCACCTTCGCTTCTAGGCGAACCAGACAATTGACGGTACGCGTCAGATGGTCCTTGGCCACTCATACTGTAAACTAACAAATAGTTAAATAACAAATAACAAGAAAATACAATTATGCACGTATTTCCGTAATTTATTTCCTAACACTTTGAATTTTGGTGTCAGCAGAACACTTCTGTGGCTGAATCAGTGGCTTAGCTCTGATACCACCTTCTGTCGCAACCCCCGTTCCCCTATACAAAAAAAAGGAACGGACGGCCGCGGCCAGTTTTCGGTGGTATCTTGTTTTTGTCTAATTTGGCAGCGGAATTTACATCAGGACCGTAGTTAGGAAATATTTTATCAGAGTAAAATACCACACTTTCATAACATTAAACACATGGGTAAAACCCAAGTTTCAGTACACACTTTTCCATAGGAATGAATCCTATTTTTATTTAATAAAAAATCTATCCATTTTAGGTAACTTTATTGCCACTTTTCCAAGCCTTCAATGCTGTCCAGCAGGCTTCTATTTGGCTTTCACATTTTGTTACCTGAAACGCGTTTATAAACATTTTGTCAGTGGGAAATACTGGTGAGTGAATCCCAGCTCAATCAAGTTTTAATAAAAACCATTGTACAGTACTGAGGGTGATCTCGCAATTACCTTTGTTTCCAAGTCATACCAATTACCACCCACGGTACTGTCAGACCCGACTTGTGGAACGTTGCCCCTCCAGTAACAAATTTTGTATACAAAAGCCCAACATACCGATGATAATTGTATCCTTAAAAATACTCAATAACTGCTTAATATATAATTAATTAAGTGAGGTTTTGTAAAACAATTTGCGAAAAGGAGATTACTCACAAAAAGGTTTACACAAAAAGAGGATTACTCACATTGCTGTCTTAGATTATCCTTTAGGGTTTCCTAGTGACAATCTATAAATTACACAAATGCACGCGTGTTAGTATAATAACCCATTTTAGCATTAGTAATACCCTCCCCGAGGCGGCATTCCAACGACTACGTCGGGCAGAACCACGACAGCCGTTACAAAACCCTAGATCAATCGGGCAGAGTATCTAATACGTATCCAAGGGTTATGATACTTACAACAAAGCAGAACCTCGCTATTTAGGGGGTATTAGACCCGAGTATAATGCCTACAATGTGAAATTTAAGAGAGAAAGAAAGATTTGGGACGAAACTGACTGAAGGCCCGAGCTCCCATTATATAGGGGCTGATCTTGAGTTTCTCGCGGCCCGCGTAAGAGTAGCCAAGGGGCTACGCGGCCCACGTCAACGCTGGTCAACAGCGTAGCTGATCCATGTCAGCTAGTAGGTTCAACACGAGTCGGACCCGTGTCAGCACAGGGTTTTGCCGCGTTCTTGATCTCTAGCGGCCCGCATAAGACGTAGCCATGGGCTACGCGGCCCGCGACAAAACCCAAAAATTGATTTTTAATTTCTTTTAATAATATTTAAGGTATTCGAGTTCCGTTTTCACGTATGGGGTGTTTTTAGGGACATATTGGGATACTTTAAATATTTTTAGGATGTCGGAAAATATTACGAGGGTGTCGGTTAAAGGTTGTTATAACATGGAAATGGGAGCAGATTTCTATGGATTTTGTTACGGGCTTACCTAGATCCCAAAGCGGGAACGATTGGGTCATCGTCGACCGCCTAACCAAGTCGGCACACTTCCTCGCGATCAAGGAAACAGATAAGTATTCGAAACTCGTTGTCATCTACTTGAAGGAAATAGTTGCTAGGCATGGAGTGCCAATCTCTATCATATCTGATCGTGACCCACGCTTTACATCTGAATTATGGCAAGCTATGCATAGATCTTATGGCTCACGTCTGGATATGAGCATTGTGTACCACCCGCAGACCGATGGTCAAACGGAACGTACCATCCAAACGCTTAAAGACATGTTGAGAGCATGTGTTATTGATTTTGGAAACGGGTGGGAACGACACTTACCGTTTTCCCGAGCAACCTTCTTGTAATGGCATTATGTGTACGTATGTTTTAAATGGAAGTTCGTGAATTATCTTGTTGAGCTATGTGATCCTTGTATGTGTGTGTTATGTATATATATGGATATGTGTATATATGTGAGCCGAGACCCCAAGGACACGACTCGAGACCACTCGGTCTTGAGTGACCCACATCAGTTGGGCCGCAACCCTTTAGCCCATTCGAAAACCCATTAGGGTGCACCGACTTGGGGCTAGTATATAACCCATGTTGATAACCAACCTTTCCACTTTTGGCAACCATCATTTGCATCAATTTCCCCAAACATTCTCTCACTCCCTCACTCTCTCTAGCTTTCTCTCTCAAGAAACCATTAAACATCATCACACCCTACATTCTTGAGGCCGATTTGGAAGGAAAAGACTTGTAGGGTCCTTGTTTGTTAATGACGCATGCTTGGATGAACATGACCTTCTATGTGAAAAGTGTGAATCTTTGTAGGATAATATGTTGGTGAGATGTTTTGAATGGTAAAGGAATGATAGTTTGGGATTGATTATGACTATCCGATTTATGCTAGATATTATGGAACAAATATTTTGTTTGATGATGGCTTACAAGATTGCCTTGGTATCTAAATTATGTGTTATGATTCTTGTTCACAGAATGCATGAGTATGTGTAGGATGAACATGTTGATTGAATATGAAAACCCTAAGGAAGAACAGTTTGAATATTCATATGAATGTTTGGAAATGCTTTGTTTGATCCGTTTTGTTTAGGAATTAGACAAGGGAACATGTTTGTGCATTTTGATTGGATAGTACATAAAATCATGATATTGCAATTCTATTGGATAGTACAAATGCTGGCAGGTGTTCTAGAAGGATTCTGTCATCAGCTGTGCAAGTCGAGACCCCCGGTCTCGACTCGAGACCATCTAAGTGACAACTCGAGACCACAGTGATTGCGACTCGAGACCATGAATCAACAACTCGAGATCAACAGTCAAGCTTCAGGGACTCGAGACGGGCATGTTCTCGAGTCGAGACCCCCCTGATCTGTACTCGAGATGGGACTCGAGACCTACATGATTTTGAGTTAGACATTCACTATTCGAGACCTGCTGGTTGCGACTCGAGACCTCGTGCTTTCGAGTCGAGACTACCTGGTCTGGACTGGGCTGTCTACCTTAGTTATTGGGCCACAATGTGTATGGACATGATTGGGCTGCGTGATAAACTGGACTACGTGCTAGCTGCTGTTTAACCATTTAAATGATAGAACCGGTCCACTAACTTAATGGATGTTTGTATGTTATGCAAGCTATGTGTTAGATACGTGTAGGATCTACATGACTTATTTGTACCCGAGCTTGACCCATACTGGTAACCATGTTAGGACGTGGTGACCAGCGTGCTTAACCACTAATCTGCCGAGCAACCCAAGGTGAGTTCACAACTTTTAAAGCATGTGTTCCTGGTGGTTGGGAAACGGAACTCAAAACAACGCCATCCCCTTGTAAGGGATATAAACCTACTTTTCTCCCCTTATGCGGGACCCTTAGTTAATTACTATTTTTATTGGATGCAACAAGCAATACTAAACGAAACTCTACCACTCAAGTCCCAACTACTTAATACCGATTAGTCGCCAGGGCCAAACGAACGGGTTATTAGTTGATAGCGCTATTTAGGTCTCACCAGCCTCACACCGTGCCCGCATATGGGATCAGGAGTGAACTAATAGACTCTGGCAAACCGTCAATGATGATAGAAGGTTGACAAACGGGGCACTCTACGGAAACGTACGGCCGCATAGTATTTGGTATTGTAAACCAGTTTAGTAGCGTACTTAAGGGGTAGCTCCCCTTGGCATGGTATAAATGAGTGAATTAACTGTTGAGACAAGTTTTT
The DNA here is from genome assembly GCF_002127325.2 of Helianthus annuus. Lineage (NCBI taxonomy): Eukaryota > Viridiplantae > Streptophyta > Magnoliopsida > Asterales > Asteraceae > Helianthus > Helianthus annuus. The sequence continues at coordinate 160,933,230 of NC_035447.2, forward strand.
GGAATTAATAACTGGACAAACTCGTGAACTCGCCAACATTATGTTGATACCCTACTGCATGCATTGCAGGTACCCAGTGACTCAGGAGCTTGCAGCTTGGGGATGTGTAGTGGTCGTCTTAACCCGTGTGTTGGGTTCTATAATAAACTTAAACTATGAACTTTGTTTGAACTGTGTTGCCTATTCTTCCGCTACTTACTTAAACTACTATTTGAATTTAAAACTTTTGAACTTTAATTATGGTAACTACTAACCCTTATGGTTGGTGAACATTATTGCTACCATTAATTGAATGCTCAGTATAATTGGTGGTTGGATCCTGGTTAGTCGCACGCCTCGCGGTAGTACTCCGCACGTGGATTTGAGGGTGTGACAGATCGGATCAGGTACAAGAGAAAAATCCCATACGTAGTATACGCAACATTCAAGGATTGACAATTGTAATTGGCAGGAAGCGTAATTTAATCTTTTCTCAAGTGAACTAGTTTCTATCTTGAATTTCAAATGACTATAAATTTTTTTATACGTTAATATATAAAAAAAGCATGGTATCAACGACCATTTCATTTTTTTAATTCCAGCAGACTATTGGCAGAGTTTTCTTAAAAAATTTTCAAAATTTTGAATACCCAGTATTTAACTATGTGATTTTGAATACCCATTCACACATTCAACATAAACCATTACGTGATTACACATTCAGCAATAAGAAGTTGATTGTTTATGTTTTAATACGTTATTAAATCTCCAATATACAGCATTATATGGTTAGGGGGAGGTTCATTTGAGAAGAAAATTAAATTGAGAAGAAAAACAACAAAGGGTACAATTGTAAAACATTAAATAGTTTTTCTCTCATCTCATTTTTTATTATTTTTTACTAATTAATTAGTCATAAAGACTATCATCCTCCACACAAAATTTTTTGCTTAGACACATCAAAATTTATCCTATACGTTTTTAAAATTTATCCTACACATACTGAAATTTATCCTACACAACTCGTAATTCATCCTACACACCTCATAATTTATCCTATACTTTAAAATATTTTTTTTTCTTCTTTGAAAAAATATAATTTTTTGAAAATATGTTACAATTTTAATTTAGTTAGCTATTAAAAAGGAAGACTAACAATTAATGATCTATCTAATATTACCAATATACCCTTACACCCATATTAAATACAAATATTAAATGAAGTAAAAAGGAAGCATTCTTATTGGTTGAAGATTGTTCTTTTTTATTCTTACAAAAAATTTCTTCTCATTTGAACCCTCCACTATATGGTTATTATAGGTTGATTTGGCTAATATTTTATACACAGTTTTTCCTTAGTATGTGATTAAACCTGAAATATTATATATTCCTTATGAAATATTATGTATTACATGTTTTGTTTTTATGTAATTATGTAATAAATCAGTGGGGTTTCACAGAAATATTATAATGAAATTACGTATTCACGAAATGGGTATTCAAAATCACGTAGTCACGTAATAATACATAGTAAGTTGTTGTTACGTAATTACGTAATCACTTAGTGGGGTTTCACATAAAATAATATAATGAAATCATGTAATGGGTATTCAAAATGTAGTCACATACTGTATACTCAAAATCACTTAATCATGTATGGGTATTCAAAAGACTACAATTTTTTTTAACAAAACTATAACAATAGTCTGCTCAAATTAAAGAGAATGAAATGCTCGTTATTACGGTGTAATTTCTTAAAAAATATTAACGTATGAAAAATTATAGTCGTTTGAAAATCAAGGAAGGAAGAAGTTCAAGTAAGAAATTGCCACTGATTTATTTGTAATCATTGATCTTGGAAGATCAAGGGTTATACTTCTCCCATATCCTTCACATGTGTATTGTATGCGAACTCTTCTCTTGTAATATACATGATTTATGGGGGAATGACCCAATCAAGCCACTACACAAACATGACATAAAACTAATTAATTACCGTTGGATTCAGTTGGCTATTTAGTATTGCGATGTAAGTTGTTGCCAGTTTACCAATCACTCTTATGTAATTTTCTTTGTTTATGAAAGAATAGTAAAAAAGAGTAGACCTCACTTTTCGTCCATGTGGTTTGCTGATTTTAACACTTTCGGTCCCATAGTTTAAATTTGCATTTACCATCCAATAGTTTGCAAATTCTAACACTTCTCGTCCACCACTTTAATGACCATCCATTTCTCATTTCGTTTGTGTGGAAAAGATAATAATGACTTAACTTTGTATTACATTATTATTATTGTTGTTGTTATTATTATTATTATAGTTATTGTTATTAATATTTTTATTATTTACACACATACTTTAGCGTATCACCGCCACATCACTGTTTCCACCATTGCCCCCACCATGTCGACCTTTACCACCCAATCACACCATCACACAACCCGCAACCACCATTCACCGCATCTGACTCCGTCACACCACTACTTGATCCATACAACGTCAACCCTACCACCATCGCCACTACCTCCGATTAACCACCACTAGTCACCGCCACTCCACTAGCATCATCGAACACCCACTACAACCAACAACAAACCACCAACCTAGATCCACTCTGTCACAACCATACAACATCGAAAACAATCCCCACCATCATTAACCATTCACGTTCCATCATCCCAAAGAATTAAAAAAAAAAGAGTAGAAGAAATACGAATGAGTGGCGGCGATGATGGGGTAGCCGGAGATCTAAACTCGATTCGTTCAGCGGCGATGAATGAAAACCCTATATTTGCAACTCGATTTCGTTCTGAACCACCTCTACTGCCACCTGCAACCCTCGATTTCCTTTTGATCCATAGATCTAAACTCGATTTTGGTGCGATTGGGGTTGTGATTACTACGATTTTGGTGGCTTCTACTATTAGTTGTTGATGCTAGTGGTGGCGGTTGTTGTGGTGGTGGCTATGCTGGTGGCATGGCAGTAAAAATCCTGACTAGCCTTTGATTAGTCACCAATTAAACGCTAGTCTCAGGTGCATTGTGTAATATTTATCGAATTGGTCAATTAATCAGTAGGCAGTTAACAGTAGTTAAATCCAGTCCTAAATGGCCAAAACTTGGTGGTAATCTTGCGATTTTGGTAAAATTTAAGTCTGATTCTTGATCAAAACCTACAAATTCTGACAATTAATCCCATCTACATGAAATATTGATCCAATTAGGTGTTAATGCATGTCTACTTAAAAAAACAAATGAAAAATATGTGTATATACATATAAAGCTAAAAATACATATAAGATCCAATTTGATTAATGGTCAATCCCTAATAATCCTAATTAATGCTAGTAAGTACCTCATTGGCCTATTAGAGTCTAGCGATTCTTACAACCTTGACTGGTGGTAGCTTGATTTAATGGTTGTGTGTATGTGTGTGTAAATAATAATAATGATAAAATAATTAAAAAATAAAGTCTTGTAATAAAAATTTAAGGCTAGGGGTATTATTGCTTTTTTCACACAAACTTAACAGAGAAGTGGATGATTGTTAAAGTAGTGGACTAGAATTGTTAGAATTTGCAAACTATTGGATGATAACTGTAATTTTAAACTATTAGATTAAAAGTGTAAAAACCAGCAAAAACAAAAAGGATGAAAAGTAAGGTTAAAAGAATTATGATTAGTTATTTTTAGAGAAGACGCCCTTTATAAGTTCAACGCATTTGCTACCCGTGTACGACTATGTTACATGTTTAAAACATATAATTTTTTGGGGAGAATAGTAAATAACGGATGATTTAACAAGTGTGTAATCATTTTCAAATCAAATTATTTCGGTGGTTCTCCTGAATAATTCTATCGGATACAGCTCAGAATTAAGAACAAAACTTAGTATTTGTGTGTTGTGAGAATTTGTATGAACTAGATAAAAACTATGACCAAAAAAAACTAATTACGAATTTCAGGATTCGGGATAGGTAATTAGCATTAGATGGTTATCATATTCGTTTGAATAAAAAATACCAAATTGTAAAACAAAATTTGGCATTTTTATAAAGCAAATTTATCCAGCTCGACCACAGCCAGAGACTCTGCCTCTTGGACGACGTCAGGGGCTGCTGCCCCTTGGACTCCCCGCTAAGGGGGCGTTGCCTCCTTGGAACCCACTTTGATTATAGGTTCCGCCCAAACACTTTGAATTATAACAACTCAAACAAGTATGCACTACCGCACCTCTTAACTTGCCTAATGTCTATTACAATTCACTTTGGCCACTAAGTGAATCCCAATTACACTAAAATATCTAACATAAACGTGTTGGTTTTTCAGCCTGTTATTTTCCTCGCTTTGATAAATGTATTACGGTGGTCGTGTTCTTGCTACATGGTCTTTCAACTTGTAAATCTAACACAGTTAGCACCCTTCGTCATTATCCTCTTAAGGCCATGTGTAGTGGTAGAGCCCCATAGTCGGGGGTTATGTGACAACTCACAAGTGACAATTGTGTAAGAAAGGAGGGTTGTGGGACTTTATATAACTTGAGCGTGTAGCGGGGTTATATATGTATGAGGCTTATACATATGCATGTATATATATGTGTATGAGTGGGGAAGGAAGGGTCACGCCGTTCTATACATCGCGGGAAGGCAAAAAACTTACCTCACAACGCCGTCCGTAACGGTGTAGCCGGGAGCTATGGGGCGCCATGACGGGTTCCGGCGGTATATACCGCCCACTACGGAGGAGCTAAAAACTACTGGTTCTATCATATTTGCATTGTTCATATATTTTTAATTGACGTTATAAAGATCACATGCTACTTTATGATGGTCAAGAAGATGTGGCACTATATACGCAATAAACGACTAATAAAACTGAAATTTATGTCGTCAACTATTTCCCAATCGATACCACAAATTGATAGTGGAGAATTTGTTTCCTAGCTGATCACAAGTCCTACATAAGCTTGTGGAATTGCATTCATTCACTTGAACATATTTTGGACGAAAATTCGGTAAATTTAGTGATTATAATAAACAAGTTCACGTTAACCCGCGCGTTGCGGCGGGTTATTGATTATGATTTAGGAATGACTCTTGCATTAGTATATGAAATACAAAAATTCTGTAAGTTTTTGCAAAACATTTTTTTCCGATTTGCCTAACATCTAACTGACAACACCACATTGATGCATTTAAGTTAAGAACTTAGTTTTCATTTTGACCTGCACCAAAAATGTTACCATTCATTTTGTCACAATGAACAATGTAATAATATTGTTTTGTAGATGTATAAAAATTATATTAGTTGATTAAAACATAAAGTATTGGATTTAGGAAGTCAATAATAGTTAGGGTTAATGTAAATGAGGTAGAATCTCAATTTTTTCGAAGAACACCAAGAAACTTTAGTTTTTTTTTTTTCTTTTTTTTTTTAAACAAAACTTGTGGATTTTGTGCATTTTGACAATAGTAACCAATAAAACACCCAAAATACCATATCTTTTATTATAAACTTATGACCTATGATGTTTCCTTAATTTATTCTAATGTTCTTGAGATGAGGATATGGGTGTCTAAGATCTGAATATGATATATATAAATGAGATAGCACGTGGATGATGATGAGGATATGGGTGTCTAAGATCTGAATATGATATATATAAATGAGATAACACGTGGATGATGATGATGATATGATGATGATGATGATGATGAAGATGATGATGATGATGAGGAGGAGGAGGACGACGACGAAGACGACGACGACGACGACGAGGACGACGAGGACGACGACGACGACGACGACGATGATGATGATGAGGAGGACGAGGACGACGACGACGACGACGACGACGACGAGGATGACGACGACGAGGAGGACGACGACGACGACGATGACGACGACGACGACGAAGATGATGATGAGGAGGAGGACGACGACGACGATGACGATGATGATGATGATGATGATGATGATGATGATGATGATGATGATGATGATGATGATGATGATGATGATGATGATGATGATGATGATGATGATGATGATGATGATGATGATGATGTTGATGATGATGATAATGATGATGATGATGATTTAAATTTATATGCATAACCACTTGCTTTTTACATTTTAACATAAAAAATAGAGTGCATATTGAACACTAATCTTCACTTTTAAAATCATGTTCTGCAACTTCCCCGTTTAAAAAACAGTGTACTGCATGTTGTCGATTAAAACCACTAATAATCTGGATTCCCTCTAGCCACTGTTTCATAAAAACCATTTCAAATCCCAAACTGTAAATCTCAATCAGATATAGCCCCTCTCCACCAGCGCAACCTTTAATCGCCAGTGTCAAACAATCGACTCAGACAAAGTTTTCACGCCATGGGAGTAGAGGATAATGGCCGGCGGTATACCGTTACTTGCCATAAACTCACTTCAGGCGGTTGTTGTGGTGGTTCTCAATCGCTGGTGTGATGAACTTTGTGCCGATTAAGGGGCAGACATATTTTGCGAAGTTTTGGAATTCAAGATTCAAGCATAAAAACGTATGAAGCCATTGAATTGAAAGGGATATCGGCCAACTCACAAACTTCGAGGATTATAAAGGATGTGAAACGGTGGTGACGGTTGGAGGAGACGCGTCTGAGTATGAAGTTACGATCATAACGGTGCGTCGGTTTGGTTGCAAACCACGTCGATTTGGTCACATACTTATTCATTTGGATGTTCTTGTCGGCGTGACGTTAGGTTACCAGTTTTGATTTGAATGTAAAGTTCATGTCGATTGTTACCATGTTGGTCTATATATGTTAGGTGGTGTGGCGGTTGAATTATGACGGAGAAGGGATGTCTAGAGGGTTTACACCGACATGGGTTGTTGCAACCATTCGCTATCATGGTTGGTGTCTCACTTGGCAGGAGATGCAAAGAGGTTGGAATGGAAAGTGGTGGCCAATAACCGTTTTCTGAGCGATGATTTTAATAACCGAGAAAGTGGTTGAATTCTAATATATATATGTTAGTAAATTTTCTAATCGACACATTGCTTAAACGAAGGTAACTTTGAATGAAAGTTATGAAACGGTGTCTTCCGCGAAGTGATGTGGTGATACGTTAAAGGCAACTTTAAGTTGCTTTTTGTATATATATATATATATATATATATATATATATATATATATATATATATATATATATAATATGTTTTTACAAATATTTAAATATTTAATATACGGAGACATAACTAATATCACAAGAGCATCGCATTTTAACATTGACTATTTTAGGACTATTTTATACGGAACATCTCCGACAACAAGAAGCGAACACGACAAGAATTAAATATAAATAATGTTAGGATCTGGGGCCATCATGATTGTGTTTGTTTGCATAAAACAAATAATAAGTGCAGCGGAAATGAGTAACAAACTTTGTAAACATAATCAAAGGAAAGTATAGATTGATAAACAATTGCTTTTCAGTGAGTTAACAGATTTACATAAAAGCAAAAGATTACAATGCAAGCTTACAATCTAAACTCCCCCTCAGCCTGATACACCAGAGTCGGTTGCACAAGATGAAAGGATTGAATTGAGGAGAAGAACTCACTCAAAACGATCAAGTATAACAGTACAGAATACTGTCATATTTATAGGCAAACCAAACTACTGATGAGCTTCAGCTGACGTCACCATGATAGTGACATCGAACGACCTAATCAAACTATAAAAACTGTTCTATACAAACTACTGACATGTAACATCTGATAAGTAGTAGAAAGCAAAACTAAGGAAAACTACTGCTTCACGTTCCACTGTTGTAGCCTGAGCACAGATGTTGAATCTTCAGTGCATTCTTCAAAGGTGATCAGTCTTTGAGAGAGCAGTGCTTGAGTCTTCAGCAGTACTTAGGAAACATCAGTAGATAGAGCATCAGTGTTTGTCTTCAGCAGTCGTTAGATAATCATCAGAGTTTGGTTTATCAGTTGTTGTAGTTGAGCAGTACTTAAGATCTATCAGCTGTTAGATAACCACTGTCAAGGGGAGAGTTTTAGAGTAAACTTCTGCTTATTGTGAATCCATTGTTGTGATCAGGTTTTGGCTTTACATTATCTGTTCCTCTGATAGGGTTCAATCCCAACAATCTCCCCCTGGAACAGATAATGCCAAAACCTGTCTTTATTCAGGATCTTTATTCTTCATCAGAAGTTCCTTTGTTTTTCTTTTAAATTCTTCTTCAAATTCTTTGGAACTTGTATCATCCTCATCCCTGCACAGTGAGAGCTCAAAGAGATCTTGTAGATCTTCAACACTTAGGCCTAGTGCTTGATTCCTTGATATATGTCTCACTTCTCCATTGGTTCTGATCAGAGTCAATACATGGGTCTTTTGATCAGAGAGCCACTTTAGTATTTTAAAACCAAATGGGTTTCTTGGGAGAGGTTTATTTACTGATGAACTTGAAATGATTGGCCTGGAAAAGAAGTGCAGAGCAGTATCATGAGCTTCAGACACTCGTATGAATGCTTGTTCAATAATCTTATTGGCTGCAGCTATGTCTGCTTCAACTTCTTTGTCAATCAGCTCACTGTTTGTGACACCTGCTGATGACTTTTGGCTTACTACTTTGACCTTTTTGGCAAGGGCTTGTAGTTTTGCCAATCTTTCTTTATCTGACGCTATTTTCTTCATAGCTTCTTCTATCTGTTCAGCTTCTTTGTTCTTTTCTACTCCAGCAGATAGCATTTCTTTCTTTTCTTTTCTCAATTTTGTGACAAAATTTTCTGCTGTGCTGATTTGTGTTTCAAAAATTTTGACTTGCTCCTGCAGCTTTTTGTAGTCAGACTTTTTGGGAGGGTTAGAGGCTTTCAACCTCTGCTTCTCAAGCCTTTCATAAGCTTCCTCAATTTGCTGCTTTGACCATTTTGCTATGGCCTCCGTAGTATCCACCTTTCCATCCACCAACTCCTGCTTCTTTCTTTTATGCTCGGAAATAAGATCAGCTATGAATTTGTTGTATTTATTCCAATTTGGAGCTGTCTTTTTCTTTCGTGGATCAAGTTTAATCTTTTCAATTCTGTCAGCTTCAAGCTTCAATGCAATGATTGGCCAGTCTTTGAACTCTGTTTCTTCAGCAGAATAGAACTTTTCTTTCATTATGTATGCAAGATATTCCTTTCTTAATTCATTTCGTTGTTCTGCTTCAGGAAATAAACTTGACACCTCTTTGTTCAATTCACTTGCATATTCTGCTATTTGTTTGACCTTGTTGAGCAGGAATTCCCTTCTTTCCAGAATGGCTTCATCGCCTTGATCCTTGCATTCAACTTTGGCTCTTATCCTTGCTTGTCTTGCTTTTGTTTCAAGATATTCATTCATGTTTTCTGGAATTATGAAACCTATGAGAGAAGGAAATTTCCTTTTTGTAAGATCATCTATGGTGTAAAACTGCTTCATCTCATTTTTCACAGCTTCTAATTCCAATGGATACTTAGCCGCAACAGGATCATACTTTTCATCAGCAGCCTATGCTGTTTCTCTTTTTCTTTTGAGAAGCTTTGTAGGTTGTGGTGTTGGAGTGATGAGATCAGTGGTGGATTTCTGACCAACAGTGGTTGAAACAACTGGTGTTTCATCCACTGTTGTCACTACAACTACTGATATGTCAGCAGATGTCTTCTGCTTTTGAGCGGGGGATGGTGGTGATGGTGGTGGTGAATCATCATCAGGAATGAAAACCCTTCTCCTTTTTAATGTAGGAGAGGCTGATGATGTTTTGGGTGGATCAGTGGTTTGAGATTTGATGGCAGTGGTTTGTGATTGTGATTGACTAACAGTGGTTGAACCAACTGGTGTTTCAATCACTGTTGTCATTACAGCAGATGTTGTAACATCTGCTGTCTTCTGCTTTATGGCAGGAGGCAGTGGTGGTATGATTTTAGATGATGATGGTTTGGTGGTTTTTGGGTTTGATGAAGGTTTTTGTGCTGTGGACACAGGTGGTGGTGGTGGAACAGTAGTTGTGGTGGTGTGTGTGTTGATTAGATGGCAGCTGTTTGGCTACTGACAGCAGTTTTTGTAACTGCTGTTGTATCAGCTGTTTGAGTTGAAGGTTTTGAGGTTTTTGGTTTCTCTGGTTCAATGTACAACCCATCTTCTATACCTTTCTTTTTCAGCTTGATTTTCTCCCCCTTTTTGGCATTATCTGCCAGGGTTGTATCCATGAAGAAGATGGTAGATGAACCATTCTCACTTTGAGCATTCTGTTGTATGCTAGCCTTTATAGCTTTGATATCTGCTTGAGTGTCTTTGAACCGAGATTCTACCATGTTGGTCAGCATTTGTACTTGATTAGCATGCTTTTTAGCAGCCATTTGTTGTTGTTGTTGTTGTTCAAGCATGGGCTGGAAGATATTCCAAAGCTCATTTGCAGTAAATGCTTGTGGAACAGGTGCTTGAGCAGGAGGAACAGTTGATTGGGCTTTTTGAGCTTCTAACAGCTGCTGCACCATATCTTTTATCTCGGCAACAGAAGATTCCAGATTTTCAACTCTGGCCGTCAATTCATTGTATTTTGAATCATCACCTGAATTAACAGGATCATCTGAATCCCCACCAGTGGTGGTTGTATCAATGTGTGACTTAGGAACAGAGTCCCAAAAATCATCCATTGATGCCCCTTTTTCTTGGTACTGGGGACTTCTTTCTTCAGCAACCGATAACCTTTGATGTTACCAGCAGTTAAAGATAACTTACTGGTGGTTACCGATGTTGCCATGGAAGAAATTGCCTTCAAGGGAGTCTTAGTAATGTAACAACTGTCCAACTGAAGATCTGTTGATCCATCAGTTGTAGTTGCTGCTCCACTTGAACTACCACCGAGAGTTACTTGTAACTCAGGGGGTGTAACCTCCTCAGCTGTTGCTGGGTTAGCAGAGGTATGAGCATCAGACCCAGTCACTTGTGGAGGTATACTCTCAGTAATAGGTGAAAGAGAGGAACTGGTTTGTGTCTGTGCCATATCAACTGCATGCAACAGGGGTGTTATTGATTGTGGCAATATGATTGGTGAGGGTATGGGTGTTGAAAGAGACATGTCCTTGGGATCAGGACTATGGAAGATGGATCCGAGTGGATATAGAGCTTCATAATTTGGTGTCCCTGTGCTTACAACCTGATCCTTTTGTGAGGATGCAGGAGGAGGTTTAGGTTGGGGTTGAGATCTTTCTTCCAACTGTTGTGAGGAAGTAGCAGCAGTGGGTTCTTGTGACCTTTGTGTTCTCACTAGCATTGACTCTGGGATCTCATCTTCCAGAGTTGCCTTTGGTGTGGGTTTGGTGGGTTTTCTGGATGTTTTTCTTTTGGTCTTTTTGGTGGCAGGTGTTGGTTTCAAAGCAGTGGGTGTGTTACTTTGATCACCTGGAGCAGTGGGCTCAGCAGTGGTTGCTTGAGGATCAGTAGCAGTTTCTAGAACCTGCTCAGCCTCCTTTGTTTTTAATTTTATTGGTGCCATCATTCTTGAAAATGTTTCAATTGTTAAACAATTTATTTTGAATGAGACACCTTGTTTGGGTAATTCTGCATCTTTCTCTACAAATTTTTGTTTAAAATAGTATCTTAGAAATCTTGGAAAGAGCAGAAATGCTTTATTATCAACGTTCTTTACCAAATCATCAAATATTTCCTGGGAGTAGTTATAGTTTTTATCGTTTAAAATTGCATACCCCAGGCATTGAATTTTTGTTGGTATCTCATTAAAAGACGTTGTTTTATTAGAAACACACATGAGCAGTGTATGGAATAAAAATCTGGGTACAGAAGGGAAGTAACCCTTTTGTAGGGTATCCCTATTTGGTTGTTCTGCATAGCCCATGTTCATGAAATCCTTTACCAACTCGTCTTTAGTAAATGAGGGTTTTCCTTTCAAATCATCGAGTTTAAAGGTTTCAAAAATGGATTTTGGTGAGATTTGTACCTTCTTACCCTGTATCGAGGAGTTGATGGCGGCGATGATATCTCCTTGTTTTTCAAGGGTGGCATTTTTCCAGAACTCTCTCTGGGTATCAAGGTAAATAGGAGCGTCTGCTGTTATCAAAGTTTTGTACTTTGATGCAGAAAGGATGTCAAGGATGGAGTCGAAGGTGTGGTTATCGGTAGGTTTTGTGAGTATACCTACATAGTTGTGTGGAGCTTTGTAGCGAATCTCCGGTGTTTCAGCGGCCATTTGAGTGGCATCTGCTGTTGTGGAGGAAGATGATGGTTTTGATTTTGTTTTCGATTTTGGTTTCATCATTTTTTATGAAGAAGATCGAAGAATATTTTTTGGAGTTATGAGAGGGAAACTGCTTTGTGAAGAGAATGTTTGGAATTCAATTCGACAGTAAAACCCTGTTTGGATTTAATCAGGGTTTTATTTAGGGAAAAAGGTGATTGCTGATGTGGCAGCGGTTATTTTGATCTGAAGGCTAAAAACTGACCACGTGTCAAACATCTGATGAAATGGAAAATGATGGAGGACAGTTGTTTTGACAACTACTGATGGATCAAGTATCAGTAGTTACAACGGTAATAAATTTAAACAGTGGATGTATCAGTGGATGGAACAAAGATTTTAAACATCAGTGTTTTGGAGAACAGAGGTTGACACTTAGCAGTGGACAGATTTTAGTGAGCAGATGTTGAGGCACAACAGCACTTTAGGAACAACAGTGGTAGAAAATAAAATTGTTTCAACAACTGATAGTGCATCAGTATTTCAACTTTTGACAAACAATGTTAGCATCTGCTTGAACTTGATTTTGCTTTGTGAAGGCAGAGTATCTTATCTAACATCTGTTGAGAATTTGAGATGCTATTCTTAACAAAATACATTTTAGATGTAAATTATCAAGATTAAATTGCCAGCAGTTATCTACATGGAATTTTGTTCAAGATTTTGCCAAATGTCTATTATTTTAGACAATGGTTTAGCATCCCAGATGATGAAGACATTTCTTCTAGAGCTGCTCATTTTGTGTCTAATTACTGGAACTAGAACATGAGTATCTTAGTAGTCTAAGTCAATTTGCAATCAATTTATAATCAGTGAAAACCTAACTTGAGCTTAACATGATCTTGATATGTGTTGCCATTTCCTTTTGACCAGTTTTAGGGATAGTAATTACACACAAAAATAAGGTAATTACATCCAGACCAGAGATGAACTTTTACTATATAAAAAATGAGTAAAAGATCATAATATATTTTACAAAAAAAAAATAAAATACATCTGGTTTTTATTTTAGAGGAAAACACCTTAACAAAAAAATCAAAGGAAGTTTTGAAAATAATCAAAAGGATCCGACAATTTTCCCGTAAATTCATGATCATATTATTCTCAAGTTATTTTGACCACTGTTTGGGTCATTTTCTTGTCAATTGATTGAAAGTTTCTTTTAAGCATAATCACTGGAGATGCCATTGCTACCAGAACAATTTCTGCATTGATGAATGCACACAGTTGCATGATGACCACTGATGACCTAACTTTAACCTCAAGAGTGTTTTATGCTTATTCTCTTTTCTTTTGATTTCAAAAGTTTTGAGATAGCCACACTTTGAGATTTGCTCATTTTCCTTTTCCCGTTTTACCCTTTTTATTCATATGTTCAGAAATACTCACTAGGAGATTATATTTTGAACATACTTTGTCCATAATCACTTGAAGCAATGTTTTGAGAGATCTGACCGTATTCGATCATGTTTTATTACATATCTCACATTACCTATGATTAGGACTGTTTTGATACCTTATTTTCTCAATGTGTTTTGGACAAAGTTGATTTGGTCCTTTTGAAGGTACTCAACCTGCCTTTGAGCACATGAGAGATTTTGACTAAAGTTTTATTTCCCTCTTTTCTATGTCTGCAGTATACTAGTATTTTAAATTAACACAAGTTCTGCTAAACAGAGGTACATACTTTAGAGTTTATTGAAAACATCCCAAATATCGAAACAACAATTGAAATCAATTTTGAAAACATCGAATGATCCCATAGTTTATCAGATATTTTACAGATCTGAAAACTATGAGTGACATATGCATGAAAACACTTGTTGTGTGAGATTTGTGTGTCCTATGACATCTTGGTTGATTTACAGAGTTTTTGAATAACCATTTTGACTATGATTCACTCGTTACTCTGTTTTTCAACTAAATACAACCAATCCTTTAGTATCAATAACTTTTGAGCTGAACTGTTATGTCAAATTGATTGTTAAATCGAATTTGACTGTCCAAGCTCTGATACCAATTGTTAGGATCTAGGGCCATCATGATTGTGTTTGTTTGCATAAAACGAATAATAAGTTCAGCGGAAATGAGTAGCAAACTTTGTAAACATAATCAAAGGAAAGTATAGATTGATAAACAATTGCTTTTCAGTGAGTCAAAAGATTTACATAAAAGCAAAAGATTACAATGCAAGCTTACAATCTAAACTCCCCCTCAGCCTGATACACCAGAGTTGGTTGCACAAGATGAAAGGATTGAATTGAGGAGAAGAACTCACTCAAAACGATCAAGTATAACAGTACAGAATACTGTCATATTTATAGGCAAACCAAACTACTGATGAGCTTCAGCTGACGTCACCATGATAGTGACATCTAACGACCTAATCAAACTATAAACACTGTTCTATACAAACTACTAACATGTAACATCTGATAAGTAGTAGAAAGCAAAACTAAGGAAAACTACTGCTTCACGTTCCACTGTTGTAGCCTGAGCACAGATGTTGAATCTTCAGTGCATTCTTCAAAGGTGATTAGTCTTTGAGAGAGCAGTGCTTGAGTCTTCGGCAGTACTTAGAAAACAGCAGTAGATAGAGCATCAGTGTTTGTCTTCAGCAGTCGTTGGATAATCATCAGAGTTTGGTTTATCAGTTGTTGTAGTTGAGCAGTACTTAAGATCCATCAGCTGTTAGATAACCACTGTCAAGGGGAGAGTTTTAGAGTAAACTTCTGCTTATTGTGAATCCATTGTTGTGATCAGGTTTTGGCTTTACATTATCTGTTCCTCTGATAGGGTTCAATCCCAACAAATAATTTTATGTTGACAATCCCGCCAGCATCAATGTTGTCTAGCCAAAAACAAGAATTAAAAAATATATTTTAATAATATCAGTAGATTAGGGTTTTCTATTCAGAAGAAAATAACGGCGTAGATTGTTGCTCGTCTACCTGCTATCCTTATGTAATTTGCGTTGGTGATTGGAGGGAAACAATTATATTGCATTTCATAACATCAGTTAGTAATCCCTCTGTATTTTTTTATGGATTAGTGAGGGAAATATGCTAGTGTCGATTATTGAAGGGGTATGGTCCCAAAAAGCCGCACAAACCTTTTCCAAGTCGCGCGCAGGACCATACTTCTTATTCAACAAGCTGATCAATCTTAGACTCGCGCGGGTTGCTTCACCAGAGACTGACCTCGTGCGAGGACCAAATAAGAAAGAGCATCAATTTCAGCACTTAGCATTCTGAATAAGAGCCTTTAGCCACCTACAACCCTGCGCGGGCTAGTTACGTGCTCATCAAGGGTCCCGCAGGGCTAGAGCGCAGTGCCACTTTAGAAGGTACGCAAGGTACAAGTGGAGAAGAAAAAAGCCAATCAGCGTCCTTCAGGCTGTGCTCAACGTGCTCCACGATCGTCTGATGTGCAGGAGACAGGGAGTACACAAGGACGCCTACTTGGCACCAATCAGGGGGCGGCGACACTTGCCCCATGATCTCCACTCACCTGCTGATGGCAGAGGGACAACAAGGCCAAAAACTGAGACACGTGGCTCCAATCACGGTGCGCCAGCACCGGGTATCTTCTAGAAGACACTAACGGTCGACGCCAGTGAGACAAAGAGCATATCCTCTAAGTTGTCGCCTTCCGGACCAAGGCCCATCAGCCCAACTCCTCTTGCACCTCTCTGGCTATAAATAGAGACCTTCATGCACAGGTTATTTCATTCTGTTCTCTTCACTCTCACTCTTACCACACACTTATTTCCTCAAAGCAGATACTTATTATCACGCCGGAGTCTGGTTAAGAGAGAAACCCCCATATTCCCCTCTTAACGAGCTAACGGTGTTCTGTTTTGCAGGATTATCGGATCATTAAGGAGCTCAGGATAATTTAAGAAGATTAACCATTATGAAAGGAACATAAACCAAACTAACTAACCCTAAAATTATTTCAGTGTTTTTTCATTGGTGCCCACCGATCTTTGCAATCATTTTCATCTTCTTTTTTCTAAACTCTGAGTTTTTTCGGTTTTCTTGATCATGGCTGGTCAAGGAATCATTCCCGATTTCGGTTTTGGCACGAACTCTAACGCAGGACCAGGTGAGGACAATCATAATGTCCAAGTCAAACCTGTCGAGGAGATAGGCGAAATCGAAATAACTAACACTAGGGGACCCCGCGCGAGCATCACTCGCATCACTCCAATGGGAACCCTAGGAAGTAATGTTGCTGGTCCTTCAAACCCAGATCCAAATCCGAACATTTCAGCGCTACTTGGGCTACCAGAAGGCGAAACTCTAGCCTCCTGGTACGCCAAACAAATTGCTACCATAAATGCTGCGTATCAGTCTTTGAGCGCACAACAAGCAATTCTGCAAGCTGGACCATCCTTGGTTACACCTCCGGGTCCAAGTCAGGGGGCGCGCCAGACACCCCCGCAGCAGGATATCCAAGGAAGAACAAACAAACCTACTCCCGTGAGAAGGCCAACCGTGCAGGACATGCGCGACACGCATGGGGAGACAGGTAGTTATTATGACAACCCGTCAAACGTTCAAAGAGGTCCAGTTCATAGCCGGCTCGGGCCGCACAACATGAACAATGAGTGGGATGACACAGACCCAAATGATCCACCTTGGCAAGATGACGAAGGGTCTTCAGTCTTCAAACATTTGTAGCAGAATCATGAATACTACAAGCCGAGGCAGCGCATCGCATACAGCGAAGAAGTAGAGCGAGAGTTCCGCCTCGCCTATCGACCAGATGAGGCAGCCTAGCATTCGAAGTTCATTCCAAAGATAGCTCTACCGCCGCAATCAAAAGAAAAATTGCCTCCAACAGTGGGAAAGTTCAACGGTCTCACAGACCCTGACGATCATGTTAGAGTATTTACAAGTGTTGGCTTCATGGGAGGATGGAATATGACGATGTGGTGTCATTTATTTATCCAGACGTTTACAGGGGCTGCTCGCGCCTGGTTCGACAGCCTTCCACCTAGAAAAATCAGTTCATGGGTCGATTTCAGAACACAATTTGTAAACCACTTCAGCCAACAAAGAAGCTATCATCGGGATAAGTCTGAAGTAACAGATATTTGGCGCAGAGAAAACAAAGGTTTAGAAGACTTCATCACTTGCTTCAACAAGGAGTGTCTGGAAATCGGCGGTGTCAGCGAATAGCTCATGCGCGACCACTTCAAGAAAGCTATTCGGTGTGATAGTCTCATCACCGGAAAAGACGGTATGCCCAAGGAATGGGATAAGCTGATGGAACCCGCTAAAATAGTAGCGCAAATTGAAGAGTCGCTAGCTGGAACCAAGAGCTCCTACACCGAAGACCGTTTTTCCAAAAGAAGCTCGCGCGACTATGGCAAGCGCAACAAGAACAAGAATCATGAATGGAAGACTGGACAATCCAGTGGTTATGAGGAAAGATCGTGCTACAAAGAAGACGCGCGAGAAACGATTGACAGAATTGGGTATCGAAAGGCAGTCAAGAACGATAATCAAGAAAAGCACTGGACTCCGCTCACAAAGACACCAAAAGAGGTGCTCATGATGGAGAATCACGATTTCAAGGCTCCAAGGCCTATGACAAACAAGAAAGGACAAGACCCGAACCTGTACTGTGATTTTCACAAGGATACAGGTCATCTAACAGATGACTGTATCTGTTTAAGGCAAGAAATTGAGAGAGCGCTAAAAGCGGGAAATTAAGCCATCTGGTAAAGAATGTGCGCAAGGAGACGCGCCAAATTCAGCGCAATGATGATGGAAATCAGAAGAAAGTTCGGCGCATGGAGACACACATGGTAAACGGACCAAGACATAGCGCTAGAGATAAAGGCAAGCGCCCGTTCGAACCTACATGGCAAGAACAACAGGTCATCTTTCCGGTAGTGCGCGGGGGACCACGCACCACGCGTCCCGTCGTCATTACCGGTATCATTGGTCATTACGAAACAAAATACATATTCATTGATCCGGGAAGCACAGCTGATATCATCTACGAGCAATGTTTAATCAGTTTGATGATGAAAATAAAGCGAGACTCGAGCTGGTTGACTATCCTCTGTCAGGATTCTGCAATGAAATGGTCTTCCCACTAGGCCAAATCAGCTTCCCTGTAACGCTATCTGATGGGAAGCATTCATGAACAACAAATGTCAATTTCATGGTGATGCCAGTCAAATCAAGGCACGATGTTTTGATTGGGAGAGAAACCCAAGGAGAATTGAATATGGTAACCTCCGCACCACACTCTGCCATCGGGTTCCCAACCGAGACAGGGGTGGTGATTATTTATGCAAAGAAAGAGGTCATGTCAGCAGAGGATGCGCGCCCAACCAAAGCGGCGAAAATTTCAACAACTGAACCAGAAAAGTGGGGTTTAAACCGCAAATACCCAGAACAAACGGTGACGATAGGCCACACAATCTCACCAAACATCAGAACGTACCTCAAGCAACTTTTGTTCAGGAACATGGACATTTTCGCATGGACTCCGACTGACATGACTGGTGTCCCGCGCGACGTTACTGAACACTGTCTGAACACTTATCCCTCCGTTGAACCAAAAGTGCAAACAAGGCGCAGCCTAGGGGCGGATAAGACTAAAGCGATAAATGAGCAAGTTTGTGAGCTGCTAAAAGCAGGAATCTTGAGGGAGGTGTGCTATCAAAGCTGGGTCGCAAACCCTTTCATGGTCGAGAAGTCTAATGGAGGATGGCGCATGTGTGTGGATTACATCGATCTCAATAAGGCATGTCCCAAGGATTGTTATTCGCTGCCTGAGATCGACAAGAAGATAGACTCTCTCACACCATACAGGTGGAAGTGTTTTTTGGATTGCTACAAAGGGTATCATCAAGTCCAGATGGCGCTGGAAGATGAAGACAAGACAGCGTTCCGCATCGACATCGGAATTTTCTGTTATACAAAAATGCCTTTTGGGCTCAAGAATGCTGGCGCAACCTACCAGCGTTTGATGGATACAATCTTTGCTGAAGATATCGGGAAGCATATTGAGGTCTACATTGATGATCTTGTGATCAAGAGTCCCGAGGAGGACCAAATGTTAAAGAATATAGAGAAGACATTCAACTCTCTAAGAAGCGTGAACATGAAGCTGAACCCAGCAAAATGTTCTTTTGGTATGGAGGAAGGCAAGTTCTTGGGCTTCGTGGTTACAAATGGCGGCTTTAAAGTTAATCCCGAAAAGGTTCAAGCCATAGAGCGGATGCCGTCACCACGGACGATCAAAGAGATGCAAAGGTTGGCCGGCCGCCTAGCCGCGCTTAACCGATTTTTATCAAACCACGCTGCAAAATCACATCCTTTCATCAGTACTCTTGGCAACTGTGTGAAAAAGCAAGAATTCAAATGGATGCTAGAAGCAGAAGCTGCCTTCCAGCAAATGAAGGAGTGTTTGATCAAGCTCCCTACTCTTACCATGCCGTTTGAAAAAGAGCCACTCATTCTGTACTTGTCTTCTTCGGACAAGGCAGTTGGGTCGGTATTGTTGGTGGAGAGAAACGGAGTTCAAAATCCAATTTACTATGTCAGTAGGGTGCTCACAGATCCAGAAACAAGATATTCAATAATGGAAAAGTTAGTGCTAGCGCTGCTTCACGCCTCCAGGAGGCTGCGCAGATACTTTACAGGGCATGTAATCACGGTACTGACTAACTTCCATATCGGAACAATTCTGCAAAAGCCAGAGACATCAGGTCACTTGGCAAAGTGGGTCACAACATTCTGTATAGGCCGCGCCCAGCCATTAAAGGTCAAGTGCTAGCGGACTTCATCACAGAGGTCCCAGAAGATAAGATCAAAGATTGTGAAGTTGTTGACACTCCCATAAAAGACACATCCGAGGGATTATGCCTACTATACACTAATGGGGCATCAAACGAAGATGGCGCCGGAGCCGGATTGCGCCTTGTTAGCCCTGAGAAACATGAATTTACATACGCCATCAAGTTGGATTTCGAGAATACCAACAACGAGGCTGAATATGAAGCATTCTTGTCACACCCCGACCACGTTAAAACAACAAAACGTGGCGGAAACATCGGGGAGTGTTGTAACAGAATCATTGTTTCAAAACACACGGAAATTTGAAGTTTTGTTTTATTAAACATTAAACATTTACATCGTCTTGAAATCTAACAAACAAGTTAAACATAGTCTATCATTGTTATTAAGTCACTAAGGCCTTGTCCAGTCCTATGTGAGTGCATCCTATCAATCAACATTACCTGAAACATATGTGAAAACAAAGTCAGCAAAGAAATGCTGGCGAGTACATAGTTCCCCTATTTTACTGTTTTCGATTGTTTTGGGGTGATCCATATGTGTTAAATGATTTCAACGTTTAAACGATGTTTTTTTCAAAAACGATTAAAATGGTTTATATTAAAACTAATAACGATTTTGATAATATGAACAAGCTTGTTGGTTGTAATTACATAATGAATAATATCCATTAATTTTGGCCAAACCGACCAGTATTAGGTTATGGTACCATAGGATCTGACAAATCCCGTTATCAGACTGCACCCATGGTTATGTGTGGGTTAGGAGGGTAATGACCGAATCTGATGATTGTTAACTTACCCTTTGGTGGTTAGTTAATGCGAAATGATTGTTAACTTACCCTTTGGTGGTTAGTTAATGCGAGATTAGCGATAGGCGAGTCACGAAGGTTTGGATATTATTAGCGAGGCGACCAAAAGTAGTTTTCACAAATTAAAACGAGGATGATTTAAACGATTTTAAACGAGTTAACGATTTTGAAACGATCTTAACGAGTTAAACGATTTGGGTAAACGATTGTTTTTTGGTTAGTGTTTAGATAACGAGACAGGTGTAATATGTTGAAAGCATGGTGGATACGCCGCTGGTACTTCCTATATATAAGTGTTTTCAACATATTACATACCGTGGCGTAAACCTCGTTTGTGTGACATCGTCTCAATTCTTAGCAGGCCTGCGCCTGGCCATCAAAATGGGAGCTCAAAACTTACAAGCGCATGTTGACTCACTGCTAATCGCAAGCCAAATCAATGGGTTGTATGATACAAAGGGCGAAGTTATGGCTTTGTACTTAGAGCAGCTAAGGAGTTGCTTCAGCAGTTCAAATCATACAAAGTTGTTCATATCAATCGATCTGAAAACAAGCCAGCAGACGCGCTAAGCAAGCTCGCTTCAACTGCCTTCCAACATCTCGCCAAGGATGTCAGAATCGAAGTCCTAAAAAACCCATCTGTTTTGTTGCGGCAAGTGAATGTAATCGAGATAGGGCCTCCATCATGGATGACTCCTATCATCCAGTATCTTCAAGAAGGAATTGTCCCTGAAAGCAAAGCAGAAGCTAGAAAGATACAAAACAATGCGTTGTTCTATGAGATGAACGGTGGAATCTTGTATCGAATATCCTTCTTGGGGCCACTTTTGCACCGTGTGGACCCCCAAGATGCAAGTTACCTGATTAGGGAGATTCAAGAAGGCATCTGCGGCATTCATGCGGGCCCACACATGGTTGTCACGAAGATAATGAACGCTGGTTACTATTGGCCAGGGATGCACGTTGACGCCCTAAGGGAATTGCGCAAATGCGACTCCTGTCAAAGGCACGCCCCGAAAACCCTGCGCCCAAAACATGATCTCATTCCTGTGTCCACTGCCTGGCCTTTCCAGCAGTGGGGAATCGATATGGTGGGACCTTTCCCTGAAGCTCCCGGAGTTGTGAAGTTTATAATTGTTTGTTGGGATTGAACCCTACCTGAGGAACAGATAATGAAAGCCAAAACCGGATCACAACAGTGGATTCAGAATAAGCAGCTGTTTACACTTTGCTTTCCCCTTGACAGTGGTAATCTAACAGCTGATGGATCTTAAGTACTGCTCACTATAACAACTGATGAACCAAACACTGATGAAACTCTAAAGACTGCCGAAGACAAACACTGTTGCTCTATCTACTGTTGTTTCCTAAGTACTGCTGAAGACACAAGCACTGCCCATTCAAGGACTAATCACCTTTGAAGAAAGCACTGATGCTCAACATCAGTGCTCAGGCTACAACAGTGGAACGTGAAGCAGTAGTTATCTCTTGTTTTGTATTGTACTTATAATCAGTTGTTAAACATCAGTAGTTTGTATAGAACAGTGTTTATAGGTTGTTAGGTTGTTAGATGTCACTATCATGGTGACGTCAGCTGAGATGCCTCAGTGGTTTGGTTTACCTATAAATGGAGCAGTACCCTGTACTGTTACATTTGATTGACTGAGTGGTTTCTTCTCCTCCAGTCTAATCCTTTCATCTTGTGCAACCAACCTTGGAGTATCAGGCTGAGGGGGAGCTTAGTTCTGTAAGAATGCTTGTAATCATTTGCTTTTTATTGAATCATTCAACTTAATGAGAAAGCATTTGTTTACTAAACTATTTTCTCTCTTGATTGTGTTTACAAGTTTGTTTTTCATTTCCGCTGCACTTAATCTTATTTTATATTCATTGATTTGTCAAATTCTTACAAACAAGCACAATCATGACAGCCTTCGATCCTAGCAATTGACGTAACAGTTCAGCTCAAAATTCATTGATACTAAGGTTGATTGTATTTAGTTGAAAAACAGAGCAACGAGAAATCATGTTCAAAATGATGGATCAGATTCTCTGTAAAACAACCAAGATGTCATAACATCCACAAATTTCAAACAACAAGTGATGTCATGCAAAAATTACCCATAGTTTTCAGATCTGAAAACATGTCTGGTAACTATGGTATGACTATCTTCATTTAAAATTGATCTCAACTGTTGATATGAAATTTGTGATGTTTTTATCATATTTTTTTTTACTAAAGTATGAACCTCAGATTAACAAAACCTATGTTCATAAAAACATTAGTGTTTTGCTAACTTAGAAAGAGGAAAATAAAACTTTAGTCATAAGATCTTATGTGTTAGAAGGCAGGATGAGAATCCTCAAAAGGACCGAATCAACCCTGTCAAAACACATTAAGAAAAACTGGGGTCTAAACAGTCCAAATCATACGTAATGTGAGAAGTGGTAATAAAACATGTACAAATGTGACCAGATCTCTCAAAACATTGCTGAAAATGATTTTGGATTGAGTATTCTTTCATAAAAACCTCCCAATAAGTATTTTATTACTTATGAATGGGAAGGGTAAAAAGGGAAGAAGAAAAATTACAAAAACTCAAAAGTGTGTTTATCTCAAAACTTTTGAAGACAAAAGAAAAGAGTATAAATCCAAAACACTTAAGAGTCCAAAGTTGGGGAAACAATGGTCATCATGCAACTGTGTGCATTCATTAATTCAGGGAAAGTTCAGGTAAAACTAGTATCCCAGTGATTGAACTTAGAAGAGGATTTTGTAATCAATTGATAAGAAAATGATCCCAAACAGTGATCATAAAACTTGAAGATGATATGATTATGAACTTATTTGAAAAGCTATCAGATCCTTTTAATGATATTTTCAAAACATCCTTTAACTATTTTTTTAAAAGGTGTTTTTCTCAAATAAAACCGGATATATTATTTCATTTTTTTTCTGAATAATATATTTTGTACTTTTACTCATTTTTGATAGTAAAGGTTTTCTCACCGGTCAGGATGTAATTTCCTATTTTTTGTGTGAAGTTACTATCCCTAGAAATAAAATCAAAAGGAAATGGTACATATGTCAAGGTCATGTCAAACTCAAGTTTGTTTATCACAGATCATAAATTGATTGCAAATAGATTCTTAAACTACTGAGATACTCATGTTCTAGTTCAAATAATTAGACACAAAATGAGTAACCTTAGTAGAAAAGTCAGGGATGCTAAACCACTGTCAGGAAATAGTGACCATGTGGCAAACCTAGAACATAATTTCCTAAGAAAAACTGCTGACAATTTAAACTTGATAATCTACATCTAAAATGTATTTTGTTAAGCATAGCATTTCTGGAGCTCAGCAGATGGTGGACATGATACTGTGTTTTACACAAAACAAAATCAATCTCCACATCTGAACAAGCAGATGCTTAAATTAATTGTCAAAAGCTCAACCACTGCTGCACTAACAGTTGTTATGATAAATGGTCTCTCATTGGGTGATCTACCACTGTCTTCCCTTAAAAACTACTGTTATGTCTCAAACATCTGATCTCTAAAGTCTGTCCACTGCTGAAAGTCAACCCCTGTTCTCTCATTTCCTTGATAAACACTGTTGTTCAAAATCAGTGTTTCATCCACTGATATACTATCGGCTGATGCAGTAAAAGCATCCACTGATGGTAAAAATCACCCACTGCTTCATTTATTACCGTTGTAACTACTGATGTTCGTTTCATCAGTGGCACTCAAAACAACTGTCTTCCATTATTTACTCTTTCATCAGGGGTTGGCACGTGGTCTGGTTTTAGCCGTCCGATCATTATAACCGCTGCCACATCAGCACTCACTTTTTCTCTAAAATAAAACCCTGATTAAACCCAAACAGGGGCTCACACTGTCGAATTAAATTCCAAAAATTCTCTTCTCAAAGCAGTTTCCCATACTCTTCTTCACAAAAACATTCTTCGATCTTCTTCATCAAAATGACAAAATCAAAAGCGAAATCAAAATCAAAATCAACTTCTTCATCCACTCCTATAGACGCCACTCAAATGGCTGCTGAACCGAACGAAATACCATACAAAGCTCCTCACAACTACTTGGGTATTCTCACAAAAACCACATCCAACAACACCTTCGACTCCATCATTAAAACCTTATCTGCATCAAAGTACAAAACTTTGATAACAGCAGACGCTCCCATCTTCCTACAAACCCAGAGAGAGTTCTGGAACAAGGCTACCCTTGAAAAACAAGGTGACACTGTCACTGCCATCAACTCCTCGATACAGGGTAAAAAGATTCAAATCTCCCCACAATCTATTTCAGAAGTCTTCAAACTCAATGATCTGAAAGGTAAAACCTCTTTTTTTCTAAAACTGAGTTGAAAAAGGATTTCATGAATAGGGGTTATACAGAGCAACCAAAAAGGGACACCTTACAAAAAGGTTTCTTCCCTTCTGCACCAAGATTTCTATTTCACACTCTGTTGATGTGTGTATCTAATAAACAACTTCTTTCAATGAAATACCATCAAAAATTCAATGACTGGTATATGCAATTCTAAACAATGAAGATTTTAATTATTCCCATGAGATTTTTGATGATTTAGTAAAAAATGTTGATAGCAAAGCATTTCTGCTCTTTCCAAGGTTTTTAAGCTACTACTTTGAACACAAATTTGAAAAGGAAGATGCAGAATTGCCCAAACAAGGTGCCTCTTTTAAAATAAACTGTTTAACACCTGAAACATTCTCTAGAATGTTGGCACCTATAAAAACAAAAGCAGAGGTACCCAAGCAAAATTTAGCAGATGAAACTGCTCCTCAGGTATCGGCTGCTGAGCCCACTGCTCCAGGTGATCAAAGCAGCACACCCACTGTTTTGAAACCCACACCTGCCACCACTAAAAAGACCAAAAAGAAAACATCCAGAAAGCCCCCCAAACCCAAAACAAAGGTACCTCTGGATGATGAGATCCTAGAGTCAATGCCAGTGACAGCACAAAAGTCACCAATAACCACTGCTGCTACTTCCTCACAGAAGATGGAAGAAAGAGCTCAACCCTTGCCTCAAACTCCTCCTGCATCCTCACAAAAGGATCAGGTTGTAAACACAGGGACCCCACAATATGAAGCTCTGGACCCACTCAGATCCATCTTCCACAGTCCTGATCCCAAGGACATGTCTCTTTCAACTCCCTTACCTTCACCCCCCACATTACCACCATCCATATTACCTTTGTTGCATGCAGTTGATATTACTCAGACACAAACCAGTTCCTCTCAATCACCTATCAATGAGAGCATACTCCTACAAGTGACTGGGTCTGATGCTGATATCTCTGCTATCCCAGCAACAACTGAGGAGGTTACACTGCAGGAGTTACAAGTAATTCCTGTCAGTAGTTCAAGAGGAGCAGCAACTACAAATGTTGGATCAACAGATCCGCATTTGGCCAGTTGTTTCATTAGTAAGACTCCCTTGAAGGCAATTTCTACAATAACACCTATGATAACCACCAGTGAGTATGTATTGCCCTCTGGTACCCTCAAAAGTATATCTAGTGTTGAAGAAAGAAGTCCCCAGTACCAAGAACAAGGGGCATCAATGGCTGACTTTTGGGACTCTGTTCCTAATTAACACATTGGTACAACCACTGCTGGTGGGGATTCAGATGATCCTGTTAATTCAGGTGATAATTCAAAGTATCAGGAATTGACGGGCAGGGTTGAAAACCTGGAAACCTCAGTTGCTGAAATATAGGATATGGTGCAGTAGCTGTTAAAAGCTCAGAAAGCCCAATCCACTGCTGCTCCAACTCAAGCACCTGCACAACAGGCACCTGCTGCAAATGAGTTATGGAACATGTTCCAACCACTGCTGGAAAGACAAAAGCAGATGGCAGATCAGCAGCATGCTATACATGTTCAAAAGCTGACAAATATGGTGGAATCAAGGTTCAAAGATACTCAGGCAGATATCAAAGCTATCAAGGCTCACATTCAAAGTGCCTCTGGAAAAGTTCCTCCCACTGTTCTCTTCATGAATGAACCCTTCCCAGATAATGCCAAAAAGGGGGAGAAGATCAAGTGGAAGAAAAAGGGAATTGATGATGGTATATACATTGAGCCAGAAAATAGCCAAACCAAAACTGCAGTATCAACACACACCACACACCACCACACCTACTGCTCCAACATCATCTGTGTCTACAAAACCAACATCACCATCAAAAACTATCACCCCATCATCACCACCTGCTAAAAAGCAGAAGACAACAGGTGTTACAACATCTGCTGTAATGACAACAGTTGTTTCAACAACTGTTAGTCAATCACTCATCACCATTCAAACCCCTGCTCAAAAGCAGAAGACATATGCTGATACATCAGTAGTTGTAATGGCAACAGCGGTTGAAACACTAGTTGTTTCAACAGCTGCTAGTCAATCATCTACCACTGCTCTCACCATTCCTACGTCACAAGCAAAATCCATTTCATCCACAAAGCTTTACAAAAGAAAAAGAGAAACAACTCAAGCCACTGATGAAAAATATGATCCTGTTGCTGCAAAATATCCACTGGAACTAGATGCCGTAAAAATGAGATGAAACAATTTTACACCGAGGATGATCCTTCAAAAAGAAGATTTCCTTCTCTCATAGGCTTCTTAGTTCCAGAAGACATGGATGAGTATCTCGAAATGAAAGCAAGGCAAGCAAAGATTCAAGCTAAACTCGAATGCAAAGATCAAGGTGATAAAGCCATTTCTGAAAAATTGGAACTCTTACTTACAAAAGTCAAGCTGATGAAAGATTATGCACAAGTTCTGAGCAAAGAAAAGACAGATCAAAGAAAGGAGATGAGAAAAGAATTTATTGCATATATCATGAAAGAAAAATTCTATCCAGTTGAAGAAAACCAATTTGAAGAATGGCCAATAGTTGCTCTGAAGCATGAAGCAAACAGGATTGAAAGGATTAAAGGTGATCCAAGTAAGAAGAAGACAGCTCCAAATTGGAACAAATATAAAAAGCTAATTGCTGATCTTACTTCTGAATATAAAAAGAAGAAACAGGAGCTGGTAGATGCTAAAGTGGACACTGCTGATGCCATAGCACAATGGTCAAAACAGCATACTGATGAAGCTTATGAAAGGCTGAAGAAAAGAAGGATAACTGTCTCAGACACTTCAAAAAGGCCTGACTACAAAAAGCTTGAACAACAGATTGAAAACCTCAGAACACTGTTCAAATCAGCAGATAATCCTATTCTTGTGTCAAACCAAGAAGAAGGAAAACAACTGTCTGAAGAAGAGGTAAAGAAAAAGGAAGCTGAGTACTTCAAAGAAACCATCATGAAAATGGGTCTAAAAGAAGAGAGCTCAACAAAGCTTCAGAACCTTTTTAAGAAGGTGTTAACCAAACCTGCATCACCAAACACTTCAACAGGCATCACAAACATTGAGAGGCAAGAGCTAATTGAAAGAGAGACTGGAGAAGACATAGCTGCAGCAAACAATGTCATTGAAATGGCCTTCAAAAGAATGTCTGAAAGTCTGCAAGTGTTCTCAAGGCCAACATCTCCAAACTCATCAAAAAATAAATCTCTCCCAAGAAACCCATTAGGATTGAAAATACTAAAGTGGACGTCTGATCAAAAGACCCACGTTTTGACCATGGTCAGATCCAATGGTGAAGTGAAGTACATATCAAGGAAAGAAGCACTAGGCCTTAGTGTTGAAGATTTGCAGGATCTCCTTGAACTTACACTGTGTAGGGATGAAGATGACACAAGTTCCAAGGATTTTGAAGAAGAATTTAAAAGACAAGCTAAGGAACTTCTGATGAGGAATAATGGTCAAGAATAATGAATGGTTTTGGCATTATCTATTCCAGGGGGAGATTGTTGGGATTGAACCCTACCAGAGGAACAGATAATGAAAGCCAAAACTAGATCACAACAGTGGATTCAGAATAAGCAGCTGTTTAAACTTTTCTTTCCCCTTGACAGTGGTAACCTAACAGCTGATGGATCTAAAGTACTGCTCACTATAACAACTGATGAACCAAACACT
Organism: Helianthus annuus; assembly: GCF_002127325.2. Classification (NCBI taxonomy): domain Eukaryota; kingdom Viridiplantae; phylum Streptophyta; class Magnoliopsida; order Asterales; family Asteraceae; genus Helianthus; species Helianthus annuus. The sequence goes on from NC_035447.2 coordinate 160,962,207, forward strand.
GATGAAACTCTAAAGACTGCTGAAGACAAACACTGTTGCTCTATCTACTGTTGTTTCCTAAGTACTGCTGATGACACAAGCACTGCCCATTCAAGGACTGATCACCTTTGAAGAAAGCACTGATGCTCAACATCAGTGCTCAGGCTACAACAGTGGAACGTGAAGCAGTAGTTATCTCTTGTTTTATATTGTACTTATAATCGGTTGTTAAACATCAGTAGTTTGTATAGAACAGTGTTTATAGGTTGTTAGATGTCACTATCATGGTGACGTCAGCTGAGATGCCTCAGTGGTTTGGTTTACCTATAAATGGAGCAGTACCCTGTACTGTTACATTTGATTGACTGAGTGGTTTCTTCTCCTCCAGTCTAATCCTTTCATCTTGTGCAACCAACCTTGGAGTATCAGGCTGAGGGGGAGCTTAGTTCTGTAAGAATGCTTGTAATCATTTGCTTTTTAATTGAATCATTCAACTTAATGAGAAAGCATTTGTTTACTAAACTATTTTCTCTCTTGATTGTGTTTACAAGTTTGTTTTTCATTTCCGCTGCACTTAATCTTATTTTATATTCATTGATTTGTCAAATTCTTACAAACAAGCACAATCATGACAGCCTTCGATCCTAACATTGTTGTCGTTGATTATTTCACCAAGTGGGTGGAGGCCAAAGAACTCGCTTTGACAACTTCAATGATGGTGCGCAAGTTCATCTGGGAACACATCATTTGCAGGTTTGGTCTCCCACTCAAGATTGTAACCAATAACGGCACCAATTTTGCTTCTGAAGACCTTCAAGAATGGATGAAAGAGATGAAGATTGAGCACACTTTCTCTTCCACTGCGCATGCCAAGTTGAAAGTGTTAACAAAAGTATCGTTGAAGGGATAAAGGCCCACCTGGGCACTAAGAGAAGAGGCTGGGTAGATGAGCTCCCGAGCATCCTGTGGGCTCATCGAACCATGCCGAAAACGAGCACTGGCGAAACCCCCTTTAGCCTGGTCTATGGCTCAGAGGAGATTATCCCAGCTGAAATTGGCCTGCCCTCGCCGTGCTTGACAGCAGTCAACAAAATCGATAACGAGGCAGAGCGCCGTCTTGACTTGGACCTACTCAAAGAGAGGCGTGAAATAGCGCGAATCAAAGAGGCCAAGTACAAGACACAATTGGAGAGGTACTACAATGCGAGAGTGCGCATTTGTACCTTCAACCTAGGAGAGTACGTCTTCAGAGATAATGAAGCTTCCAATGCCGAACGCCCCGGGAAACTAGCACCAAAATGGGAAGGCCCATACTTAATACATGAGGTGCTAGGAAAAGGGGCATACAAACTGTGCACACTGGATGGATACATCATCCCGCGCACGTGGAACGCGCAACAATTGCGCAAATGTTACATGTGACTACTCTCGGCCATGCGCCTTTATCCACGTATGTTGGCCACACGCCTTTTTTAATTTCCTGTGTCGGCTATATGCCCTTTATATTATTTCCATGATGTAAGTTGGCCTAAGCGCCTGTTTCCTAGCTAATGAAAGCATATGCCTTATGTTTTTTCTTTTATCATCATGACTTCTACGTTACAAATGCATGTTAAACTTTTGATTAGCACGAAAACACTTCAGTAAATTACGAGCTCTCGAGTTACGCCTCCAAGGTCTTCCACGAACATAGCGCGAAACCGGGCAGTTACACTCACACGAGCCACACTTACATTTATTCACGCTAACTTAACCAAAGTTTCTAACAACAGCGCAATAATTGTAACCTGGTAAATAGAAAGCAAACATAAACGTTATATTCAAAAAAGCGCAACCGCGCAATAGTTACATAAAAAGTAGCAAAACATCATCAGTTCGATTCAGACAAGCGCGACCGCGCGATGGGTTACATTTAACATCCAAAAAAGAATTACAAGGCACAAAGCCTATCAACACTATCTACTCATAACCGTTACCACCATCATCATCGTCATGCCCATCGCCATCACCATCACCATCACCATTACCACCGGCTGGTTCTTCATCAGATAGCTCCACAGTCTCTAGAGGGTCGAGAATAGCCTTTAACCGTTGGCACCAGTCGTCATGCTTCAGCGCCTCTGTGACCAAATCCATCACAGGCAGTGATAAATGGTCATAGACCTTTTCAGCGCGTGCTAATGCAGCATCAGCCTGATCAGTCACTGAGCAATGAGTGACATCATACTCCTGTCCTAATGCCTCTTTAACATGTTGCGCACACTCCAGATAACCTCCGCGATGACCAACCACGCGCGAGGCATCTATGAGAGCAGCAACAGCCGCATCCAGCTCTGAAGCATTCAGGATAGAGTTGGCCATCTACAATAGGGGTAATGGATAAGAAATAAGATAAACAAAAATAAAGCCTAAGCTAAAAAGAGGAGAACCCTATCCGGACCACTCCTCTACCGCGCATCCATTCAGCCTCAGAGACTAGCGTATCAACGATGCCTTGTGCTTCAGAGTAGTTGTTCTGTGCTACGTTGAGGGCAGAGGTACTGATATCTCGCGCCTCTTCAGCCTTCTGCTTGGTCTCCTCAGCAGTAGCAACTTTTACTCTCTCGGCCTCAAGATCAATCTCTAATGACTCGTTTTTGTCGGTTTGCTCATGCAAACGACGTTTCAACTCTGCAATTTCCACGTCCTTAGCCGCTAGGTCCTTGTCCTTGCTAGCCACTTGCGCTTTCAATTCAGCCTACAAGAGATTGGATAATGAGTTAGTAAAATTTTGACAAATAGAAGTGAAGAAGGAAGAGCTAAAAGTGTTGAACCTCAACGCGCTCCTTGTCCGCTTCAACATCCTCGACCTTCTTTGTTAAAGTAGTGATCTAGGCCTCAAGGTCGGTAATCTTATTGCGAGCGGCATACATGCATTGGTTGTCTTTCTAACATACTTCCTTCCACTCAGCACGCTCTTTTGACAAGAGCTCTTCCGCGACACGTAACTTGCCCCTAAGGCCCTCACGGCCCCACTCTCCGATTTCTTATCAGACTCGAACTTAGTCTTCTCTTTGGAAAATGCAGCCTTAGCCTTCTCATAGTCCTTAACTTGGCTCACCAGGCGCTCACGATACTTTTCCCAGTCAGCCCGTTCTTTCACCATCGTACGCCACTCACGCACGATTTGGTGGTTAGCGACACGGGTGTTGGCTTCCCCAACGACATAAGCATGATATAGTGCATCGTGAGTTCACGCCCTTTGACGGTTGACCTCACCAGGGGGGAAGGAATTCAAGAACCAGTCGCGGCAAGGAGCGAACTCCAAGAAGGTGTCCTTTTGCTTTAAACCCCATGGAGCTTGGTGGGGAGCATCACCGCGAGCCTCCTTGGTGTAAGTTTTATAATATATGTCGCCTACAGTATCCTTAGGACCGATGGGAGTCTGCGGCATGGACCCTCCACCGCCACCAGAGCTCGCACCACCTGCAGCAGTGGATGTTTCTTTATGCGCAGCAAAAGCTGACCCCCCAGTAGTAGAAGTCACTTGAACAGTCTGATTGGGGGCATCAGCATGCGCAGGCTTGGTTTGTTTCACAACCTCAGGTCCCTTACCTAGAGAAGGTTCTTTCCTTTTCTCATGAAGGGGCTGGTCAAGCCCTGTAATATGGATGACTTTCGGACCCTGCTCCTTCTGATGGGCAATAGTAGCAGCGCCCCCAGTCTCCTTGGATTTATCGCCCTCAGGTTTTTCCGCAACTTTCTTTTTGTCTTTCTCTTTCTCTTTCTCTTTTTCCTTATCAACGGGCTTCTCAGCAGCCGTCTTCTTCTCCTTCTCAACCTCCAACCCAGCAGACTTAAAGGGCTTGATCACAACCATGGTTTTCTTCTGCCCCGGTTCTTGGGGGTCTTTAAACTCAACACCCTTCTTTTCAAGGGTTTTCTTCTTGGCTTCTGCAGAACCAAGTGTTATAAAGAGATTTCATTAAAGAAGAACACGAATGCACAAAACTAACCTGGAGAGAATTTGTAGAGAGAGTGCAGACTGCTATGTTTGCCTATCACTGGGGCTTCCCAGTCTTCTACGCCACCGACGCACCAGCAGTGGTCTCTTCTCTGCTCCTCTTCCTGCTTATCAACTTGACAGCAGGTTCTTCCTCTTCTTCTTCCTCTTCATCTTCACCTAGGGCGATGGAAGAATGGGTAGCGCCAGCATCTAGATTCCATGAACCCGCGCTCCCTGAGCTCTTCGAACCAGCGGTGCCGGTCTTCTTCTCGCCTATACGTGACAAACCCTCAAGTGAGTCACTGGTGATAACATAATCCTCCAAGTTACTCTGACGAAATCGTAGAGTACCTTTATTAGCAGCACTGGCAGTCGCGCGACTACTCCCACCCTTCTTGCTGGTCACCTCAGCATCGATGGTGTCACACCCTGGCTTTGCGGAAGGGTGGTTAATTTGGTGTGACTTCTTAATACCATAGCTTAATCATAACAAAGCTATATGAATTAAAAATATGCAAGATCACCCATTAATAAAAAAAATAGTAAAACATTGTCTTAACGGGTTAACACCCAACAACCACAACTTGTCTAAACATTACAAATGCAAACTTAACATAAACATGATTCAAGGACTGTGACTTGTCCAGGAAAGAGTCACAAGCCTCGAACCCTGGATGACCTCGGGCCTAATGCAGCGGAAAACATGCCATACCGCGCCAGATCATTAGTTTCCTGAAATACATGTAAGTTGAAAAATCAACAATAATGTTGAGCGAGTTCATGCGAAAGTGCGTAAACAAACCTTTATCTTTATCAAAAACCTGGTATGTAGCAAATAAGGAAAAAGAGATCACCAATGGTTTGCAAGGCCATTGATATGTGTGAAGTGCAAGTAGGGATGACTCAAACCTAGCGGATTTATGCGTCGGGCACTAAGTCACCCCGAGGTCCGTTATGCTGGACCTGGGGCTGGGCTCGCTACACCCAGATAGATCTACCGCTCCTGTCCCTCGGTCCTACTACGAGGATTAATGGCCTCAAGTTGTGCCTACCCACTCACATGATCTGAGTAACAAACCTCCTTACGCTAACCATACCATGTATAAACATATTCATAATCATTGTAACATGTATTTCACCCCCGCAGTTTATAAAACTGAAAACAGTTAAGAGAAAAGGGGGACATGAACTCACAGTGAGTGCGTCACAATACCAAGTAATCCAAATATCCAACTGCAGCGCAACGACCTACATGTGCTAATTCTATTAGACGGATGGTCGTGCCTTAGCTTTATAGTTTACATTTTCGGGAAACGGTTAGACAACCGTTCCGTGTATATACTTGGTAGAAAATCCCCTTCCCAAGGATGGGGGAATTAATACATGCGCGTTTATAATATTAAGTCTCACTTAATATATTTTATTTCTCATCCCAAAATATAATTATTTTTCTCAAAAATAATATATTTTCTCTTCACAAAATACTTTCCAAAATAATACGTTGACAATATCCGCATTTATGAATATTTCCGAATAAGGCGTAAGTTACGTTTTGGCGATTTAGTGGTAATAGTAATTACCATTGTAACTTATATGTTTGTCGTATAAGCGTTGGTATTATTTTGGGTTCAACAAAGTTAGTAAATATTATTTTTACTCTAAAAATAATATTTATACATTTTCACAAAATAATCATAAACAGTGTTGTGAAAAATATATTTATCGAATAAATATTTATCACGTTTATTTTTGTGAAAACCCCACCTCCGAATATTTGTAAATAAAGTCATGGCGAAATATATTTGAAAATATGTCAAAAGTAGTCTAACACTTGTAAATAATTCTAAGTGTTATATTTTAGAAAATTTCGCCAGAGTTTCCCCTGTAACTGGAGGTGGCCACGCTTTCAAGCGTATCATTTTCTTTTACAAATCATTTCAACACTTCTTTTAAATCAACCAATCAATTTCCAACACATTACACAAGTTTCAACACTTCAAACTTGTAGACTAGTATGTAAAATCGCATTATTACATGAACTTGTAGTTTTTCTAAAACTATTGTGTAGATCTCGTTATATTTAGTGGATCTATGTATAAAATAGTTTAGTCTTGCAAAAACCCCGTTTTTGGAACAAATCACTCTTTACAACTTCCCGACAATTTTTATAAAAATTGTTATTTTGTCGGATCCTTCGTTTCACAAGTGTTCATACACTTGTAGTTTATAAAAATCACCTTTGTAAACATGTTATCCAACTTATATAAAAACATGATTTTCTCGTCACCCGGTTCTATGAATATACCACTTGTACATACGTAGATCGGCTCGTTTTAAATACTATTTTTCATGTCAAAACATTTTTACACAAGTTCATGTTTCCCGTGTGGTGGAGTTTCACCTTTTAACCCTTGTACAAAAGAAACAAGTGTATGTCAAGATTCGGGATCTTAACAAAGTCGGGTTAAATGATGATAAGAGCCACCACAACGTAGATCGGGCCTCAACAATCAACATATTCAAATACTACGACATTTACACAAGACATGACCTTTTATCCAACGATTTTCATGTTTTAGTAGACTTTTTAGATTCAAAAGGTGGGTTACCGACTTTTAACCGTTAAAAATCCTTTTAACCACTTTAGATACGTTCAAGAACTAGTTTTAAATGTTATACCTCTAGCTCGGGGCTAGGGAAGATCTTTGGCGAAAACGGCGTGGATAAAAGCAAATGAGCGAGGTCCTTCAACTTCCGTTTGCTTCCGGCTTCCTCGTATGTGATCCCCGACACTTGTATGAGCTTGGAACTTGCAAGACGAAAACCGAAACGGATGGATGGAGTGTGGGTGCTCTCGGCCGAGAACCAAAGAGAGAGGGAGAGAGTGTGTTGGGTGTTTAGTGTGTGTTCTTGTGTGAAGTGTGTGTGTCTGTTTATATAGAGAATTCTAGGATCATCGTCCATCGGTTTACAAGTCTAGATATCCACGATCAAATAAAATAATAAAAAGAGGTGTACCCTCTAGTTCCAAAGGGACCAAACCGGCCCTAAGGGGGGTGGGGTCACCCGGTTGGATCTTGATCGTACAGTTAGAGTTTAGTTAAGTTAAGTTGGTTAACTTTAAGGATTAACCCCGTTAGTTGTTTAATGCGTTATAAAGCGGGTGTTAGGGTAATCAGGGACCCTAACTGGCTCAGAAAAATACCAATAATATTTCTGGTAATATTTTTATGTTCCGGGTATAGTCCGGTTGTTCGGTTGGATAGTAATCCGTTAAAGTGCTTAAATAATCCTTTAAGCGTCGTAAATAATATTTTTAGCGACACAATTTATTCTGCAAAGTGTCAGGAATATTTCCTCATGTTTTGGCACTTTATTAATTAGCTAGAAGCTAGTATGTTGACAGAAGTGCTGTGTTTTGTGCTTAGAATACGTTTTAGGCACATCCAATCTCTGTATCTTATTCCTAGAGACGTAATTATACAACCCTTGTATTCCTACACACACTATGGGTGTAGTAAAATATTTCTGGCTCATACAGGCCTTTAGAGGCAGTGTCTGCCTGATGCTGGCTATATCAGCATGTCAAATAGGTTATCCGTTCAAGTGCTACTGTGCTTTTCTGCATCATGTTTGTCACTAGAGTTCAGTAAGTAAATAATGTAGTGACGGAAAAATCAAAGTATGATGCAGATATGTACAAGTATCAACAATCAAGTAGCAGTTTATCAGAAATCTCAGTTAAGCACAGTAATTAGGCAACAATTAATAGTTAATTAAGTCATACGGATACCTGGTTTAGTGAGGGTTGTCACATTCTCCCCCCGTTAAATAAATTTCGTCCCGAAATTTTAAATTCTGCTTGTAGAAGCAGGGTTCTCAGGAAATAAATGGGGGTATTTCTCTTTCATTCGGTCTTCACGCTCCCAGGTGAACTCAGGACCATGTCTACCATTCCAGCGAACTTTGACGAGCTTGTCACTGCTCTGGCGGGTCTTGTTAATTTTCCAATCCGTGACCTCGACAGGTTCTTCAACGAAGTGGAGCGTGTCATCAATATGGATTTCGTCGGTAGGAAAGGCAACGTTAACTTGAGTTAGACTTCTCTTCAGATTGGATACATGAAATGTATCGTGAACATTATTCAGTTCGGCAGGTAGATCCAACTTGTATGCTACGGTCCCAATTCTCTCCAAAACCTTGAAAGGACCAATGTAACGCGGATTCAACTTCCCACGCTTCCCAAAGCGTGCCACACCCTTCCAGGGTGATACCTTCAACAAAACCATATCCCCAACCTCAAACTCTTGAGGTTTCCTTTTCAGATCTGCGTAGGTCTTCTGGCGGTCGCGAGCCGCACTAATGCGATCTAGGATTTGCGCGATCTTATCTGTAGTTTCCTGAACTACATCGGGACCTACCAATTGTCTATCACCTACGTCAGCCCAACAAAGCGGTGATCTGCACTTGCGTCCATATAAAGCTTCGAATGGCGCGGCACCAATACTGGTGTGGTAGCTGTTGTTGTATGAAAATTCAACCAGGGGTAAATGCTTATCCCAGCTACCGCCTAAATCCATCACACATGCTCTCAGCATGTCCTCCAATGTCTGAATCGTCCGCTCACTTTGGCCGTCGGTCTGCGGGTGAAAAGCTGTGCTCATATTCAGCTTTGAGCCAAAAGCTTCCTGGAAGGATTGCCATATCCTCGATACGAACCTCCCGTCTCTATCAGAAAATAATCGAGAGAGGTACTCCATGGCGTGTAACAATCTCTCTCATATAGATTTCAGCCAATTTGCTTGTATTATCCTTCTCGCTGATAGGTAAGAAGTGTGCTGACTTCGTTAAGCGATCCACTATCACCCAGATAGTGTCATGGCCTTTTGGCGTTCTTGGCAACTTCGTAATAAAATCCATGGAGATTTCTTCCCACTTCCACTGGGGAATTTTCGGTTGCTGCAGAAGTCCCGAAGGCTTCTGGTATTCCGCCTTAACTTTGGCGCAAGTTAAACATTTGCTCACGTAAATAGCAACTTCGCCTTTCATCCTAGGCCACCAGTAATAATCTTTAAGATCCTGGTACATCTTATCCGCTCCAGGGTGGATAGAGTACCGTGACTTGTGAGCTTCTTCAAAGATAACCTCTCTTAAACCACCAAACAGAGGAACCCAAATCCTTTTCCCAAAACACAATGTTCCTTCCCTGTTTGGCACCAACATCTTCTCCATCCCACGGAGATATTCTGACTCAAGATTTCCCTCCTTGAGAGCTTCCTTCTGTGCTGCACGAACGCGCGAGGAAAGGTCGGTCTGAATTATCATCTCCATAGCCCTAACCCTTATGGGCTTGATTCTCTCTTTACAACTTAGGGCATCAGCGACCACATTCGCCTTCCCTGGATGATACTTGATCTCGCAGTCGTAATCGTTCAACAACTCGACCCATCGTCTTTGCCTCATGTTCAACTCCTTCTGGTTGAATATATGCTGGAGGCTCTTGTGATCTGTGAAAATCGTACACTTTGTACCGTAAAGGTAGTGTCTCCAGATCTTCAAAGCAAAAACCACTGCGCCTAGCTCCAAATCATGAGTGGTATAGTTCTTTTCATGCACCTTCAGTTGGCGTGATGCGTAGGCGATAACCTTTTGGCGTTGCATCAACACACAACCCAATCCTTGACGCGATGCGTCGCAGTATACCACAAAATCGTCGGTACCTTCCGGTAGAGCTAAGATCAGCGCGTTACAAAGCTTATCCTTCAATATCTGAAACGCCTCATCCTGTTTGATTCCCCAATCAAACTCCTTATCTTTCTGCGTGAGGAGTGTCAACGGTTGAGCGATCCTTGAAAAGTTCTCGATGAACCTTCGATAATAGCCAGCCAAACCCAAGAATTGCCGAATCTCGGTTGGCGTCTTTGGCGTTTCCCAATCTTTGATCGCCTCAATCTTGGTTGGATCCACGTGGATTCCATCTCCATTCACCACGTGTCCAAGGAATTGCACTTCCCTTAGCCAAAACTCACACTTAGAGAATTTGGCGTACAACTGTTCCTTCTTTAGCAGCTCCAGAATGGCTCTAAGATGTTGCTCGTGCTCGGCCTTCGTCTTTGAATAAATCAAGATGTCGTCGATGAATACAATCACGAACTTATCCAAGTACGGCTTAAAAACTCGGTTCATCAAATCCATGAACACTGCAGGTGCGTTTGTCAAACCAAACGGCATAACAAGAAACTCGTAGTGTCCATAACGAGTTCTGAAGGCTGTCTTCGGGATACTCTCCTCCTGTATCCGTAGCTGATGGTATCCAGATCGAAGATCGATCTTTGAATAGAAGCTTGAACCTTGAAGCTGGTCGAACTGATCATCGATTCTTGGCAGGGGATACCTATTCTTGATCGTCAGCTTGTTCAACTCTCTGTAGTCGATACACATACGGAAACTACCGTCCTTCTTCTTCACAAACAAAACTGGAGCTCCCCAAGGCGAGAAGCTTGGTCGGATAAAACCCTTGTCTAACAACTCTTGAAGTTGTGTCGACAGTTCTTGCATCTCAGACGGAGCGAGTCTATAAGGTGCCTTAGCTACAGGCGCAGCGCCTGGAACTAAGTCGATGCGAAACTCCACTTGCCTTTGAGGTGGCAAGCCAGGCAAGTCTTCCGGAAAGACTTCTGGGTAATCCCTCACGACAGGGATGTCTTCGATCTTTGGCTCAGCAGCCTTCTTATCCACAATGTGTGCTAGAAAAGCAACACATCCTTTCCTCAAACACTTCCTTGCTTTCAGGCAGCTAATCATCCTTAACGGCGTCTCACGCTTCTCCCCATGAACAACGATGGTCTCACCATCATCGGTCGGGATACGAATAATCTTCTCGTGACAAACTATCTCTGCCTTGTTACTCGATAACCAATCCATCCCTACTACCACGTCGAAGCTTCCCAACTGGACTGGTAGTAGATCGAGAGCAAACTCACGCTCTCCCAGCTCGATTACACAACCTCGAATCACCTCGTTAGCTTCTACTAACTTCCCATTCGCTAATTCGATCGAGTAAGGTATATCTAACTTACATGAACTTAGAGTTTAGTTAAGTTAAGTTGGTTAACTTTAAGGATTAACCCCGTTAGTTGTTTAATGCGTTATAAAGCGGGTGTTAGGGTAATCAGGGACCCTAACTGGCTCAGAAAAATACCAATAATATTTCTGGTAATATTTTTATGTTCCGGGTATAGTCCGGTTGTTCGGTTGGATAGTAATCCGTTAAAGTGCTTAAATAATCCTTTAAGCGTCGTAAATAATATTTTTAGCGACACAATTTATTCTGCAAAGTGTCAGGAATATTTCCTCATGTTTTGGCACTTTATTAATTAGCTAGAAGCTAGTATGTTGACAGAAGTGTTGTGTTTTGTGCTTAGAATACGTTTTAGGCACATCCAATCTCTGTATCTTATTCCTAGAGACGTAATTATACAACCCTTGTATTCCTACACACACTATGGGTGTAGTAAAATATTTCTGGCTCATACAGGCCTTTAGAGGCAGTGTCTGCCTGATGCTGGCTATATCAGCATGTCAAATAGGTTATCCGTTCAAGTGCTACTGTGCTTTTGTGCATCATGTTTGTCACTAGAGTTCAGTAAGTAAATAATGTAGTGACGGAAAAATCAAAGTATGATGCAGATATGTACAAGTATCAACAATCAAGTAGCAGTTTATCAGAAATCTCAGTTAAGCACAGTAATTAGGCAACAATTAATAGTTAATTAAGTCGTACGGATACCTGGTTTAGTGAGGGTTGTCACAGATGGTAATAACCTTCTTCTTCTTACTTGGTTTTTTCTTCTTCTCCTCTGGGTCAATCCCGAAGATGCGCAACACACCTGCAAAGATGCTAGACCAGGCACTTACTTCCCCATTCGAAGACCCTACAGACTCCTCGCTGGAAAGATAAAGAATCTCTTTCCCAGCAGAAGTCACAGTGCGAAAGGGCCGGGGGTTAGGTATATGCGCACCTTCTGTTTCAGTGGGAGGATCGGCCCTTTAAGTCTGGCCCTTTGACCTTCCTAAGAAATGGTTGACTTCTGGTAGGATTTAGGGTTTTAGGAATATCCTCAATCATATCCTGAGACTACATCTTGAACTGATATCCTAACATTTTTATTCTTTGCAGCAAACTTCAAGGAATTAGCTCCCCCAAGTGCCGAATCGGAAGGAAGAATAAAAGAAATCTACAAGCTTCCAGAAAGTGAGAGGAACTTTACCCTGCTACTTACAAGTTCAAGTCAAAGATCAAGTTCCGAAATGTCTGGTGAGTACATTTATACACATTAAGTCAATTATATTTTTTATCAATTCAAAAGTTAAGCGTTTCTCCCTTGTAGTGCCAGTCATCAATCTTGAAGGCTTCCAACTCGATGAGTTGGATAGTTATTCCAGCCTCGCACCTGTCAAGCAAGAGATCAATCCGAAGCCAGCTGATACTCCAATGCCTACCAGTTCGAAGACTGCAACCGCTCCCAAAGCTCCTCCAGCATCCAGGAACTGGGCCTCCAGCTCCCGGAAGAGAAAGGAAGCAGACCACCCTACTACACCTCATGTATTCCCCTTTGAGAATCATGGGTTTACTGAATCCAGCAAATTCATGACCGGCTTCCTCAACCAGGTTAGTATCCTTGACCTATATCCTGCAAAATATGCTGGTTAAAAATGTTTATTAAGGCTAATACCTGTTCCCTTATTTTGTAGGCTCTCGAACGTCTGGTATTCCTTTATGAAGACGCATGTGGCACAAACGTCATGCTAGAGAGTAAGCTGAAAAAGGCCGAAGCCACCATTGCGGACCAAGCAGCGGTCGTCACCGCTAAATCAGAGCATTACGAAGCTAAATACAAGGCAATGGTCCAAGAGCACCAGTCTGCCATCCAGAAGGTCACTCACGAGGCTCAAGCCAAGTCCGATGCTGCCCAAGTTCAACATGAGCAGGATATGGCTTCATACCGGGAAAGCCTCAAGAACTCTGTTATCGTCTCCCTCCTCCAGGCCAGACTGAAGATGGCTTACGAAGCCATGGCTATGGGATTTGAATGTCCTTCATGGAATATCAAGGCTTGGGAGATGAAACTGAAAGATCTTGGTGGTAACCCTGTGGAGCCCCCTTCAAAGCCTGCTGTAGAAGAACCTGCTAAGGTGACCGAGAAGGTAGATGATGCTGGTGCTTCAAAGGATGCTGGTGGTGATGCTGGGGCGAATGCTGGATAGGATGTTGGAAGGGATGCCGGAGAAGATTTTGCTGATGAAGTCATGATGGAAGAGGGTGTTGCCCCTTAAGTGCAGCGATGTGGGCGATGATGGATGTATGTGCCAAGGCCGGAGCCCACTTTTTAAATTTGATGGTTGTGCTTTGTTGAACAATTTACTTTTCCAGTCTTTGAACAATTTACATTTCCTGCATTAGAACAATTTGATAACCAAAGGTGGATGGGTCATGGGTTTCAGGATGAAGCCCTTGGTTATCAATTAGTATAATCTATTTTGAACAATACAACGGTTGGAGGCGGATGGGTCTCGGTTTGAGATGAAACCTTCAATCATTGTGTAAATATGGTAAGGAACCTATTATGCTTTTGGTGTATGGGCCTTGGTTTGAGGTGAAACCAAAAGCACAACTTTTGACATGTTAATAATATAACCTGCTTTTGACTTACTTGCTGTTGTTTTTCAATTTTTCATTACACATCGCTTAGTTTAGATTTCAACTTTGCAAAACTAGTGCAATCATTTTTTGTAAATATCCTGATCAATATTTTCAGCGATATCCTGCAAAGACTTTCGTCTAATAGAGTTTTCAAAAATCAAACAATTCAGATAAAGTCTCTAAAGAAAAAAGGATAGTTTATTCTTCAAAATTCGCTTTGATAATACTTGTTCGACCAGAGTATTAGTTTTTAACCCAAGTATTATATCCCAAATATTCCAACCAAATATGCTGAAACATATTCCGAAAACCCATTTCGAGAATATATCCTTAACCAGAATAGAGTTAATTACAAAAATGGGTCCTGTGGTTTATACATAATTTCGCCTTTGGGTACTAACTTTATTTTTAACAGATTTAGGTTCTATGGTTTCAATTTTGTAACACCTTTGAGTACTAACACCAAAATTAGTTAATTAATGACTAAAATACCCTTGCATTTTTTTAAGTTTATCAATGTAACACATTTGGGTACTAACACCTAATTTTATTTAAGTTTAAATCAATTTTACAAAATCTATTTATTTTTTTATTTTCATCTTTTTATTATATCTCTTAATTAACATAAAGTCTATTTATTTTTTTTATTTTCATATTTTTATTAAATTTCTTGTTTAACATAAAATCTATTTGTTACACCAGTATTTTTTTAAATAGATTTTTTAAATAAAATCTACTAGCTATATAGTTTTATGTAAATTAAATTTCTTACTAGTTTTAAATAATGTAAACCTTACTCATTTTCAATTTTGGATATATATGATTGATAATAATAATAATAATAATAATAATAATAATAATAATAATAATAATAATAATAATAATAATAATAATAATAATAATAATAGTAGTAGTAGTAATAATAGTAATAATAATAATAATAATAATAATAATAATAATAATAATAATAATAGTAATAAATATCTTTCATGTCAAAAAAATTGAGCCATTTTTAACTTGTTTTTTTTGTTCATTTACATTTTACTATTTTAGAAAGATATTTAATTTACATAAAATCTACTAGTTGCACCAGTAAAATCTACTAGCTATATAGTTTTATGTAAATTAAATATCTTTTTTACAAAAAAACGAGTTAAAAAAAGGCTTAAATTTTTTTAGTTTTATCTAAAATATCTAGCTATATAGTTTTATCTAAAATACCTAGCTATATAGTTTTATGTAAATTAAATATCTTTCTAAAATAGTAAAATGTAAATGAAAAAAAAAACGAGTTAAAAAAAGGCTTAAATTTTTTTACATGAAAAATATTTATTATTATCAATCATTTCAATCCAAAATTGAAAACGAGTAAGGTTTACATTATTTAAAACGAGTAAGAAATTTAATTTAGATAAAACTATATAGCTAGTAGATTTTATTTAAAATGTCTATTTAGAAAAATACTAGTGTAACAAATAGATTTTATGTTAAACAAGAAATTTAATAAAAATATGAAAATAAAAAAAATAAATAGAGTTTATGTTAATTAAGAGATATAAAAAAAAAGATGAAAATAAAAAAAATAAATAGATTTTTTAAAATTGATTTAAACTTAAATAAAATTAGGTGTTAGTACCCAAATGTGTTACATTGATAAACTTAAAAAAATGCAAGGGTATTTTAGTCATTAATTAACTAATTTTGGTGTTAGTACCCAAAGGTGTTACAAAATTGAAACCATAGAACCTAAAAATGTTAAAAAATAAAGTTAGTACCCAAAGGCGAAATTAGGTATAAACCACAGGACCCATTTGTGTAATTAACTCACCAGAATATTTAAACCTTTTCTAAACATAGTTTCAAAAGTTCAAATGACTTAAGTAATGTTCACAAAGGAAAGATCATACCGGGAATTGAGTATATGTCACAACCCCTGATCCCTAGTTCCCGGGAACGGGCGGCCGCGAGCCAGTTTCGGTGGTATCACATTTATTTATCCAATTTGGCAGCGGAAATTTTCATCAGGACCGTAGTTAGGAAATATTTAATCAGAGTAAACCACCTCATTTTATAACACTAAACACATGGGTAAAACTCAAGTTTTCAGTACATACATTTCATAGGAATAAATCCTATTTTATTTAATAAAAACATCTATTTTATTCTTAGGTAACTTTATTGCCACTTTTCCAAGCCTTCAGTGCTGTCCAGCTGGCTTCTAATTGGCTTTCACATTTTGTTACCTGAAACGCGTTTTAAAAACATTTTGTCAGTGGGAAATACTGGTGAGTGAATCCCAGTTTAATCAAGTTTATATAAAAAGTCACAGTGAACAGTATTGAGGGCGCATCCGCAATTACATTTGTTTCCAAGTTATATCAATTACCACCACACGGTAATGTCGTTCCGACTTATGGTCATGTTATTCCTTTACCAGGTGGTAACAAATTTTGTATACAAAACCCCAAATTTACCGACTGTAATTGTATTCTTACAAATACTCAATAACTGTCATTCGCATGGAAAGATATTTAAGGTTTTGTAAAAACAGTAACAAAAAGATTTACAAAAAGTGGATCAACTCACATTGCTGTCTTAGGTTATTCTTTAGGGTTTCCTGGTGAATATCTATAATTTACACAAATACACCTGTGTTAGTATAATAACCCATTTTAACATTAGTAATACCCTCCTCGAGACGGCATTCCAACGACTACGTCAGGCAGAACCACGACAGCCGTTACGGAACCCTAGATTAATCGGACAGAGTATCTAATACGTCTCCAGGGGTTATAATACTTACATCGTAGCAGAACCTCGCTATTTTAGGGGGTATTGGACTCGGGTATAATGCCACTATATGAAAATTTGAGAGAAAGAACGATTTTGAACGAATTGTCGACTGAAGCCGATGGCCTCTATTTATAGGGTCTGATCTTGACTTTCTCGCGGCCCGCGTAAGATAAGGCAAGGCCTTACGCGGCCCGCGTCAACATCCCGTCAACGCATAGCTTAGCTGGGTCAGCGTATAGGTTCGCCACGATGATGACACGTGTCATCACCGGGCTGCGCCACCATTTGGGTCACTCGCGGCCCGCGTCAACTAACGGGAATTCTTATGCGGCCCGCCTAAACTAAAGAAATCAAAGAAATCCGGTTACACATTCATACGGCCCACGTGAATGCTTGGGGTGGGTCTACGTGGCCCGCCTCAGCTTAAGATTTATTGTTTTTAACTTATTTTATATGTTATAATCTAATTTGGGCTCAGTTTTCACATACGGGATATAATATAAAACACATTGGGACATTTTAATATAATAGGGTGTCGGAAAAATTATGAGGGTATCGGTTTACGTTAGGGTTGTTCCATCCTCCCCACCTTGTTTTAGAGCTCGTCCTCGAGATCTACTGGAACAAGTGCGGATATTTCTTTTGCATTTCTGATTCAAGCTCCCATGTGTACTCAGGTCCTCTTTTGGAGTCCCACTTCACTTTGACCAAAACTAATCTCTTATGCTTGAGATTCTTAATTTTTCTATCTTCAATCTGTAGAGGCCTTTCTATGAATTTCAATTGTTCATTAACCTCTATATCCTTGAGAGGTACTACGAGTGATTCGTCAGCTAGACACTTTTTGAGATTAGATACATGAAATACATCATGTATTCCTGCCATTTCCTCTGGCAGTTGTAGCTGATAGGCTACAGGTCCTATTCTTTTAATAATCTTAAAAGGTCCAATATACCTGGGACTTAGCTTTCCTCTTTTGATGAATCTTACCACTCCTTTCCAAGGAGAGACTTTTAGTAACACTTTATCGCCTACTTGGAATTCTAACGGCTTACGTCTGTTATCAGCGTAGCTCTTCTGTCGATCACGTGCTGTTTTCAGTCGTTCCTTGACTTGAATGATTTTGTCAGTTGTTTCTTGTACTATCTCGGGTTCAGATAGTTGTTTTTCCCCAATTTCTGCCCAACGGACTGGGGTTCTGCACTTTCGTCCATAAAGTACTTCGAATGGTGCAGCATTGATACTTGTGTGATAACTGTTATTATAAGAAAATTCTATCAAAGGTAAGTGTTCGTCCCAATTACCTCCGAAATCAATTACACAAGCTCTAAGCATGTCTTCCATGGTCTGGATTGTCCTTTCGCTTTGTCCGTCCGTTTGAGGATGATAAGCGGTGCATAGATTCAACTTGGTTCCCATTGCTTTTTGGAAACTTGACCAAAAATGAGAAGTAAATCGGCTATCTCTATCAGAAACAATTGATAAAGGAATTCCATGTAAGGAAACAATTTCATTTACATACACTTTAGCTAATTGTTCCATGCTAAAGGTTTCCTTCATCGGTAAGAAATGAGCTGACTTGGTTAGCCTATCTACAATCACCCAGATGGTATCATTACCTTTTCTTGTTTTGGGTAATTTGGTAACAAAATCCATTGTTAACAATTCCCATTTCCAAACTGGCATTTCTAATTGCTGTAATAAACCTGAGGGTTTCTGATGTTCAGCTTTTACTTGTGAGCAAGTTAAACATTTAGAAACATAGACTGCTATATCCTTTTTCATTCCTATCCACCAGAAATTTTTCCTTAAATCCTGGTACATTTTATCATTTCCTGGATGCATCGTATATTTAGATTTATGAGCTTCTTCTAATATACGGTGACGTAAATTTCCTAATTTAGGTATCCACATTCTCTTTTTATGGAACCTCCAAATTCCATCCGTTCCTTGTTCTAATTCCTTAATCATTCCTTTTAATTTTTCAGTATCTTCCTTGATTACTGATTCTTGTGCTTCTCTAATCTGATCATTTATATCTACTTGTAGATTTAATTTAAGAGAACGTACCCTTTTTGGCTTTTCGTGATACTTTCGACTTAAAGCATCAGCCACCACATTGGCTTTTCCTGCATGATATTGGATATCACAATCATAATCACTAAGCAATTCCATCCAGCGTCTTTGTCTCATATTCAATTCTTTTTGCCCAAAAACATACCTTAAGCTCTTATGATCTGTGAATATGGTAAACTTACTACCATAAAGATAATGTCTCCAAATTTTAAGGGCAAAAATTATGGCTCCTAATTCCAAATCATGGGTTGAATAATTCTCTTCATGACTCTTAAGCTGTCTAGAGGCGTAAGCTATAACCTTTTGACGTTGCATTAACACACATCCATAACCTAACTTAGAAGCATCACAATAGACTACAAAGTCTTCAGTTCTTTCTGGTAACGCTAATATGGGTGCATGGGTCAATCTTTGCTTAAGGATTCTAAAGGCTTCTTCTTGTTTTGGTCCCCATTCAAACTTAGCAGATTTACAGGTTAACTTAGTTAAAGGAATAGCTATTCTAGAAAAATCTCGAGTAAATCTTCTATAATAACCGGCCAATCCTAAGAAACTTCTAACCTCGGTTGGTTACTCAGGAGTTTTCCATTTAGTAATTGCCTCAATCTTTATTGGATCCACATGAATTCCTTCATGATTAACTAAATGTCCAAGAAATTGTACATGTTCTAACCAAAATTCGCATTTTGAAAACTTAGCGTATAACTTTTCTTTTCTTAATAAACTTAAAAGTAAATGCAAATGCTTTGCATGCTCCTCTTTACTTTTCGAGTAAATTAGAATATCATCTATGAAGACAATTATGAATTTATCCAAATATGGCTTACATATTCGGTTCATGATGTCCATAAATGCGGCTGGGGCATTAGTTAAACCAAATGGCATGACAGTAAATTCATAATGACCATACCTTGTTCTGAATGCGGTTTTAGGAATATCCTCTTCTTGTACCTTTAATTGATGATATCCTGATCTTAAATCAATTTTAGAGAAAAATCGAGCTCCTTGAAGTTGATCAAACAGATCATCGATCCTCGGTAATGGATACCGATTTTTAATCGTGACCTTGTTCAATTCACGGTAGTCAATGCACATACGCATTGATCCGTCCTTCTTTTTAACAAACAATATCGGCGCTCCCCATGGCGATGAGCTTGGTTGTATGAATCCTTTCTCCAACAATTCGTCTAATTGATTTTTCAGTTCCTGCATTTCAGCGGGTGCCAAACGGTAAGGTGCTTTGGCAATCGGTGCTGTCCCTGGTAACAGATGGATTCTGAATTCAACTTCCCTATCTAGCGGCAGTCCTGGCAATTCCTCTGGAAAGACATCTGAAAATTGGGACACTACTGGAATGTCTTTTAATTCTTTTCCTTTTGTGTTAGTGATTATAGAAATCAAATACACTATAGATCCTTTTCTTATATAACTTGCAGTTTTCATCACAGAGATGAATTTAGTGGATCTAGATGGCTTATCTCCTTTAATTGTGATCTTTTCACCTTTTGGTGACTTTACTTGAATTGACTTTTGATCACATAAAATACTGGCTTTATTGGATATTAACCAATCCATTCCTAATACAACATCAAATCCTGCCAGATTCATTGGATAAAGGTTTGGAATAAACTTTTGATTAAAAATTTCTATTCTTGCTCCCTGCAAGATTTCAGAAATCCTAACTGTTTCTCCATTTGTTGTCTCTACTAGACATTCTTGTGGTAGTTTAGTTAATGATTAATTTAGGAGTTTGCAAAACGAAGTATTAATAAAACTTTGGTTTGCACCAGAGTCAAATAATACTTTGGCAAAGGTATCATTAACTAAAAACGTACCAGCTATGACGTCCGGGATCATCTTGGCTTCATCTGCAGTTAGAACAAATGCTCTGGCATTTTTAGTGTTCTTGTTGTTTGTAGCTGGAGCTAACTTTGGATAGTTTGGCTTGATATGACCTTTTTCTCCACAGTTGAAGCACATTCCATTGGTTGGTTTTCTTCTGCAGGTTTCTTCCTTATGTCCTGGTGCTTTGCAAAAATTGTAGAAAGTAGAGCATCTTCCTGAATGCTTCTTTTTGCAGGCTCTGCAGTATGGTGCAGAGGTAGAACCTATATTCCTACGGTTGGAATTCCCAGAACGGAATTCTTGGGTAAGCCTTTGGGATAGGTTTCTTCTCTGGTCTTCTTCTCTAGTTCGTACCAGTTCATCAGTCAAGGTATTGGCTAGTTCTACAACTTCTTCTATGGTTTGGGGTCTAGCTGCCTTGACTACATGTCTAATGTCTCCAATTAATCCCCAGATGTAACGGGAGATTAATACCAGCTTAGGTGATGCAAGGGTTGGTACTATCCTAGCATATTCAAAGAATGTGGTAGTGTAACCCTTACTGTCTACCCCGGTCATTCTAAGATTCAGAAACTTATTTGCTATCTGTTCCTTTTCATTGGGAGGGCAGAATTTCCTTTCTACCATATTTTTGAACTCTTCCCATTCCATGTTATAGATTCTATCACTTCCTCTTGACTGGAGGATAGTGTTCCACCACTCTAGAGCTGCATTCTTAAATAAATTAGAAGCAAACATTATCCTATCTTCTTCGGCACACTTGCTTATTTTTA
Source organism: Helianthus annuus (assembly GCF_002127325.2). Taxonomy (NCBI): domain Eukaryota; kingdom Viridiplantae; phylum Streptophyta; class Magnoliopsida; order Asterales; family Asteraceae; genus Helianthus; species Helianthus annuus. The sequence continues at coordinate 160,983,361 of NC_035447.2, forward strand.
GAACGGCCTCCGTTTTCTCTATCCAGCATAGAGCTGCAATGGGTCCTTCATTACCCGAGAATTCTATTGGTTTGCAGGACCAGAATTCTTTATTAGAATAACCATGTGGCATGGTTCTTCTTCTTTTGGGAATGGGCGCTTGAAGTACAAGTCCATTGCTCACGTTGTGTTCCGGTTCAGTTGGTCGCTTACTGCTATGCTTACTTTTATTATTCGCTTCTTGAACCGTTTGAATAATAAATGGCATTGCATCTATAATTCCCTGTGCCACTGTGTGTTGAACGGCACTATTATCCATTTGGTTTCCATTGTTGTTTGGATTCTCATTAACCATGTTATTGTTACTCTGGTTATCGTTATTCAGATTATCTTGATTTCCCTCGTTGGCTATCTGAATTTTAAACATTTACCAAATGTTAATATCACAAATAATATTTGAATATAGCCAATCACGTGACACGCACTTTTAGTCAAAAGCATCGAGCATTGCGACTTTTACTCTATTCATATAGTATGCATCATTACACACCAGTACTGAATTTAAAATTACAATACCGACTAAAATGTAAAGCTACAAAACTAATAGTATGCATCCGTAGTTTTTTTTTTCTAACACGTACACACATATATTATTATATTATTATTATTATTATTATTATTATTATTACTACTACCCTTTCCACCATCACATTTACTGATATGGATTCATCCAAAAATCCATATTGCGCTCGTCGTATTTCCATACGAGACGCTCTCCCACCTGTCGCATTCTCTCACTGCTTTCTAAAATTTCCTCACCGAAAGTCCTAAGTTCTTGTATGTTTTCTTCACTCATTGGGGGTGCAGGTTCTAGGACTAGGTTTGGAATCTGGGGTGCGGGTTCCTGGTACGGAGGGATAGGGGCCTGGTATGGGTAGGGATTCTCTAAGATCTCCCTAATGTATGCATCACTAACGTAATAGGGATCTTGAGGATCTAACCCCGGATAGGCTCCTAAGTTGGGTATTGGCACATTTTCCTGTATCGGGTTTTGTTGCACATAGTCCCTAACATCGTCCCACCAGGGGTCGTAATCGTTTGGGTCTAGGGGATTTGGTGCAGGTACCGTAGGTATCTCCTCCGGGTTGTAATCAGGCATTTCTACTTGATTTTCAGGGTTTTCTAGCTCCATGGGTTGATTAGGATTTGGTAGTTGTGGTTGGGGTGCTAGCATTTGCTCCAGGTTTGGGTCAGCAGCAGTGGTAGCTAAAATATGGATATTAGCTATACCCCTATTGAGCATATCTGGGCATAGGCATCGGTTTCTCTTTTAGCTGCGGCTAACACTCGCTGTTCCTGCAACTTTTTCATACGTTTCCTACGCTCATGTGCTCCCCTACTGAACCATCCCCTCTTTTTCCGAGGAAATGGCTCTTCAGATTGAGCCTTAAACACAAAGATTCCTTCTTTCGTATCAGCAGAGTACCCTGAGAGGGCAGGCTGAGAAGAGGAGGTGCCTTCGCTCCTAGGCGAACCAGACAATTGACGGTACGCGTCAGATGGTCCTTGGTCGCTCATACTGTAAACTAACAGATAGTCAGATAACACATAACAAGAAAATACAATTATGCACGTATTCCCGTAATTTATTTCCTAACACTTTAAATTTTGATGTCAGCAGAACACTTCTGTAGCTGAATCAGTGGCATAGCTCTGATACCACCTTCTGTCACAACCCCCGATCCCTAGTTCCCGGGAACGGGCGGCCGCGAGCCAGTTTCGGTGGTATCACATTTATTTATCCAATTTGGCAGCGGAAATTTTCATCAGGACCGTAGTTAGGAAATATTTAATCAGAGTAAACCACCTCGTTTTATAACACTAAACACATGGGTAAAACCCAAGTTTTCAGTACATACATTTCATAGGAATAAATCCTATTTTATTTAATAAAAACATCTATTTTATTCTTAGGTAACTTTATTGCCACTTTTCCAAGCCTTCAGTGCTGTCCAGCTGGCTTCTAATTGGCTTTCACATTTTGTAACCTGAAACGCATTTTAAAAACATTTTGTCAGTGGGAAATACTGGTGAGTGAATCCCAGTTTAATCAAGTTTAAATAAAAAGTCACAGTGAACAGTATTGAGGGCGCATCCGCAATTACATTTGTTTCCAAGTTATATCAATTACCACCACACGGTAATGTCGTTCCAACTTATGGTCATGTTATTCATTTACCAGGTGGTAACAAATTTTGTATACAAAACCCCAAATTTACCGACTGTAATTGTATTCTTACAAATACTCAATAACTGTCATTCGCATGGAAAGATATTTAAGTTTTTGTAAAAATAGTAACAAAAAGATTTACAAAAAGTGGATCAACTCACATTGCTGTCTTAGGTTATTCTTTAGGGTTTCCTGGTGAATATCTATAATTTACACAAATGCACGTGTGTTAGTATAATAACCCATTTTAACATTAGTAATGCCCTCCCCGAGACGGCATTCCAACGAGTACGTCAGGCAGAACCACGACAGCCGTTACGGAACCCTAGATCAATCGGGCAGAGTATCTAATACGTCTCCAGGGGTTATAATACTTACATCGTAGCAGAACCTCACTATTTTAGGGGGTATTGGACTCGGGTATAATGCCCACTATATGAAAATTTGAGAGAAAGAACGATTTTGAACGAATTGTCGACTGAAGCCGATGGCCTCTATTTATAGGGTCTAATCTTGACTTTCTCGCGGCCCGCGTAAGATAAAGCAAGGCCTTACGCGGCCCGCGTCAACATCCCGTCAACACATAGCTTAGCTGGGTCAGCGTATAGGTCCGCCACGATGATGACACGTGTCATCACGGGGCTGCGCCACCATTTGGGTCACTCGCGGCCCGCGTCAACTAACGGGAATTCTTATGCGGCCCGCCTAAACAAAAGAAATCAAAGAAATCCGGTTACACCTTCATACGACCCGCGTGAATGCTTGGGGTGGGTCTACGCGGCCCGCCTCAGCTTATGATTTATTGTTTTTAACTTATTTTATATGTTATAGTCTAATTTGGGCTCGGTTTTTACATACGGGATATAATATAAAACACATTGGGACATTTTAATATAATAGGGTGTCGGAAAAATTATGAGGGTATCGGTTTACGTTAGGGTTGTTACAGTATACCCCTAGCATCAAACTTCAATCCTTTTGCAACTTCTTCCACTAAGATGTCCCCAGTCCGAGATACTTGGTACACTAGGTCCAAATTTGATCTTTTGAGCTCTACACCATCGCCTCAGAAGGAATGTCCCCTGTGTATGAAGCCTTTGAACACTTAGAAAATTTTTTAATATTATGCGGGGACTAGGTCAGAATTTCTGTTCAGCAGAAGTCCCGGAATAATACCTCAGATATCACTGAGTATAAAGACCTAGTATCTCAGAAAGAGGGACCTTTTAAACAAGATTTCGGGGGTCACCCATATATCCAAGAAATTGTTACCCACGAATTAAGCAAGTTTGAAATTTAGGTTTATATCTCGTCACAATCTACTAAATGTGCAAAAACCTACTGGCATATCCACAGTGAGATTGTTTATCACAATTTAACTTTCCATTTCTTTAGCATGTTGTGACATCCACTGATGTACTATCATTTCCTCTTTTCACAACACAACTCATTTTTGTTTTTATCATGTTTTTGGCTTTTTCAAATTTTCTAACGTTTTTGGATTTTCTGAAATTTTTAATTTTTACTCCCCCTAAAATGCAAACACATTTAAGAAATTTGAAAACAAACTGTACAAGTAAAGTGACAACTGATATCGAATTGCTTCAATTCGCCATCCACTTGGCATAAATAATCAGAACTCCCCCTTTCAACAAACTATTTTCTCAATTTGATTTCAAACCACTTAAGTTTGTTTTAATCAAAATGATTTTTCCGGAAAATAAATTTGTTTTTACCACTTGTAGGGAGGGGTTCATCATCTTTGTTCATTCATTCACTTGAATGAAGATTACATCAAGTTCAATTTAATGACCTTGATGAATCACCAATAAGATCAAATCACTGTACCACTTGTAAAAAAAACATCACCTGTACCTAGTGTAGGAATAAAACATCTACACAAAATCAATTTACCAATCAAGATGCCGATTCCTGCTTCACATTTACCAACCTGGAAGCTCCGGCATAGTCACAACCTGTAAAAATTTAAGCAATTTTAAACTCTTTCACAAAAACAAAATTTTATCAAGAAAGATGCCGATTCCTGATCCACGATTACAAACTAGGGATCTCCGGCAAGTCAAGTTTTTAATGAAAGAAAATGTCCACCAAATCCTGACCAGCCTTGGGTGATACCAACTCCTCTTTTGTTAGGGTGTATGTTGCTTTCTTTGTAGCATAAAAATCCTTTACCCCTTTAACTTTCCTATCAATCATCTTTCCAAAAATTTTCTTTACATTCCCATTAAACGCTTTCTCAACATCAAATTCATTCTTTTCAGAATAAAATTGATTCGAGATCTCAACTTTCCCAATCTTTTGTTTAAAATTTTCAGTCCTCAATGGTGGAAAGTTCTCATCATCCATTTGAGGAACTGAGTTTTCACTCTTTTTAACAACCTGTGGCTCTTCTGATTTTGTGGAATCAGATTCATCGCCAGATTTTGTCTCAGATTTCTTAACAACCCATTTTTGGTTGTCAAGCTTCACACTTCTCCTGTAAAACCTCTTTGAACAATCACCAACTTCATAAATTGAATTTTTGAACACTTTAAATTTTTCAGTTGGTGGTTCGGTTTTATCAACAACCACTTCTTTTAGTTTTCCAGAAACTCCCTGTTTAGTTTTTGTTGCTAACGGACAGTTCCATGCAATGTGACCAACTTTTTTTTTTGGGTAAAGGGTTACCCCGGTGAATTTTATAAATAACCAAAAAAGAACAGGGTGTGACAAGAGATCGACACACACTCCTAGCCAAGGCATACCCCGACTAGGGAGAGAAAACATGACAATCCAAGAAAACAAAACACAGCCAAGCTAACTTCTAGACATAACACTGCCTAAAAAATAAACAAAAAGCAATCCAACACCTCCTTAGCCTGGATCCGAAATTGTATCCATCTTCGAGATCTGCCACTTCTCTATGATCTTCATGTGATTCGGGTCTCTACCAAACTTGAATCCCATTAATTTAAGCCGAACGGTATTAATAATAACATGAGAAAGCATAGACGGGGTACGATGAAGATTCGAGAATAACCGGTTGTTTCTTTCTTGCCATATGAAATAAGTAGCTGCCCCAATTAGAATCTTGCAAACAATCCTTTCAAGATGCCTGGAGTTAGCACTATGCTCCATCCAAGCCATGATCGAGCTCCATGAGTTATTGACGCTCCCCATATCGACCCTTTCCCTCACTGTTTCCCACACCTCAAATGCATAAGAACACTGGAAGAAAAGATGATCCCTAGAGTCACGGTCATAATAACATAGCGGACAACACATGAGGATGAGGTTAGTGGCACTACCCGCTTCCCAAATAGCTATCCTATCCTGAGTCTTTAGCTTGTTATTGATTGCTAGCCACAAGTGAAACGAGTGTCTTGGGACACACTGGCTAAACCAAACCGAGTCCACCCAAGCGACTTTATTGTTCCTCTGTCGAAGAGCGTTCCAAGCTTCCGAAGAGCAAAATAATTGTATATTACCTTCACTATCCATCCACTGAGTTCGATCCATCATATCCTCCATTAGAATGGGTGGCATAATATCTATTAGAACCGGAAATAAATCATACCACGCAATAGGCCATTTCCACTGACCATTATCATCAAGAAGATCCGCAACCGAAACGCTTAGATTGAAACCTGCATTGGCAATGATTCTAGGAGAAATAAAGCGACGAAGAGGGCCACAAGAACACCAAGTATCACTCCAAGCATTCGTTTGGCGACCGCTTTGAATAGATTTCGTGTATCAGAATGGTTCGTTACTCTGCCCAGTTGTCCCTCAATGAAAAGTAATGCTCATGTCTAAATGTGAGCCAAGGGTGTCATGTAGTACTTGTCATAAATCAGATACAAATCAAATTCAGAGATGACAGGAGTTGGCACCTCGTGCCTAAAAGGCTGCCTCTCCCAGAAGAATATTCACAAGCTATGAAGACTTGTCAGTTTCCTTGTTTGCATGAGAGTGTACTGTTTACATGGGACCATCAACGATCACCCTGGTGATATTGTTTCCGTTTCAAGTTGTAAGTAGACTAGTGACAAAATCCATGTCAGTCTGTTCTCTTTTCCATACATGTGTTTCTGGTTGCTAAAACCCCGCCTTGACCTTCTCACAAGTCAAACATTGTTCTCATGTGTTGCTATGTGGGCCTTCAGGCCCGGGCATCTGTATATGGTCTTCAGGTTTAATACATCCTATCAAAACTCAGATGAATAGGATATCGAGGCCCGTGTGCTCCGCCTGCACCAGTCCCCTAAGGTTGCTGTAGAGTGAGGTCCCTATTCGTTCCATGAATTAGCAAATATCGCCCAACCTGCTAAAGGTTGCTCCCTCTACGCCCCGCATGGGTCAATCTTGAAAACTCTCTTCCTTGCAATGTGACCAACTTCATTGCATCTAAAACAGGTTCTGGTTTCTTTTCTCTGAACTTCATTTTTCTTCTTCTCAGCAAGAAATTCTTGATTTGATTGTCTCCAGAATAAGCTTTTCTTTTCCCCCTCAGCAGACGGTCCTGAAACAAATTTTGTATTTTTAGAAATTTTCTCATTTTTGTAATTTTCTGGTGGAATAAAACCTAAGCCTTTCTTTTTGAAATTACCATTATGGTTTGGTTTCTTTCGAAATTCTAAAGCATAATTGTAACCCATTTTCTTGTTTATCCTTTGTTGAACCCTTGAGGTGTATTTTTTAGGTTTTTCAGAAAGATTTAAATCTTTTATTTCAGAAATATTAATTTCTGTTAATTTGAAAACCTTTTTGATGAATTTAGTTTTTACACCTCTTATTGGAAACTCTTTATCAAAATATAATTTGTTAGAATCATTCAAAGTATATACAACTTCAAATGTTTCGTCATTCAAATTGGATTTCGATAACAAAAATTCTTTACTATAAACCCGTTTTCCCGATGATTTTGAACTCTTTTCAGACGAACTCGAAATCCTAACTGACAAACACGAACTTTCGGACTCGGACTTTGACTCTGACTCCTCATCCTTATCCAACACCTGATCGGCCATTCTCTTAATTAATTCGGACTCATGATCTGTGTCGGACGCTGTGAATGTGATGTCAATGTTGTCTGGTAATACATTGGTTAACTCAGACTCTAACTTTATATTGACCACCTTTTTTACTTGTTCCTCGTTTGGTTTCCTAGGCGAATACCCTTCCCAAATCGGAGGCAGACACTTATTGTAACAGACACTCTGTTTCTTACTAGTATCCTTCTTCTTTGACTTCTTGTCTTCAAATGCTTCAAAACCTGCAACAGTTGGATAAATTCTGTCAATTATATAATCAGAACTTGTATAACTTTTCAACAATCTTCTGATTCTTTCATTTTCAGCTTTCTCAGTTTCCAACTCTTGCTTCCATTTTGCACATTCTTCGATGTAAAAGTTTATCTCTTTCTGCTTCGACATCATTGTTGCATTCATCATTTTCAAAGCATCTTCTCTTTCAGAATTAGTTTTCTGCAAACTATTCACCGTTCTGTTTAATACATCATATGACTCTTTCAAATTCTTGATATCAAACAACAACTTTTCTTTTAGCTTTTCTGATTTACTAAACCTCTCGTTTTTTTCTTCACATTGTTTGCAAGATTCTGAACATGTAAGACATGGTTTTGTGACTTCAACAATCTTTTCAACCTCCACAATCTTCTCTACTTCAACTATCTTCTCAACAATCTTGATTTCTTTCATTTCTTTTGCAGCTTTTCTCTCTTTGAATTTCTTCAGTTTATCTGCAAAATAAAATTCAAAACTGTCAGAAGATAAATGAGTTTTTCCAACATTAATCTGTTCAATTTCTTCATCATCACTGCTTTCTGTTGAACTATTTTCTGAAGAAATGGATTTTTCATCATCATCAGATAACACAGCCATCCATTCCTTCATCAACTCTGCTCTTGAACAATCTGAGCAATAAAAGCTTTAACATTTGGATCAGCTGGAATGTACTTGTCCCAGCTAAAACCTTCAGCCATTTTCTCATCATCTCGATCAATAATGCCATAATAAGCCTTCTTATTTGCATCTTTGATCATTTTTCCATGTGCAGTTTGTGAATCCTTCTGTTGATGCGGTTGATGAATGATTTGCTGATATATAGCCTTCCGATAGTAATCATCTTTTCCGAAAGGATTCTTTGCTCCACTAGTCTCCTGATTTTTGCACTCTTTTTTGAAGTGACCTTTCTCCCTGCATCTAAAACAAGTAACTTTAGATTTATCAAAACCTAAAGCTGAAAGATGAGCATCCAAAAAATCATTTCTTCCAGTAATCATTTTGAATTTTTTAGCTCTTCTCAGGACACTAGCTAAAGCCCATTTTATATCCATAAGCTCCAATTCTTCTTCATCAATCTGGTCGTAATCTTCCTTTGTTAACATTGGATTACCAATTCTTCCAGCAATCAATCCTTCGTAAGATTCCAACGCATTAACCAGCAATGCCATATGATTTTTCACAACTTCTTCCGAAAAATTTTGTCCATTTTGAAGATGTAATGCCACATTGCATTGAATCATATGTCCATTACCAACATTTTCACTTTGAACACTTGGAGGATTAACACTTGAAAATCCACTAGTGTTGACTGAACTTTGACTGACTGATCCAGATGAATTTCCTGCACTAAATGCGGTTTGGATCTTTGGACTTGCTTCAACTGTTTGAACATTTCCTTTGTAGTACAGTTTGATATCCTGTTGATGAATTGAGCTGTTCATTCTGGCAATTTTCTGTTGTTCAAGATCTTGTGCTTCAAGTTTTTCAATAAATTGTCCGATTGACAATCTGCTAAACTCTCCAGAATTCTTTAAGATAATGAGATAAGTACCCCATTCTTTCTGTGGTAAAGCGTCAGCTAGCTTTGTCACACCCCCAAAATCCACCATGCGGAGTACCACCGCTTGGAGGCGTGACGTAACCAGGATCGAGCCACCAATCATACTGAACAATGTATTTAAGTAAATAAAGCCAACCTCAATACGATTGGTGACCAAAAGCTAGTTAACCAAGTTTTAATGTAAACAGCGGAAGCATAAGCGTGAAGTCCAAAACATAAGTCCATAGTTTATAAGTTAAAGTTCAAAATGCAAGTTTAATAAGTTCATAAGGATTTGAATATTAAGCACGGAACATAACAGTCCGTACACCACAACGACTCCTTCCTCGTGCAAGCTCCAAGCATTTAGCAAACTGTAAGGCATGTAACAACGAGTCGACAACAAAGTTGAGTGAGTTCACGGTTGGTTGATTAGTTTTAAGTTGTTTCTGAAAACGTGGTTTGTCTTTCGTTGGCGTAATTGCCGTGGGGGTTACCCCGTAGTTGAAAGAAAGTTTAACCAGTTCATTCTTTATTACCCATACCCTGTCCATGATTAGTGGGGGCTTCCCCATGTGAACTACTAGACCGTATGATATCGACTACTACGCAAGTAAGTTGTGCCCTACATCAGTGTCTATCATCACTGATGGTTTGCCATAGTCCATTAGTACACGCCCGTCCGACTGGCACGGTGTGAGGTTTGTTAAACCTAATAGCGCTATTAAGTAATGACCCGCTCGCCATTGGCCTCGGCGATTAAGTCGATATAAAATGAGGGACTTATGATAGAGTTTTGTCAAGTAAGTTTTAAGGTTGTTGTCCTACTCAAGGAGGACGAACGTACGTAGTTCTCCCAAAGAGAATCCGCAGGATTAATACTGGCATCCTACCCGAGGAGGATGGGCGTACATTTCCTACTTAAGTAAGATATGTAGATTCCGTTTTTAATTCTTTAACCCATTCCCAAACCACCGGGAATCCCATGCCTTAGAAAGTGTGTGAACTCACCTCGGTTTGCTCGGTTAGATTCTCAAATATAGCTAACAGTCGAGGTCGGTCAATCACGTCCTAATATAATTACCAGTTAATCATTTAGTGGTTTTCAAATAGAGGACAAAGTTCCTACACGTATCTATCACATAACATGCATTACTTTGACGGTTTATGCCCATGTAACCTCCCCATCTATTCCCATTCACAAATAAACATACGATATTTCACATAACACTTTTATCGACACATAACATGTTAGATCATTCACAGATAACATATTCGACATTTAGACACGCAAATCACTACTTATGTCGTTTCAACTTAATTATCCGAAACTGGGCTGTTTTCGAGCATTTTAATAAAATAGTTATCTTATTTCAAAAATTCCCAACTTTTTACAGAAGATGCTAAACGACCCAAATATTATTGTGTAAAAATCTCGGGATCTAATTCATCACCAATATTTTATTAAAAATCATTGTCCGGACTGCAATCAGATTCATTATTTTCTGACTGCAACCCACGGAATAATTCACTAAAAATTCATTGTAAGTAGGATTCGAAATTCCAGTGGGACAATTACTACGACATCAGTGTCCATCTACTGTAAGATTTCATGGGATGATTCGACACGGAACTCAAGTTATGACTGAAAACATATCGCCAATTTTCTGCAGAAAAATGCAGCTCTAGCTGCTGTTACGGAATGACACTTTAAAAATAGTAAACGAAGTCCAAAAATTATGATTCCAGTGCCATTAGAACCGTATTTCATAATACATAAATCTAGGCTTCAGAAAATGCATTTTTCGTTAAGTTATGGTTCTGTTACAGCTAGTTAAAGGCGGCTGGAAATGCAGATCAGCAAGCTGTTTTCAGTCTTTTAACATTATAAAGTGTGTTCGATTGATTCCGTTAACATGTTTAGCGATCACAACAATACTTATAGCAGATTATCACTTATATATTACAGATTTATCATGCAATATCATATTTCATTCATTATTTTAACACTACTTCAACATATGTTAGATGATGTTCAAGATTTGTTTATGTTCATTAGAGTTCTACCTTTTCGATCTTTAAACATCATTAACCACTCAACAATCATGTAAAATGCAAGGATCTAAGTGCTTACCACTAGCACAAGGCTAGGAGAGTTCGAGTGTAGAAAAGTGGTGGATAAAAGAAAACGAGAGCGGTCCTTCAACTTGCGAGTGCACCAAGCTTCGTTGTTCACCTTCTTGCACCTTTGTATGGATGGATAGTGGCTATAAAGTGGCTTGATGGTTGGTGTATAGTGGTGATGGGTGGCTGCCGAAAACAAGGAAGAAGGAAGAGGGAGGAGAGCTTGTGTTGTTGGTGTGTTGGTGAAATAAAATGGTTAATCTCTTGTGTTAATTTATAAACCATCACCCAACTTTTACCCGACATGTAATGTGTCCATTAGATACTAAACATCATCAAATAAAATAATCTAAAGTGGTGGAGGGTGTCCCATATGGGGGGATCGATCAGTTGGGGGGGATATGGTTAAATTTCAACTAACTAGTTAGGTGATAGTTAGTTTGGTTAGAGATTAAAATAGGGTATTAGTGTGTTATGTAATACACGGGTGTTAGGGTGTTCGGGGACCCTAACTAGCTCAGAAAAGTGTAAACAATGTCATTGACAATATTTTTATGTTCCGGGTAAAGTCCGGTTGTTCGGCTGATACTGTTCCGTTAAAGTGTTTAATTAATCCGTAAAGTGTCTTTTATGTATATTTTTGTAACACTTTTAATTTCTAACACTTAGGAAGTTATAACTGACTATTTAGTGACTTTTCTGCATACGACTAGTATGTTAACAAGCACATGTAAGCATAACACAGATATCAGAAAGCAGTTAAGTAATTCCATACAGTCGTCAAGCACTTTAGTTATCAATAATAAATTGTACGGAATACATGGAATTTTGAGGGTTGTCACATTCTCCCCTTGTTAAGAAAATTTCGTCCCGAAATTTAGCACGTGGTTACTGAGGAAGCTATTTATGTTACGTTGGTTTCCTGGTTTTCCTGAGGTGTCACATCATCCCCCCGTTGATTTGGAATTTCGTCCCGAAATTCTGCAGTAGCTTCAGTCTCAGTAGTGGTTGCATTTTTCTTAAACAACTGGGGATACTTGAGTTTCATTTGGTCTTCTCATTCCCAGGTATACTCTGGGCCACGACGGGCATTTCAACGAACTCGGACGAGAGGTATCCTGGTGTGCTTGAGAATCTTAACATCTCGATCCGTAATCTCTACTGGTTCCTCGACGAATCGCACCTGGTCGTCGATAGTGTGACAACTCGTATTTCAAACCTATCTTTGTGTAACGTTATGTGATTACGTTAACTTTATTTGAATAATAGGTTATGATTATGTGTTTATGAGAATGTATGTATGATGTAATCGCACAACACACACCCGATCGCACAACTCATTCGGGCTATACAACTTGTACTCGAGTCCATAGGGCAGCCCAAGTTTGGGTTCGGCCCATCCCCATTAGTTCGATTAACACATAGGGTGTTAGTAACCATCTCACACTTTACCAAAAACACACACAAGTTTACAAACCCTATCTCTTTCTCTCCTCTCAAAGCCGACGACAAACACACCCTCCTCCACCAAAGCTCTAGTGTTCGGATCAATCCTTGTTCTCATTTATAACAGGTTAGTGTTCTTATTGATTGTTTGTATATTGAATGATGACGTTTGATGTTCATGAAAATCGTTTCGCATGTGTAGCTTATTTAAATCATTGTAGATTTGATAATCGTATGATGTTAAGAATCGGATGTACGTTTATCGGCTGATTATATGTTTTGTTGAACTAATGTTAAAGATGATTGATAACAGAAGGCATGATAATCGACTGTGATGTGCTACTGGTTGTTATGATTGGTGTGTATGTTAGTAATCACAACCTTGAATCGGTTAGGGTTCATATGAACTTGATGATAAAAACCTTGTTTTGATCGAATAAAGGGTTAGATGGAAACTGTTTGATTGTTTTGACCAAGTAAATGCAGAACAGGAAATTGTTGAATGACTTAAACCGATTGCATGAAATTAGGGAGTAACATAACTGATCGCACAAGATCCATCCCTGATCGCACAAGGTATGGATCGCACAATACGGTCGCACAAGCTAGAATATGCGAGAGTACAACTGTTTAGAAATTATGTATAAATCATTTATGCATGATCGCACAAGACAAGTCGATCGCACAAGGTGGTGCCGATTGCACAAGTCTTGGGCCACACACACACTATTGGACTTTATTATGTTGATTCGGGCCTCAAAGCCCAATCCCAATCGCACAAGGCGATAGCAATCGCACAAGAATATCAGAATCGTACAAGGCTCATGTTACTGTATGGGTTGTTTTCATGTTGGACTATTTTTATTATTTGGGCCGGGTATCATTGGGCTTCAACGGGTGACTCGCACAAGACTGTTAGACTTGTGCGAGCCCATTCTTATGAATCACACAAATCGGTGATGTTATATACTTGACAGTTGTGTATTTGCCATGAACTATACATGCTCGTAACTTGTTAGGCTATGTGTAAACATACATGCAATACGTGAATCAAAACCTGACTTATATGGTAACCATGTTAGGCCGTGGTTAACCATTCTTAGCTCAAGCAACCTTTTGTGTATCTGCCGAGCAAACCAAGGTGAGTTCACACTCTTACCAAGGCATGGGATTCCCAGGGTCGGGAATGGGATTGGAAGATTTCTTGTACTTAAGTTATTATCGGGATTACGTACTATAGGCCTCGGGAGAGGAAGGTTATTGATAGATACTGCTAGACTAGTGATACATATACTTCTCTTCGCACACACGCCGGGTATGGCTGCGATAATAGAACCAATCTTCGCACACATGCCTGGAATGGCTGCGAACCATACACTAACCTTAGCACACATGCCGGGAGGGCTGCGATACAAATATACCTAGTCTAGAATACTTGGGAAACTCCCACTAATCTTCGCACACATGCCTAGAGGGCTGCGATACAAATGCATATGATACATGATTGACTAAGCGAACATACGACCTACTATAATATTACGATCACTGAACAATCAACTGTGAACTCGCTCAACTTGTTGTTGACTCTCTGTTACATGCCTTGCAGGACCTTAGGTACTCATGGAGCTTGCACGGGAGGCGCAGTCATTGTGGGCACGGATTGTGGATATTATGATAAACACTTTTATGACATATCAACTGAATACTTATGTTGGGTTTCACAATTATGCTTCCGCTATACAATAACTATGTTTGGATTTGAACACCTTTTATATGATGGATTGGATTTTACTATGTACTTATATTGTTCAATATGATTGGTGGCTTGATCCTGGTCATGTCACGCCTCCATGCGGTGGTACTCCGCGTGTGGATTTTGGGGGTGTGACAGATTGGTATCAGAGCCATTGGTTATAGAGAACTTGGTTTTAATAAGGGGAAAACGTTTTTATTAAAACCAGACTATAACCAGTACAGTGCTCGACGATCCACAACGACGCCTCGCTCCACGTGCAAGACTCAACATCCTGGGTAATATGGTACATGTTTTATTGCCTACTTGCTTGATTACATAGAACTTTGCTCAGGGTATGCTTAAATACACATAACCACTATTGCTTGAGAACACTTGTGTGCTTACTCTTTTTTGTCATCGCACTTTTCGCGAACCTCACTCACTTATGTTACCTTTACTATGAAGATCATGTCTGGACGTATTAACATGACTCAAGCCTAGTTGACGGCTCTCATTAACGAACAAGACGCTGCGGCACTTGCAGCCGCACATGCAGGAGGTATATCCTGCAGTCGTAACTCACACTAGGATTTCTAGATCCTACACTCCTAAAACCAACTCTTGTGTTTAACCTTGTCCTATTCTTATACACAATAGGACAACACGCACAGCAACCTATTTGCACTTTCAAGAATTTCATGCACTGTCGTCCTAGTACGTTTAGTGGCACTGAAGGAGCAGTGGGACTCCTCCATTGGTTTGAGAAGCTCGAGTCAGTGTTTGAAATGTGTAAATGCCCTGAGGCTCGCAGGGTGAAATACGCCACTGGTACTCTGGAAGGAACTGCGCTGACTTGGTGGAACGCGCAAGTTCAGATATTAGGGTTGGCAGCTGCTAACGCCACCCCTTGGAACGATTTCAAGGAACTGATCAAGCGAGAATACTGCACACGTGATGACATCCACAAGTTGGAAGTGGAGCTTTATCATCTGAAAATGACAGGGTCAGAAATTGAGGCGTATACGAAGCGGTCAAACGAGTTGGCCATTTTGTTCCCAACTATGGTGGACCCTCCAATCAAGCGCATTGAGTTGTACCTCAAGGGTCTAGCATCAGAAATTCAGAGCCATGTGACATCGGCTAACCTCAACAACATCCAGGATATTCAGCGTCTTACTCATCGCCTCACGGATCAGGCAGTGGAACAGAACAGGCTGCCTAAACGTATCAGCGCTACTGCTACCGCTACCACTTCTGCTACTCCCGCTACTCCCAGTGACAACAAGCGGAAATGGGATGGGGATTCCAGCAAGGGCTCAGCTACCGTTCAGTCTCAAGCACAACAGCAGCGCAAGAATAGTGATTACCAGAGCCCGGGTCAGCAAACTTATAGTGGTCAGGGGTAGGGTGGATATCGGGGAATTCACCCACTGTGTAACAGGTGCAACAGACACCACAGTGGTCAGTGCCACAAGGGCCGCTGTCAGAGATGTCTCAAGATAGGGCACGAAGCTAAAGATTGCAGGAGCTCACGACCTGTGAATCAGAACCAACAACAACCACCAGCTCCTCAAAGCCAGCAGCAGCAACAACAACGGGGCAACAGGGGATGCTTTCAGTGTGGTGCTGAAGGCCACTTCAAGTGGGATTGCCCCCAGTTGAACCAGAATCGCAACAACAACAACAATCAGGGAAATGGCAACAACAACAACGGTGGAAACAATAATGGCAATGAAGCTAGGGGACGTGCATTTGTGCTGGGGCAGGGAGAAGCAAGGAATGATCCCAACGTAGTCATGGGTAAGTTTCTTCTCGACGACTTTTATGTTACTGTATTGTTTGATTCGGGCGCGGATACAAGTTATATGCCAAATGTTAAAACGTGCACCAACTCCCTTAAACACCAAACATGTCGTAGAGTTAGCTAACGGTAAAAGTCTAGAGGCCACACACATAGTTCAGGGTTGTAATCTTATCCTCGCTGGTCAGACTTTCTCTATCGATCTCATTCCCATAGTTTTGGGTAGTTTCGACATCGTCATTGGGATGGATTGGTTATCCCAACAGCAAGCAGAGATCTTATGCAAGGAGAAGATAGTTCGTATTCCCCGTTCTGGTAAAGAACCTCTCGAAGTTCAAGGCGACAAGAGTGGTGCTGTGGTAGGCATCATCTCCTTTCTAAAGGCTCAGAAGTGTTTGCGTAAGGGCCACACTGCCATTCTGGCACTTCTTACCGATGCATCAGCAAAAGAAAAGAAATTGGAGGATATTCTAGTTGTACGCGATTTTCCTCAGGTGTTTCCTGAAGATTTACCCGGTCTACCGCCTCATCGCCTGGTCGAGTTTCAAATCGAGCTAGCACCAGGAGCAGCACCGATAGCACGTGCACCGTATCGCTTAGCTCCATTAGAATTGGAAGAACTATCGACACAGCTACAAGAACTCTTGGATAAGGGATTTATCCGACCTAGCTCTTCGCCCTGGGGAGCTCCAGTATTATTTGTGAAAAAGAAGGACGGTTCCTTCAGGATGTGCATTGATTACCGCGAACTGAACAAGGTGACAGTGAAGAACCGCTATCCTCTTCCACGTATTGACGACTTGTTCGACCAGTTGCAAGGGTCGAGCTACTACTCCAAGATAGACCTGAGGTCAGGTTATCATCAGCTGAGAGTCCGGGATGAGGACGTCTCCAACAGCATTCAGAACTAGCTACGGCCACTACGAGTTTCTTGTCATGCCATTCGGATTGACAAACGCACCGGCAGTCTTCATGGATCTTATGAACAGGGTGTGCAAGCCCTACCTAGATAAGTTTGTGATAGTATTCATCGATGACATCCTGATCTACTCTAAGAGTCAGGAGGAACACGAGCAGCATTTGCGACTTATTTTGCAACTTCTTCGATCAGAACAGCTGTACGCCAAGTTTTCAAAATGCGACTTCTGGCTTCGTGAAGTCCACTTTCTAGCCATGTGGTAAACAAGGATGGGATCCACGTTGATCCATCCAAAGTAGATTCGATCAGGAACTGGCCTGCACCGCGTACACCAACGGAAATACGCCAATTCTTGGGTTTGGCGGGTTATTACAGACGATTCATAAAAGATTTCTCAAAGATTGCACAGCCGCTTACACTACTGACACAGAAGGGTGTCACCTACCGTTGGGGCAATACTCAGGAAACAGCTTTTCAGCACCTAAAGGATAGGCTCTGTAGCGCACCTATTCTTTCATTGCCAGAGGGCACGGACGATTTCGTGGTTTATTGTGATGCATCCATTCAGGGTCTTGGATGTGTATTAATGCAGCGCGACAAAGTCATTTCCTACGCTTCGCGCCAACTTAAGGTTCACGAACGGAACTACACGACGCACGATTTAGAGCTGGGAGCTGTTGTTTTCGCGCTTAAGATATGACGACACTACCTGTACGGTACCAAGTGCACTATCTACACCGATCACAGGAGTCTCGAGCATATCTTCAAGCAGAAGGAATTGAACATGCGTCAACGTCGATGGGTTGAGCTACTGAACGTTTACGAATGTGCCATCAAGTACCATCCAGGCAAAGCCAATGTTGTGGCTGACGCTCTCAGTCGAAAAGATACTATACCTAGACGTGTGCGAGCACTACAGCTTACCATTCAGTCCAGTCTTCCTGCACAGATTCGAGATGCTCAGGTGGAAGCATTGAAACCAGAAAACGTCAGGGCAGAAGCCTTACGCGGCTCAAGGCAACGATTAGAACATAAGGAAGACGACTCCTACTATGTAACGGGGTGTATTTGGGTCCCACTATATGGCGGTTTGCGAGAACTTGTGATGGATGAAGCACACAAGTCTCGCTACTCGGTACATCCTGGTTCAGATAAGATGTACCACGATATCAGGACAACGTATTGGTGGCCTAGTATGAAGGCCCATATTGCAACTCATGTCGACAAATGCTTGACCTGTGCGAGAGTCAAGGCAGAATATCAGAAACCATCAGGCCTACTTCAGCAACCTAAGATACCACAATGGAAATGGGAGGAAATTTCCATGGATTTTGTTACTGGCCTGCCTAGATCTCAGCGTGGTAACGATACTATTTGGGTGATTGTGGATCGACTCACAAAGTCTGCACATTTCCTGGCTATTAAGGAAACGGACAAGTTCTCCACTCTAGCAGACATATATCTCAAGGAAGTTGTCTCAAGGCACGGGGTGCCAACCTCTATTATTTCGGATCGTGATGCACGATTTACTTCAGAACTGTGGCAAGCAATGCACAAATCTTTTGGCTCACAGCTAGACATGAGCACCGCTTATCACCCTCAGACAGATGGGCAGTCTGAGCGCACGATTCAAACCCTAGAAGACATGCTTCGGGCATGTGTTATTGATTTTGGCAATAGCTGGGAAAAGCGTCTCCCTTTAGTGGAGTCTTCGTACAATAACAGTTACCACACCAGCATTCAAGCCACTCCATTCGAGGCATTGTACGGGCATAAATGCCGGTCACCTCTCTGTTGGGCAGAGGTGGGGGATAGTCAAATCACAGGTCCAGAAATGGTAGTTGATGCTACTAAACGGATTGCACAGATACGGCAACGCATGGCGGCGGCTTGTGACCGTCAGAAAAGTTACGCTGATAAGCGCAGGAAACCCCTCGAGTTCCAGGTTGGGGATCGAGTGCTACTCAAAGTTTCGTTCTGGAAGGGTGTAGTTCATTTTGGTAAACGGGGTAAACTCAATCCGCGGTATGTCGGACCGTTCGAGATCATAGAAAGAATAGGCAAAGTGGCCTACAAACTGAACCTACCAGCTGAACTCGGTGCAGTTCACAACGTTTTCCACGTGTCGAATCTGAAGAAGTGTCTGTCA
This sequence comes from Helianthus annuus, assembly GCF_002127325.2. Taxonomy (NCBI): domain Eukaryota; kingdom Viridiplantae; phylum Streptophyta; class Magnoliopsida; order Asterales; family Asteraceae; genus Helianthus; species Helianthus annuus. Next base: position 161,002,590 of record NC_035447.2, read on the forward strand.
GATGAGACCCTCATAGTTCCTTTGAAGGAGCTCACTATCGACAAGCAGTTGCGATTCGTCGAGGAACCTGTTGAAATCATGGACCGGGATGTTAAGCTCCTCAAGCACACCAGAATACCTCTTGTTGGAGTTCGTTGGAACTCCCGTCGTGGCCCAGAGTTCACCTGGGAATGAGAAGATCAAATAAAGGAAAAGTACCACCAATTGTTCGCGAACAGTACAACCACTACTGAGGCTGAAGCTACCACCGAATTTCGGGACGAAATTCCAGATTAACGGGGGGAGGATGTGACACCCCAGGAAAACCATGCAACTTAACTAGCTTCCTCAGTGAGTACGTACCAAATTTCGGGACAAAATTTCTTTTAAGTTGGGGATAATGAGACAACTCGTATTTCGAACCTATCTTTGTGTAACGTTATGTGATTACGTGAACTTTATTTGAATAATATGTTAAGATTATGTGTTAATGAGAATATATGTATGATGTAATCGCACAACACACACCCGATCGCACAACTCATTCGGGCTATACAACTTGTACTCGACTCCATAGGGCAGCCCAAGTTTGGGTTCGGCCCATCCCCATTAGTTCGATTAATAAATAGGGTGTTAGTAACCATCTCACACTTTACCAAAAACACACACAAGTTTACAAACCCTATCTCTTTCTCTCCTCTCAAAGCCGACGACAAACACACCCTCCTCCACCAAAGCTCTAGTGTTCGGATCAATCCTTGTTCTCATTTATAACAGGTTAGTGTTCTTATTGATTGTTTGTATATTGAATGATGAGGTTTGATGTTCATGAAAATCGGTTCGCATGTGTAGCTTATTTAAATCATTGTAGATTTGATAATCATATGATGTTAAGAATCGGATGTATGGTTATCGGCTGATTATATGTTTTGTTCAACTAATGTTAAAGATGATTGATAACCGAAGGCATGATAATCGACTGTGATGTGCTACTGGTTGTTATGATTGGTGTGTATGTTAGTAATCACAACCTTGAATCGGTTAGGGTTCATATGAACTTGATGATAAAAACCTTGTTTTGATCGAATAAAGGGTTAGATGGAAACTGTTTGATTGTTTTGACCAAGTAAATGCAGAATAGGAAACTGTTGAATGACTTAAACCGATTGCATGAAATTAGCGAGTAACATAACTGATCGCACAAGATCCATCCCTGATCGCACAAGGGATGGATCGCACAATACGGTCGCACAAGCTAGAATATGCTAGAGTACAACTGTTTAAACATTATGTACAAATCATTTATGCATGATCGCACAAGACAAGTGGATCGCACAAGGTGGTGCCGATCGCACAAGTCTTGGGCCACACACACACACTATTGGACTTTATTATGTTGATTCGGGCCTCAAAGCCCAATCCCAATCGCACAAGGCGATAGCAATCGCACAAGAATATCAGAATCGTACAAGGCTCATGTTACTGTATGGGCTGTTTTCATGTTGGACTATTTTTATTATTTGGGCCGGGTATCATTGGGCTTCAACGGGTGACTCGCACAAGACTGTTAGACTTGTGCGAGCCCATTCTTATGAATCGCACAAATCGGCGATGTTATATACTTTACAGTTGTATATTTGCCATGAACTATGCATGCTCGTAACTTGTTAGGCTATGTGTAAACATACGTGCAATACGTGAATCAAAACCTGACTTGTATGGTAACCATGTTAGGCCGTGGTTAACTACTCTTAGCTCAAGCAACCTTTTGTGTATCTGCCGAGCAAACCAAGGTGAGTTCACACTCTTACCAAGGCATGGGATTCCCAGGGTCGGGAATGGGATTAGAAGATTTCTTGTACTTAAGTTATTATCGAGATTACGTACTATAGGCTTCGGGAGAGGAAGGTTATTGATAGATACTGCTAGACTAGTGATACATATACTTCTCTTCGCACACACGCTGGGAAGGGCTGCGATAATAGAACTAATCTTCGCACACATGCCTGGAATGGCTGCGAACCATACACTAACCTTCGCACACATGCCGGGAGGGCTGCGATACAAATATACCTAGTCTAGAATACTTGGGAAACTCCCACTAATCTTCACACACATGCCTAGAGGGCTGCTATACAAATGCATATGATACATGATTGACTAAGCGAACATACGACCTACTATACTATTACGATCACTGAACAATCAACTGTGAACTCGCTCAACTAGTTGTTGACTCTCTGTTACATGCCTTGCAAGACCTTAGGTACTCATGGAGCTTGTACGGGAGGCGCAGTCGTTGTGGGCATGGATTGTGGATATTATGATAAACACTTTTATGACATATCAACTGAATACTTATGTTGGGTTTCACAATTATGCTTCCGCTATATAATAACTATGTTTGGATTTGAACACCTTTTATATGATGGATTGGCTTGATCCTGGTCATGTCACGCCTCCATGCGGTGGTACTCCGCGTGTGGATTTTGGGGGTGTGACAGATAGTGAGTTCCTTGAGGGGAACTATGAGGGTCTCATCTGACAGACACTTCTTCAGATTTGACACATGGAAAACGTTGTGAACTCCGCTGAGTTCTTTAGGTAGATTCACCCTGTAGGCCACTTTGCCAATTTTCTCGATGATTTCGAACGGTCCAACATAGCGTGGATTGAGCTTGCCTCGTTTGCCAAATCGAACTACACCTTTCCAAGGTGAGACTTTGAGTAGCACTCGATCCCCAACCTGGAACTCGAGTGGCTTCCTTCGCTTATCAGCATAGCTTTTCTGACGGTCGCGAGCTGCCGCCATTCGTTGTCGTATCTGAGCAATCTTCTCGGTTGTATCTGCTACAAGTTCTGGGCCAGTGATTTGACTGTCACCAACTTCTGCCCCGCAAAGAGGTGATCGGGACTTCCGTCCATACAATACCTCGAATGGAGCGGCCTGGATGCTGGTGTGGTAACTATTGTTATACGAAAACTCCACTAACGGGAGATGTTTTTCCCAGCCGTTACCAAAATCGATTACACATGCCCTAAGCATGTCTTCAAGAGTTTGGATGGTGCGTTCAGATTGCCCATCGGTCTGTGGGTGATAAACGGTGCTCATATCTAAACGTGAGCCAAAGGACTTGTGCATAGCTTGCCACAGTTCAGAGGTAAAACGCGCGTCACGATCAGAAATGATGGAGGTTGGCACTCCGTGCCTTGATACCACTTCCTTTAGGTAGATGTCTGCTAGGTTAGAAAACTTATCCGTTTCCTTGACAGGCAGAAAATGTGCAGACTTGGTCAGTCGATCCACGATCACCCAAATGGTATCATTTCCGCGTTGAGATCTGGGTAGGCCAGTAACGAAATCCATGGAAATTTGCTCCCATTTCCATTTCGGGATCTCTGGTTGTTGGAGTGGGCCTGATGGTTTCTGGTATTCGACCTTGACCCTAGCACAAGTCAAGCATTTACTGACGTAGGTTGCTATGCTGGCTTTCATGCCAGGCCACCAGTATGTAGTCTTTAGGTTGTGGTACATCTTATCCGAACCAGGATGTACTGAATAACGAGAGTTATGTGCTTCATCCATCACAAGCTCGCGTAGGTATCCATAAAGTGGAACCCAGATGCGTCCATTAACATAGTAGGCACCGTTTTCCTTTTGTTCTAGCCGTTGCCTCGATCCTCGTAGGGACTCAGCCCTGATGTTCTCTGCCTTCATTGCTTCAACCTGAGCATCGCGAATCTGAGCGGGAAGGTTAGATTGGATGGTAAGCTGTAATGCACGTACACGCTTAGGTATGGTATCCTTTCGGCTGAGGGCGTCAGCCACAACATTGGCTTTGCCCGGATGATACTTGATAGCGCATTCATAATCGTTCAAGAGCTCGACCCATCGGCGTTGACGCATGTTTAACTCCTTTTGCTTGAAGATATGCTCGAGACTCCTGTGATCAGTGTAAATGGTGCACTTGGTACCGTACAGGTAATGTCTCCATATCTTAAGTGCAAAAACAAATGCTCCCAATTCCAAATCGTGTGAAGTGTAGTTCCTTTCGTGAACCTTAAGTTGCCGTGATGCGTAGGCAATGACCTTGTCATGTTGCATCAAGACACAACCAAGTCCTTGGATGGAAGCGTCGCAGTAAACCACAAAATCATCTGTGCCTTCAGGCAATGAGGGGATAGGCGCGCTACAAAGTCTATCTTTTAGGTGCTGAAATGCGGACTCCTGTGCATCACCCCAATGATAGGTGACACCCTTCTGAGTCAGTGAAGTGAGAGGTTGCGCAATTTTTGATAAATCTTTGATAAATCTTCTATTATATCCGGCCAAACCCAAGAATTGGCGGATTTCTGTTGGTGTACGGGGTGCAAGCCAGTTCTTGATCGAGTCAACCTTGGATGGATCTACATGAATCCCATCCTTGTTTACCACATGGCCTAGAAAATGGACTTCGCGAACCCAGAAGTCACATTTTGAAAACTTGGCATACAACTGCTCTTTACGAAGTAGTTCCAGAATAAGCCTCAGGTGTTGCTCGTGTTCCTCCTGACTCTTAGAATAAATCAGGGTGTCGTCGATGAACACTATGACAAACTTATCCAGGTAAGGCTTGCACACTCGGTTCATGAGATCTATGAAGACCGCTGGTGCATTCGTTAATCCGAAAGGCATAACCAGGAACTCATAATGGCCGTAACGGGTTCTGAATGCTGTTTTGGAGACGTCTTCCTCTCGGACTCTCAACTGATGGTAGCCCGATCTCAAATCAATCTTAGAGTAATAACTCGACCCTTGCAACTGGTCGAATAAGTCATCAATGCGCGGAAGAGGATAACGATTCTTCACAGTCACCTTGTTGAGCTCGCGGTAGTCAATACACATCTTGAAAGTACCGTCTTTCTTCTTCACAAACAAGACTGGAGCTCCCCATGGCGAAGAGCTAGGATGCATGAGACCCTTTTCCAAGAGTTCTTGTAGTTGCGTGGACAGTTCTTCAAGTTCTGATGTGCTAGACGATAAGGTGCTCGAGCTATAGGCGCTGCTCCAGGAGCTAGCTCGATTTGAAACTCAACTTGGCGATGAGGCGGGAGACCAGGTAATTCCTCAGGAAATACCTCAGGAAAGTCGCGTACAATAGGAATGTCTTCCATCTTCCTTTCTTCCACGGATGAATCAGAAACGAGGGCTAGAATAGCGGTGTGGCCCTTTCGCAAACACTTCTGGGCCTTAAGGAAAGAGATGATGCCTACAACAGCACCACTCTTGTCGCCACAAATCACGAGGGGTTCCTTATCAGAATGAGGGATACAGACAATTTTCTCCTTACAAATAATCTCCGCTTGGTGTTGAGATAACCAATCCATCCCAATGACGACGTCGAAACTACCCAGAACGATAGGGATGAGGTCGATAGAAAAGGTCTGATCGGCAAGGACAAGCTTGCAACCCTTAACTATATGTGTAGCCTCTAAACTTTTACCATTTGCTAACTCTACGATGTGCTTGGTGTTCAAAAGTGTTGGAGTGCGCTTAAGCATTTGACTAACTTTCAAGGACACGTAGCTAGTATCGGCACCCGAATCAAATAAAACAGTAACAAAGAAATCATTCAGAAGAAACTTACCCATCACAACGTTGGGATCATTCCTTGCTTCTCCCTGACCAATCACGAACACCCGACCTTGGGCGCCATTGCCATTATTGTTACTTCCATTATTGCCTCCGTTGTTATTTCCATTGTGGTTCCCGTTTCTCTGGTTGTTGTTCTGATTCTGGTTCAGCTGAGGGCAGTTCCTCTTAAAGTGGCCTTCAGCGCCACACTGAAAGCATCCTTTATTGCCCTGCTGTTGCTGCTGCTGGTGGTTCTGTGGAGCTTGTTGTTGTTGGCGATTCTGATTTACAGGACGTGGGCTCCTACAATCCTTAGCTTCATAACCCAGCTTGTGACATCTCTGACAACGACCCTTATTGCACTGGTTGCTGTGATGCAGATTACACCGATTGCACTTAGGGTAATTTCCCTTGTACCCACCCTGACCTTGATTCCCAGAAGACTGATGACTGGGGCTCCGGTACTCGTCTATCTTTCTCTGCTGGGATTGAGCCGAAGTAGAACCCTTACCCAAATTTCCATCCCACTTGCGCTTATGATCATTGGGAGCATCAGAAGTAGTAGCGCTAATACGCTTGGGCAGCCTGTTCTGCTCGACTGCCTGATCGGTGAGACGATGAGCCAACTTGACGATTTGCTGTATGGTGCCAAGATTAGCTGAGGTTACGTGGCTCTGGATTTCTGGCACCAAGCCCTTAAGGTACAGCTCAATGCGCTTGATGGGAGGGTCCACCATAGTAGGGCACAAGATGGCTAGCTCATTTGACCTCTTTGTGTATGCCTCAATCTCAGACCCCGTCATCTTCAAATTGAAAAACTCCACCTCCAGCTTGTGGATGTCGTCACGACTGCAGTACTCCTCTTTGATCAGTTCCTTGAAACCGTTCCATGGGGTGGCATTAGCAACCGCCAACCCAAGCAGTTGAACTTGTGCTTTCCACCAGGTTAACGCAGCTCCTTCGAGTGTTCCAGTAGCATACTTCACCCTACGATCTTCAGGGCATTCACATATCTCGAAAACAGACTCGACTTCTCGAACCAGTGAAGAAGACCTACAGCTCCTTCTGTGCCGCTGAAAGTACTAGGTCGGCAATCCATGAAGGTTTTGAACGTGCACACAGGAGGCTGTGCAGGTTGACCTGTGGTGCGAGAGTAAAAGACTAGGTTAAGCACGAGGGTTGGTTTGCGAAGGTAAGATCTAAACGCCCTAAGATGGGTTGATATGGCAGGTTATACCTCCGGCAGGAACGGCTGTGAGTGCCTCAGCAACTCGTTCGTTGATCAAGGCCATCAGCTGGGCTTGAATTAGGTTGATACGTCCTCCGCGTCCGCTCATGATCTTCATAACGAAGCAACGTAAGTGAGAAAAGTGTCGCGAAAGTGCGTAAGTGTGGGACGACAGGAGAGAGTAAGCACACAAAGTTCATTTAGCAATTATCGCGTTATCTAATGCACAGTGTAAACTATCTAACCGACAATATAACATAGATCATACCACCTATTGTGTCAAGTCTTGCACGTGGAGCGAAGCGTCGTTGTGGATCGTTGAGCACTGTATAGGTTATAGTCTGGTTTTATCAAAAAGCTTTCCCCTTTTAAAACCAAGTTCACTATAACCAATGGCTCTGATACCAATCTGTCACACCCCCAAAATCCACCATGCGGAGTACCACCGCTTGGAGGCGTGACGTGACCAGGATCGAGCCACCAATCATACTGAATAACATATTTAAGTAAATAAAGCCAACCTCAATACGATTGGTGACTAAAAGCTAGTTAACCAAGTTTTAATTTAAACAGCGGGAGCATAAGCGTAAAGTCCAAAACATAAGTCCATAGTTTATAAGTTAAAGTTCAAAACGCAAGTTTAATAAGTTCATAAGGATTTGAATATTAAGCACGGAACATAACAGTCCGTACACCACAACGACTCCTTCCTCGTGCAAGCTCCAAGCATTTAGCGACCTGTAAGGCATGTAACAACGAGTCAACAACAAAGTTGAGTGAGTTCACGGTTGGTTGATTAGTTTTAAGTTGTTTCTGAAAACGTGGTTTGTCTTTCGTTGGCGTAATTGCCGTGGGGGTTACCCCGTAGTTGAAAGAAAGTTTAACCAGTTCATTCTTTATTACCCATACCCTGTCCATGATTAGTGGGGGCTTCCCCATGTGAACTACTAGACCATATGATATCGACTACTATGCAAGTAAGTTGTGCCCTACATCAATGTCTATCATCACTGATGGTTTGCCAAAGTCCATTAGTACACGCCCGTCTGACTGGCACGGTGTGAGGTTTGTTAAACCTAATAGCGCCATTAACTAATGACCCGCTCGCCATTGGCCTCGGCGATTAAGTCGATATAAAATGAGGGACTTATGATAGAGTTTTGTCTATTAAGTTTTAAGGTTGTTGTCCTACCCAAGGAGGACGAACGTACGTAGTTCTCCCAAAGAGAATACGTAGGATTAATACTGGCATCCTACCCGAGGAGGATGGCCGTACATATCCTACTTACGTAAGATATGTAGATTCCGTTTTTAATTCTTTAACCCATTCCCAAACCACCGGGAATCCCATGCCTTAGAAAGTGTGTGAACTCACCTCGGTTTGCTCGGTTAGATTCTCAAATATAGCTAACAGTCGAGGTCGGTCAATCACGTCCTAATATAATTACCAGTTAATCATTTAGTGGTTTTCAAATAGAGCACAAAGTTCCTACACGTATCTATCACATAACATGCATTACCTTGACGGTTTATGCCCATGTAACCTCCCCATCTATTCCCATTCACAAATAAACATACGATATTGCACATAACACTTTTATCGACACATAACATGTTAGATCATTCACAGATAACATATTCGACATTTAGACACGCAAATCACTACTTATGTCGTTTCAACTTAATTATCCGAAACTGGGCTGTTTTCGAGCATTTTAATAAAATAGTTATCTTATTTCAAAAATTCCCAACTTTTTACAGAAGATGCTAAACGACCCAAATATTATTATGTAAAAATCTTGGGATCTAATTCATCACCAATATTTTATTAAAAATCATTTTCCGGACTGCAATCAGATTCATTATTTTCTGACTGCAGCCCACGGAATAATTCACTAAAAATTCATTGTAAGTCGGATTGACAAAATGCCAGTGGGACAATTACTACGACATCAGTGTCCATCTACTGTAAGATTTCATGGGATGATTCGACACGGAACTCAAGTTATGACTGAAAACATATCGCCAATTTTCTGTAGAAAAATGCAGCTCTAGCTGCTGTTACGGAATGACACTTTAAAAATAGTAAACGAAGTCCAAAAATTATGATTCCAGTGCCATTAGAACCGTATTTCATAATACATAAATCTAAGCTTCAGAAAATGCATTTTTCGTTAAGTTATGGTTCTATTACAGCCAGTTAAAGGCGGCTGGAAATGCAGATCAGCAAGCTGTTTTCAGTCTTTTAACATTATAAAGTGTGTTCGATTGATTCCGTTAACATGTTTAGCGATCACAACAATACTTAGAGCAGATTATCACTTATATATTACAGATTTATCATGCAATATCATATTTCATTCATTATTTTAACACTACTTCAACATATGTTAGATGATGTTCAAGATTTATTTATGTTCATTAGAGTTCTACCTTTTCGATCTTTAAACATCATTAACCACTCAACAATCATGTAAAATGCAAGGATCTAAGTGCTTACCACTAGCACAAGGCTAGGAGAGTTCGAGTGTAGAAAAGTGGTGGATAAAAGAAAACGAGAGCGGTCCTTCAACTTGCGAGTGCACCAAGCTTCGTTGTTCACCTTCTTGCACCTTTGTATGGATGGAAAATGGCTATAAAGTGGCTTGATGGTGGGTGTATGGTGGTGATGGGTGGCTTCCGAAAACAAGGAAGAAGGAAGAGGGAGGAGAGCTTGTGTTGTTGGTGTGTTGGTGAAATAAAATGGTTAATCTCTTGTGTTAATTTATAAACCATCACCCAACTTTTACCCAACATGTAATGTGTCTATTAGATACTAAACATCATCAAATAAAATAATCTAAAGTGGTAGAGGGTGTCCCATATGGGGGGATCGATCGGTTGGGGGGGGGGGGATATGGTTAAATTTCAACTAACTAGTTAGGTGATAGTTAGTTTGGTTAGAGATTAAAATATGGTATTCGTGTGTTATGTAATACACGGGTGTTAGGGTGTTCGGGGACCCTAGCTAGCTCAGAAAAGTGTAAACAATGTCATTAACAATATTTTTATGTTCCGGGTAAAGTCCGGTTGTTCGGCTGATACTGTTCCGTTAAAGTGTTTAATTAATCCGTAATGTGTCTTTTATGTATATTTTTGTAACACTTTTAGTTTCTAACACTTAGGAAATTATAACGGACTATTTAGTGACTTTTCTGCATACTACTAGTATGTTAACAAGCACATGTTAGGATAACACAGATATCAGAAAGCAGATAAGTAATTCCACACAGTCGTCAAGCACTTTAGTTATCAATAATAAATTGTACGGAATACATGGAATTTTGAGGGTTGTCACAAGCTTTTCAACCCATTATGCTGGAGTTTTAATGATTTTCAGCTGAGACATGGTACGCACCAGATGACAGTATCTCTCAATGAGAGTCTTTGTAGTCTTCCCTGGAATACTTGTAAACAATTCAAACTCTTTTTCCATCAAAGATGGTTTACTCTTGAGCATTTCTGTACTTCCTTCAAACTTTTTCTCAAGTGCATCCCAAATCGAATACGCACTCCCATCATGCTGAAGTAAAATCAAGATGTCTTCTTTGATAGCTTGTTGTAGAAGACTGATCATCATTTTCTCTCCTTTATAACTGTATCTCTCTTGATCTGTGAATTCTGAAATGACTTTATCAACTCTCAAAGCAGACTGTGGTCTAACATACTTTGTTTCAATACTTTCCCAAGCTCTTAGATAATTTGCCTGAACCCAATTCTCAAAACGATTCTTCCATCCATGGTACTCTTCAATTCCCATAAGTTTCTGGGGTTTTTGTAAAGTTCCGGTTTTGTTTTCTAAGTTCATGTTTTGAGCAATGACAGACGGAGTAGTCGATGAAGAAGCAAACGCGTTATAAAACTCTTCTTCCATGATTCGATAACACGTTTTTCGAAAACCAACACTTTTCAAGTGGAAACAGATTCAAGAGGAATACCCACTTCAATTTCAAGCGAAATACCAGCTGTACAATTTGGAGCGGAATCACTCAAATGAGATTAACCTTTTGGAGCGGAATCACCAACAACTTTCAAACGGAATCTGACTGGAGCGAAATCACTGATTTCTCTTGAACTTTTCAAGCGGAATCTCAACTTTTGAAGCAAACTATGTCTATTTCAAGCGGAATCGCTGGTTTAAAGCGGAATCTCATCAAATTTGAAGCGGAATTAGATAATTGTTTGTTCAAGCGGAATCACTTCTAAGTCCATATTTACCACTTTTTAGTCCGAATTTTGCTCTGAATCTTTCAAGGCTTTGTTAAAATGCAATTTCCTATATGTTGTGAAAAATTCAGATCATTTTGTCTGTTAAAACTTGTTCAAATGAAGAAAGAAGGTGTAGAAGCAAGAAAACACAATGAAATCTAGCTGAAATCTGTAGAACTCCTCCTCCTGAGCTCTAATACCAATTGTAGGATCGTGATCGGACCCGAAACGAGTTGATCAGAGGTGTTCTTATCTGTTTCAGAGGCGGAAACTAAGAAACAGATGTGGAAAACAACTTAATTCACTTAAATTTGCCTTGTAAATTGATCAGCAACTGATTACAATCAAACGGCACTTTGGTACCGGAATACATGAATGATTACCATGATTTCGCTCGAGATGGCTATTTATACAGGTTGAGGTTCCGCTTGAAACAGTTCAAGCGGAATAAGATGTTAGCTGATTCCGCTTGAAACTGACCAACGTCATTTCAAGCGGAATAACATCCTTTCAAGCGAAATCACCTTTAAACAATCCTAAACCTATTTTCTCGTACAATGTGCCCTAATCTAACAAATCTAGTACAAGACTCGATTCAAGACGATGTCGAAAGATGTATGCACTAACAATAACCTTTAATCCTTAGAAGTATGAAAATACCCTTTCGTGAGAGAGGGTGATTAATCCTCATATACCTTTAGGATCCAGGATATAGCCAACAATAACGAAATTGTCAGCCACTTTTACATGGACTGGTCCCGCTATCTTGAACTATCCCTGGATAACTTGCGCTCTAGGCGGGGTGTTTAAACCCCTCCGATGCTTAAGTCAGTAATGGGTTCACAAGAATAAATAATATTAAACATATTAAAAAAGATAGAATTCATACCATCCTGAGTTAGGAATTAAATTCCAAACTCACTTGAAATAGAGCTTTAGATGTATAGCATTCCAGGATCTTGGTAGCATATCCCCCTCCATATTCTTGAGTCGGTATGCTCCTTTCCCTGATTCTGATTCAATCTCATAGGTCCTTCCCACTTAGGAGCCAATTTTCCATCAACAGGATTCGTAGTGTTCTGAAAAGCTTTTCCCAATACCCAATCTCCAACCTGGAACCTCATAGTCCTTATATTCTTGTTATATGCTTTAGATATCCTCTGTTGATATGCTGCCATCCTTAGCCTTGCTGTGTCTCTTGTCTCATCAATAGTATCCAATTCCTGGCATAGGACTTCAGGATTCTGCTTAGGATCCCGGAGGTTGGATCTTGCTGTAGGTATTACCATTTCTGTCGGGATTACCGCTTCTGCTCCAAATACCAAGGAAAACGGGGTTTGGCCAGTTGCACTTTTCACCGTTGTTCTATCAGCCCATAAACAAAGGGTAGTTCTTCTGCCCATCTTCCTTTTTTTGCTCCTAGTCTCTTTTTCAGGTTGTTGAAAATTATCTTGTTTGAGGATTCCACTTGTCCATTTGCTTGAGGATGTACCGGTGTTGACGTGATCATCTTAATCCCCCAACTTTTGCAAAAAATCAGTAGTTCTTTTGCTGATAAACTGTGAACCATTGTCGCAGATTCTCTCGGCTGGTATTCCAAACCTGGTCAGGATATTCCTTTTTAAGAAGGATACTACTTCTTGGTCTCTAACTTGGACAAATGCTTCAGCTTCAACCAATTTAGAGAAATAATCGGTCATTGCCAGCATGAAGACTTTCCCTCCTAGAGCCTTTGGCAATTTTCCCACTATATCCATTCCTCACTTCATGAATGGCCAAGGGGAAACAATGGGATACAGTGGTTCAGTAGGCTGTTGTAATATATTACTATGTCTTTGACATGCGTCACATCTTCGAGCATATTCTGCAGCATCTTTTCTCATTATCGGCCAATAATATCCCGTTCTTAATATCTTTGAGAATAACGACCTGGCCCCAGTGTGGTTACCACAATCCCCTTCGTGTATATCCTGAAGCACTTCTTTGGTTTCGGGATCCTCCAAGCACCTCAGATATGGTCTTGCAAGAGATTTCTTATACAAAACATTATTTATTATGGTGAATCGTGATACCTTCATTCTAAAGGCCTTAGGATTCTCATCCTTTGGCATGTGTCCTTCCTTGAGATATCATAGGATTGGAGTCATCCAAGACTTAGGATCCTTCTCAGGATATTCATCACAAGGATCCTGAACACTTACTACTTCCTTATCCTGAGGACCCGTCGCATGATATAGGATATGTAATATCGGTATTCGGGTTCCTTCCGGTATCCTGACTGATGATCCTAGATTTGCCAAGGCATCAGCTTCAGCATTATCCTCTCTTGGTACCTGTTCAAGTGTAAAAATATCGAAATATCCTGCTAATTTTTAAGAATTTCGAGATACTCGATTAACTTCTCACCTTTAACTGCATAGGATCCATTAAAATGATTAGTAATTAATAAAGAATCAACATATACTTGCAAACTCTTGATATTCATGCTTTTGGCCAATTCTAATCCTGCAATTAAAGCTTCATATTCTGCTTCATTATTGGTGGCAGGAAACTCACATCTAATAGCCTGGGGTAATATGTCCCCCTGTGGCGATTTTAGTAGTATACCCAAACCTACACCTCTTACATTAGACGCACCATCAGTATATAATATCCAGGATTCTAAGTTTTCTCCTAGCTGTTGTACTTCTAGGTCTACTTCATTTTGAATATCACTACTGAAATCAGCCACAAAGTCAACTAAAGCTTGAGACTTTATGGCATTTCTAGGCTCATATACTAGATCATAGGCACTTAATTTCCCTTCCCACTTGGCCATCCTACCTGACATCTCGGGTTTCCTAAGCACATTTTTACAGGATAGTTGGTTTTAACATGAATCCTATGTATTTCAAAATAATGTCTAAGTTTCGTTGATACCATAACTAGGGCTAATATCAATTTCTCTAAATGAGAATATCTAGTTCAGCATCTAATAAACTTTTACTAACATAATAAACAGGATACTGCTGAACTTCGTGATCCTTTACAAGGACAACACTTACTGCATTCCCTGATACTGCCAGATACAGGGATAGTGGTTCACCATCCTCAGCCTTCATTAACAGAGATGCAGTTGAGAGATACTGCTTCAAATTCTGCTAGGCTGTCTCATGCTTCTCTCCCCATTCAAATTTCTTATTCTTCTTCCGGATATCATAAAATTCCTTGCATTTTTCCGAGGATCTCGAGATAAATCTATTTAATGCTGCCACTCGCCCTGTTAATCGTTGAACATCCTTCATATTTGAAGGTGACTTGTTATCCAAGATGGCTTTAATCTGCTCCGGGCTTGCCTCTATCCCCCTTTTCGTCAGCATGTATCCTAGAAACTTTCCTGCCCCCACTCCAAAATGGCACTTGGCAGGATTCAGCTTCATGTTATACTGATCCAGGATATCAAATGCTCCTTTAATATCCTGGAGGTGATCCTCAGCCTTCTTAGAGTTTACTACCATGTCATCAATGTACACCTCCATAGTGTCCCCCAGTTTGTCTTTGAACATCATGTTCACCAGCCTTTGGTTTGTCGCACCTGCATTTTTTAAACCAAAAGGCATAGAAGTATAACAATAAATACCTGTTGGTGTCATAAAAGCAGTATCCTCCTGATCGGAGAGTTCCATTTGGATCTGTTGAAATCCTGAAGAGGCATCCATGAAGGTTAACATCTCGTGGCCGGCGGTAGCATCCACCATCAAATCAATATGAGGTAGAGGAAACGGGTCTTTGGGACAAGCTTTGTTCAAGTCTGTGTAATCCACACATACTCTTCATTTCCCATTTTTCTTTTGCACCACAACTACATTTGCCAGCCATTTAGGAAAGTTTACTTCCCTAATCATCTTGCTTTTTAGTAGTCTTTCAACTTCCTCTTGGATGATCACATTTCGCTCTGGAGCAAATTTCCTTCTCTTTTGTTGGGCAGGCTTAAATGATTTGTCAATACCAAGCTTATGAGTTATAATATCCTTGGAAATGCCTGTCATATCCTTGTGCTTCCACACGAATGTTGACATCCTGCATTTCAAAAAGTTAGTCAATTGATTTTCAATATCCTGAGGGATATTGGTTCCTACGAGCACCGAGATATCTGGATTATCCTGATCCAGGATAATTTTCTTTACATCCTGCTCGGAAGCCTCCACAATTTCCTGGGCCCGCATCTTTAATTGCTATGTTGCACTAGGCTTTGTCGAAGACTTCATTGAAGAAGAATAGCACTCTTTTGCCTCCTGTTGATCACTTTCCACCCTTACTACTCCCCAAGGGGTAGGTATCTTGATGCATAGATGATAGGTTGACGACACAACTTTCATATCATGGATCCAAGGCCTACCTAATATAATATTATAGCAGGATAGGGAGTCCATGACACAAAAGCGCTGCATCGAGTTGACCCCTTCAACATATACGGGCAACTTTATTTCCCCTACGGTATTCCTGGCTTCTCCGCTAAAACCGACAAGCACAGTGGATTTGGAAGTAATATCCATCGGGGATACATTCATTCTCTTCAACGTCTCTAGCTGAATTATGTTGACGGAGCTGCCATTATCTACCAGTATCCTGGTACAAAATGGTTAGCCACATATAATATTATTACTAGAGCATCATGATGAGGATCCTGGACCGAATCCATGTTATCACTATCGAAAGTGATCACTTTATCAGTTGTGAGGGTTGTCATCCTGGTCGGCTTATCTCCTCTTTCTGCCTTGGCTTCCTTTGCATGTCTCTTGGCTGCAGAATATGAAGTCCCGCAAATGTCGGATCCTCCTGAAATAAAGTTAATTATTTTTGCATCCGTAGGGGGCGATGCCGCTCGTTCAGGATCCTTCCCAGGATCTTGAGCCTTATTCTTCTTTCTTCCTAGGAGATCCTTTAGATATCCTTTGCTCAAGAGATAACTTATTTCTTTCCTTAGAGTAATGCAATCCTCAGTAACATGTCCGAAATCCTCGTGGAAGGCACACCATTTGGACTTATCCTTCCAATCAGCTTTTTGTTGATTCTTCCGAGGCCATCTCGCTTTGTCTCCTAAACCCTGCATAGCATACATCAATTCAGGTATATTAACAGAAAAACAATATTCAGACAACTCAGGATACTCCTCAGGATCCTCGTCTTCAACAGCATTCACTTTTTTGCTGTCATTTCTGCCATATGGTTTAGAGCGATATTGTTTATACGAGGATTCTGATTTCCTGTTGGTC
Source organism: Helianthus annuus (assembly GCF_002127325.2). Taxonomy (NCBI): domain Eukaryota; kingdom Viridiplantae; phylum Streptophyta; class Magnoliopsida; order Asterales; family Asteraceae; genus Helianthus; species Helianthus annuus. Next base: position 161,018,914 of record NC_035447.2, read on the forward strand.
GACTCATAGGTTGTAGATGAATTCATCCTCTCTTGCATCTTTTTATCATCCTCCAATCGAATATATCTTAGAGCCCTGTTGCGAGCTTCGTCCAGATTCCTGTAGGGATTCATTACAAGATCCTAGTAACATTGAGAATCTTTTTGCAACCCCATCTTGAAAGCCTGCACAGCTGTTGCAACATCAAGATGCAGGATATCTAAGGATTCCTGATTAAATTTATTCACATAATCCCCTCAAGGATTCCTGGGGTCCTTAAGTTATCCTGTAAAGATCACTGGTTAGTTTCTCAAAACTTCGGCTGCAAGAAAATTGATTATTAAATAAATTAACCAAATGAGCAAATGAAGCAATTGAGTGAGGAGGAACGTTTAAGAGCCATTTTAAGGCAGATCCTGTTAAAGTAGAACCAAAACCTTGCACATGCATGCTTCCTTGAGATCCAGAGGAATAGGGTTGATTTCCATCCTTTCCCTATAGTGGGCAATATGCTCCTCAGGATCTGTGGTTCCATCATAGAGCTTCATGTTGGGGATCTGAAATCTTTTTGGGATTTCAGCATCACAAATAGGATGCGCAAACCGGGATATCATGTGGCTGTCCTGGGATACTTCTGGAATTGGTTGGACCACCCCAGGCACACTGGATATCATGTCCTTTAGTTTCTGAAGCTCCCTAGATAATGCTGATGTCACACCTGCATCCTGCAAAGATCCAGCACCGTTAGTAGCAAGAGTATTATTATTATCAGATACATTACCGATCTGAGGATTCTTGCCATATCCTGAAGCATATCCTGAGCTTCTCACAGTTGACACTCTAACTGAACAGGGTATCTCAAGAATATGATTCTAGGAATGGCTAGGCATAATATTTCCCCGGTTATCCTTCGTATATACTGCAGAACTGAAGTTCAAAGCCCTGGGTTGCAAGGGAGTGACAGTATCTTCAGCAGGCCTGCTCGAGCCGGATTTCAAGAGTTGTATCTCTCTCGTCAGCATTTGATTAGTTTCCAGCTGCTGCCTCATCTGTTCCAGTACACTACCAAACAAATTTAGTATTTCCTCATTAGAAGCTAAAACAGGACCAGATCCCTGAATATTGCTGGCGGGGATAACATCCCGAGCCTCATGAATTTCAGTTCCTTGAGAAGAGGCTTGTGATCTCGGAGGAGGTGGTGGAAGCACCGAACCAATTGTTGCAGAGATGGTAGCAGACACAGTGGAAGAGCTCATGTTTGATCTCGAGGCCATTGAAACTGTTTTGGTCAAAAATCAGGCTAAGATAATGTAACCAAACTTTCTGTTGTGAGGAATGATGCTTGAATTGATAAACAACAATGAGGATCACTCAGAAATGAATTGCACAAGTGACACAAAGATTTATACGAGGAAAAAGCCCTTGATCAATGAATGATCTACGGCATAAAAAACCTCGGGTGATAGAAACTACCAATCACCAACTCAAATTAAGCAATTAATGTATTACAACTTCGGATGATAGCGAGCTAAGTACAAGGATCACTATAGTGTATCGTGTATGAAAAATGCTAAGTGTTTTGCCGAGAGCTGGTGAGAGCAGTTGTACGAGTGTGTGTAGCCAAAAAATAGCCAAGTGTTCTCAAAATAGCTCGCTATCCCCTTAAAAATAGAAAATATCTAGCCTAACTAACTGTCCGCATTTCGTGCCTTCTCCCCACGTTCTCCATAACGTTCACAATGGTCAAGCACGTGCAGAATAAAAGGGAATATGCTCCAAGAATATCGCCATGACCAAGTCCAAGCCGGTACTCCTACAAAACAACACCGTAACCAAAGTAGACAATCGTTAGTATAAGGATCCTTAAGGTGATCCATGATCCTGATCCTTGAACACTTCCGAGGATCACTATCTGAAACATAAGTGAGGATCACCAAACCCAACAGTAAGTAAGTGTTTTGGTCAAAAATCAGACAAGGATAATGTAACCAAACTCTGTGTTTTGGGGTATGACGCTTGAATTAGTAAACAACAATGAGGATCACTCATAAATGAACTGCACAAGTGACACAAAGATTTATACGAGGAAAAAGCCCTTGATCAATGAATGATCTCCGGCATAAAAAACCTCAGGTGATGGAAACTACCGATCGCCAACTCTAATTAAACAATAATCCTTTTACAACTTCGGATGATAGCGAGCTAAGTACAAGGATCACTATAGTGTATCGTGTAAAAGTGTATGAAAAATGCTAAGTATTTTGCCGAGAGCTGGTGAGAGCAGTTGTACGAGTGTGTGTAGCCAAAAAATAGCCAGGTGTTCTAAAAATAGCTCGCTATCCCCTTTAAAAATAGAAAATATCTACCCTAACTAACTGCCCGCATTTCGTTCCTTCTCCCCACGTTCTCCATAACGTTCACAATGGTCAAGCACGTGCAGAATTGAGGGGAATATGCTCCAGGAATATCGCCATGACCAAGTCCAAGCCGGTACTCCTGCAAAACAATACCGAATTCAAAGTGAACAATCATTAGTATAAGGATCCTTAGGATGATCCATGATCCTGATCCTGAAGCACTTCTGAGGATCACTAATTGTCACAGAAGTAAGGATCACCAAACAGGATAATACTTGAGGATCACGAGTCATTAATTAATCCTCCCCTAACAATTGCCCCCAAAATATAAGGAGTAATTATGTAAAATAAACGAGTTATATTTTATCGATCTTATCCGCAACAAACGAACGGATATATAGCCGTTAATATCGAACTAGCTGTTGAAATCCTGACGTCACTGAGGTGACTTATCCTGCAAGATCATCATTATAAATGGCAGTTAGAGATAAGAGCTAAAGGGCATTTAAATCCGAGTGTTTCCTCTTTAAATCCTCATCAGAAGACTTAATCAGGTACTCCTTTCTCCCTTCATCTTCTCATACTCTATTTTTCTTTCTTTACCATCGTCAAGAATGATGCTCCGAAACTCCTCCCGCCAAGGATCACCAGAAGAACAGCCCTTTGAAGAGTCAAGGGATCATCAAAGATTCAGCAAAAGAACGCTGCTGTTTCACCGATCCGCAAATTGATAGAATTCGCTATTGTTTCCCGGCGAACACCATTTTCAAATCCTTCGATCCCACTGCTTTGAGTGACTATATCTCTGAAACTTGGATTGCCTTTCCTGTTACCCCATTCACCATAGGATACACCTATCCTTTTCCAGCCTTTACCCAATCCCTCTTCTCCCTCACCGTCATCTCCTACATCCAAGCTATGCCGATGATCTGGAGGGTCTTATGTACCCTTGAAAGGATCATCGAGCAGGAAGGGATTGATCTAGGAATGTCGGAGTTGGCTGAGATGTATGATCTCACAACGTTTGGATCCCACCGATATCTCATTAAGCGAAAACCCGGTGAAGAACACCCCATTTTTAAAGCCACCAAGAATGATACAAACTGGAAACGATGCTTTTTCTTTGTCAGAAGAGATTCTATCCCAAACGGGAAGGATCTACCAAGAAAGTGGACCACCCACGGTAGGATAGAGGATCCTGAGAAGGATCACCAAATAACCTTGTCGTTGTATTAGGATCACTAACACCCTTTTGTTTTATGTTATGCAGCTGTCACTGTTTCACACCTTATACCATCTCCTGTCACTGAGGAAAGGCTTGCTGCCTTTAGAAGACTCGGTCCTGAAACAAGATCGTTCAAGACAATCACCCAGGATTCACAAGAGGTATCCTCAGGCTCAGTCACCATGTCAAGTAAGTATCCTGCTTTTTGTATAGTTAAAAACTTGAATAAATAGTTAAATAGAAATAGGATAAGGATACTTATCTTGCTTTGAATGTGCAGGTGCCGGAAAATCCTCAAAGTCTGCCTCCAAGTTCAGCGTGACCGATCTGGACAACGTACGATCCTCCAAGAAGAAGCTTCCTGCCAACCCAACTTCTTCGATCCCCAAGGCACCCGCTAAATTAAGGGGTGGCAAGAAAAGAAAAGCCTCTGAAGTTGAGGATCTGCAGGGCTTACCCCTGATCCGCCACCAGTTCCTTGAATACTTCAACGATGTAAGGATCATCGTCCCTGCTTAGGTATCCAGCTTGTTTGAGGATCACCTGATCTTGAACTGCTTTGTCTTCTTTGCAAAAATTTGCTGAGATTGAAGACTACGTGGGGAATGTTGAGGAGCATGACAGGAAGATTGCTGACCTCCAACAAGTTGCACTGCTCAAGGATCTTAAGATTGCCGACCTCCAAAAAGACCTCCAAAATGCCAAAGCTGAAACGGCCAAGGTTCTGATCAATGCTGATTAAGAGAAGCATGAGATCACCCAGGATGCTAAAGTCTCTGCCGCCATAGCTATGTACAAGACTAAATTGCAGATGGCCTTGGAAGCTCAGGATCCTGACTTTGACAGGAGCAACTGGGACGTGGAAGGCTGGAAGGCAAGGCTGGCTGAGCTGGACGAGGAGGAGGAGGCTGAGAAGATCCTAACGATCGAGGCTGGAGACAGTGGCAAGGATCATGGTGGTGAAGCTAGTGGAGCTGGAGATGGTGATGCAGCGAAGGTGTAGGCTGCAACAATGGACAATGATGGACACTTCTAGACATAGCCGGAGCCCATTTTTTTAGGTTTGGTGGTAGTTCTGTTTTAAAACAATTATGGTCTGTACTTGAACAATAGTTTTAGGGTTAAGGATCTAGGATCCATTGGACAATAGGTAGGATTACAAATGGTGGAGGGATCCTCTGTTTGGGGGATGAAGCCATTGTCATCCTGCCGCCTTATATTTCCTGCACTTTCTATAACCGCATAAACAATGGACACCCGTTGCCAACCCATGTGGACGGGCCACGTTTGCTGGTAGAAACGTGGGTTGGCAATTTTGACAACTTTTGACGGTTAAACTTTTGTTAATAAAATAACTTTAATCTTTTTTGGCTTATCTTGTGTAGTTATCCTTGTACATCCTTTTAATTTTCAATTGTTTTGATATACACTTGTCTAAATAAGAAAAGTTGAACAAATTAGATAAAAAATATTTAGGATATGATCCAGGATCAAATATCCTATAGTTGAAAAATTCCAAAAAGTAGTATATTTTAAGGATCATAAGTTCAGTTGTCAAAGTACAAGGGTTATTCAAATAAACAATGGATAAAATCAAAATAGTTAAGGATCATACCTGAGGATCCAAGTTAGGATCCCAACCCTTAATACTATAACTAGGATAACCATAAGACAAACCTTAGTAAGAAGTAAGGATCAAGGATCCTTGGTTGTTTAACTTCAAAGACCTGAAATAGAACATAATTTGGGACTAAGCCAATATAAGATAAAAGTTAGCAACTACGGACAAGCCCAAAGGATAACTGGGGACAAGCCCAAGGATAACTGGGGACAAGCCCAAGGATAACTGGGGACAAGCCCAAGGATCGTGTGTAAACTGGAGTATGGCCTTAACTGGCGACTATCCAAACTTAGTGACATGAAAATGCCAAAACCTTAGCTAACGTTAAAACGTTAGAAACCTTAGGAACGGATGTATGGTACGTCTACCATTATACGTAGGATCCTAGATATAGCCAGTACAATGGAATTATCCGCCCCTAAAGCGAGTACTGGTCCCACTGCCTTGAACTATACCAGGATCATCGTGCGCTACTGGCGAAACTGGGGTCAAGCCCAAATAACTGGGGTCAAGCCCAAATAATTGGTTGCTTCTGTGGATAACCAATCCTTTGCTAAGGATACTTGAACCTTCAAAACTTAGAATTAAGTGAAAGGTGGATGAAGGATGCAGGATCCCTATCCTTATATGAGAAAATAAGAAAATGAAATAGTTTGAAATTTGGATGTTACCAAAGTAAGGATCATCTAAGCTCTAGGGATCCTTCAAGGATACTTGTGATGTGAGGATCCTGGGTTCTACTCACATGAAGTATTTCTTCTAATGGATAGCATTCCAGGCTATAGGTAGCAAATCACCTTCCATTGTTAGCAATCGATATGCCCCCTTTCCTGCCTCAGCTTCAATCAAGTAAGGGCCTTCCCATTTTGGTGCCAACTTTCCATCAGCAGGATTGGTGGTATTTTGAAATGCTTTCCTTAACACCATATCATCAATTTGGAACTTCCTGATCCTGATTTCCTCTATAGTATCTAGGTCTTGAACCAAGTTCTCATCATTTTCTTCAGGATCACGAATACTTGTTCTAGCAGTTGGAACCACCATTTCTGTAGGGATCACTGATTCTGCCCCAAATACCAAAGAGAATGGAGTCTGGCCTGTAGCATTCTTGGGGGTTGTCCTATCAGCCCAAAGCACATAAGGTAGTTCCTCTGCCCATTTTCCTTTCTTGGATCCAAGCTTCTTCTTCAAATTGTTGATGATGATCTTATTGGATGATTCTGCTTGACCATTAGCTTGTGGGTGGACTGGTGTTGATGTTATCATCTTAATCCCCCAGCTGTCACAAAAGTTAGTAGTTCTGCCCCCAATAAATTGGGAACCATTATCACATATAATTTCAGAAGGAATACCAAATCTAGTTATAATATTTCTTTTAATAAAAGATATAACTTCCTTTTCTCTGACTTGGGCAAAAGCTTCAGCCTCTATCCACTTGGAGAAGTAATCAGTCATAGCGAGCATGAACACTTTCCCACCAGGTGCCTTAGGGAGCTTACCAACTATATCCATACCCCATCTCATAACTTAATTTTGAAAGCCCTAGGGTTTTCTCCTGTAGGAATCTCTCGATGTTGCAAGTATCTCATGATTGGGAGAATCCATGATCCTGAATGAGATTGAGTATCATCACTAGGGATGATTGCAGAATCCTCTCCTATCTCCATATCCACATGATCCTCAATGGCAGGGGTCAGGATATGGATAATGGGGATACTTATATCCTCCGGGATCTTCAAAGATGATCCTAGATTGGCCAATGCATCAGCTTCTGTATTTTCTTCCCTTGGTACCTGTGTCAAACTAAAGGAAACAAAAGAGAGTGCCAATTCTTTGACTATCTCCAAATATTTGGTTAGCTTTTCACCTTTAACAGCATAGGATCCATTAAAGTGATTAGTGATTAATAATGAATCTACATGTACCTCAAGATACCTGATCCTCATATGCTTAGCGATTTGCAAACCAGTTATCAAGGCTTCATATTCAGCCTCATTGTTAGTGGTTTGGAACTCACAAGCTATAGAGTGGGGTATTATGTCCCCCTGTGGCGATTTTAGTAGTATTCCAAGCCCTGTTCCTTTGACATTTGAGGATCCATCACTACTGAAATCTGCCACAAATTCAGCTAATGCTTGAGATTTAATGGTTGTCCAGGGCTCATATCTTATATCATATGCACTAAGCTTCACTGCCCACTTAGCCATCCTTCCTGACATTTCAGGTTTCCTGAGGACATTGTTAAATGGAAAATTAGTTTTAACAATAATGGCATGAGTTTCAAAATAATGTCTCAATTTAGTAGATGCCATAATTAATGCAAGGATAAGTTTTTCTAGGCGTGAATACCTGGATTCAGCATCAAGTAAACTCTTACTTACATAATAGACAAGATGTTGTGTACCTTCGTGATCCTTAACAAGGACGGCACTTACTTCTTTTGAGGATACCGCAAGATACAAGGATAACACATCTCCTTTTTCTGGTTTCATTAAGGCCGGGGCCGAGGATAGGTAATCCTTAAGAGCTATTAGGGCACTTTCATGCTTCTCAGTCCACTCGAATTTCTTGTTCTTCCTTAGGATATCATAGAACTCCTTACACTTTTCTGAGGATTTGGATATGAATCTGTTTAAAGCTGCAATCCTGCCTGTTAATCTCTGAACATCCTTAGCATTGGCAGGGGACTTTATGTTCAGTATAGCTTTGATTTGTTCTGGACTGGCTTCAATGCCTCTCTTTGTCACCATATATCCTAAGAATTTACCTGCTTTAGCACCAAAGTGACATTTTAAAGGATTAAGTTTCATGTTATATTTGTGAAGGATATTGAATGCTTCCTCCAAGTCCCTTAGGTGATCCTCAGCCTTTTTGGATTTTATCACCATATCGTTTATATAAACTTCCATAGTATGTCCAATCTGATCCTTGAACATCATATTCACTAGCCTTTGATAAGTTGCACCTGCATTTCTTAGTCCAAATGGCATAGCAATATAACAATATATACCAGTTGGAGTCATAAAGGCTGTATCCTCTTGATCAGATGGTTCCATCTGAATTTGTTGAAATCCAGATGAAGCATCCATAAAAGTTAACAGTTCATGACCCGCAGTTGCATCCACCATGGAGTCAATGTGGGGTAATGGGAAAGGATCCTTGGGACATGCCTTATTTAAATCAGTGAAATCGACACTTACCCTCCACTTTCCGTTTTTTTTATGAACAACAACCACATTGGCCAACCATCTTGGATACTTGACCACTCTAATCATACCTGCTAGGAGTAATTTTTCTACCTCCTCCTGGATAATGGCATTTCTTTCTGGTGCAAACTTCCTCCTCTTTTGATGGATTGGTTTAAAGGACCTGTCAATGCCAAGTTTGTGAGTGATTACATCTTTAGATATACCTGTCATGTCTTCGTGTTTCCATGCAAAGGTAGTTTTCCTCCTTTTGAGGAAGGATATGAGGTCTTCTCTCATTTCGCCAAGGATCCCTGATCCTATATAAACTTTGGATTCAGGATCACCAGGATCCATAAGGATTTCTACTACATCCTGCTCTCTTGCCTCCAAGACATCCCTTTGAGGATGCTTTAATTGCTATTGCTCCCTTGATTTTGAGGCTGGTTTCATTGATGAGGTGTAGCAGTTCTTAGCCTCCTGCTGATCACTATCAATCTTCACTATGCCCCAAGGACTAGGAAGCTTCACACATTGATGATAGGTGGATGGGACTGCCTTCATATCGTGTATCCAAGGCCTGCCAAGGATAACATTACAACAAGATAAACAGTCAATAACACAAAATTTTTGGTAAGAATGCAGCCCTTCGATATAAATTTGGAGTTTAATGTCCCCCAGAGTATTTTTAGTCTCTCCACTGAATCCCACGAGCACAGAGGATCTTGGTATGATATCGGATTCAGGGATGTTCATCTTCTTAAGGACATCAAGCTGGATGATATTCACAGAGCTTCCTCCGTCTATAAGGATCCTGCGAACAAAATGGTTAGAAATAAAAAGAGTGATAACCAAACCATCGTGATGAGGATCCTGAATGTCAACACGATCATCCTCATCAAAAGTTATGACTTTTCCTTCGGAGACACTGGATTTTCGAATGGGTCTGTCTCCATTATCCATCTTGGTTTTCTTTGCATGTCTTTTTGCTGCAGAGAAGGATGTTCCACAAATATATGATCCTCCAGAAATAAAGTTTATAACTTGTGCATCTGCTGGAGGGGCTGGAGCTTTCTCTGGGATCCTTTCAGGATCCTGAGTCCTTGACTTCTTTCTCCCCAATAACTCTTTCAAGTGCCCCTTGCTCAACAAGTATCCAATTTCTTTTCTCAGTGCGATGCATTCTTCTGTGAGATGCCCAAAATCTTCATGGTATGTGTTTTGGTCAAAAATCACACAAGGATAATGCAACCAAACTCTTTGTAAACAGGGAATGATGCTTGGTGTGATGAACAAAGATAAGGATCACTATAATGAAAATTGCACAAGTGACACAAGGATTTATACGAGGAAAAAGCCCTTGATCAATGAATGATCTCCGGCATAAAAAACCTCGGGTGATGGAAACTACCGATCACCAAACTTCAATATAACAAACAACGTTTACAACTTCGGATGGTAACGTGCTAGGTACAAGGATCACTATAGTATCGTATGCTAAAGCGTGTGAGAAATGTATTGTGTCTTCCGAATGTCCAAGAGTGCCATTTATACAAGTGTGTGTGGTTCTATTTTAGGCAAATCACCTAACTACTAGCTCGTTACCCCTTTAGAAATAGAAGTAAATTTAGCCTAATAATTGCCCTTGAATTGTGCTGAGTTTCCATATTCTCCATAACGTCCATCTTTGATTATGCATGTGCAAAATTAGCGTGACAGATTCCTTGTTTACGTTGCTAAGACCAGGTCCAACTCGTAATTCCTGCAAAACAACATTAAATCCAAAGAGAACAATCGTTAGTATGAGGATCCTTAGGATGATCCATGATCCTGACCCTGGAGTTCTTCTGAGGATCACTATCTGCCAAAGAAACAAGGATCACTTGTTAGGATACCGAGTAAGGATCATAGGTCATAAAAATCCAGCCCTAACAATTGCCCCCAAAATATAAGGAGCATTTATGTAATATTAATGAGTTATATTTTGTCGAATCTTATCTATAACTAACTCAACGGATATATAGCCGTTAAGAATGAACTATCCGTTGCGATCTGACGTCATGGAGATGACAGCCCTGCACAGATCATCATTATAAATAGAAATAGGGATAGGATCGTTTGCATTTAAATTCAAGGACTCTTCCCTTTATAACCGCGATCAGAGGATTGAACAGGTATTCCCCTTCTCCTTCTCTCTTGCTTACTCTGTTTTTCTTTCTTTTTCCATCGTTCTGCGAAAGATGTTGCTCCGGAACTCTCCCTCTAAGGATCCTAAGAAGAGCAGCCCCTTGAAGGGTCAAGGGATCATCAAGGATTCCCCCACCGAGAGGTGTTGTTTTACTGATTCTCAGATTGACAAAATCCGTCATTGTTTTCCGGCGGACACCTTCTTTAAATCTTTTGACTCTACCGCTCTGAGCGATCACATCTCAGAGACTTGGGTAGCTTTTCCGGTCACTCCTTTCATGATAGTATACTCGTATCCTTTTCCTCAGTTTACCCAATCCTTTTTCTCCCTTACCGGCATCTGTTACATCCAGGCTATGCCGATGATCTGGAGGGTGTTATACACCCTTGAAAGGATCATTGAACAAGAAGGGATTGACCTCGGCATGGCGGAGTTGGCTGAGATGTATGATCTTACCACTTTTGGATCCCACCGGTACTTGTTCAAGCGAAAAGCTGGAGAGGATCACCCTGTTTTCAAAGTTACCAAAAATGACCTGAACTGGAAGCGGCGGTTCTTTTTTGTAAGGAGAGATACCATCCCTAATGGGAAGGATTTGCCCAAGGAGTGGGCTACCCATGGTAGGATAGAGGATCCTGGAAGGATCACCATAGAACTTGTTTCTTGGTATAAGGATCACTGATATTCTCTTGTTTATTGTGCAGCTATATCCGTTTCTCATCTTAAGTTGACTCCTGCTGCAAAAGAGAGACTCTTGGCCTTTAAGAAGCTTGATCCGGAGATAAGAACTTTCCAGGTTGCCACCCAGGATTCTCAAGAAGTATCCTCTGCCTTTGTCACAATGTCAAGTAAGTATCCTCATTTAAAAAGTAATTCTATGTAGGATTTTCAAGTTTAATTAGAATACTTATCTTATTTTGGTTGTGTAGGTGCTGGAAAATCCTCTAAGTCTGCTTCAAAGTTTGGCATCGATGATCTTACAAATGTAAAATCCTCAAGGAAGAAGACTCCTGCTGCTAGCCCAACTGCTTCAGCCCCTAAAGCACCTATCAGGGGTAAAGGAAAGAAGAGAAAGGCCTCTGAGGATTTACAAGGTCTGCCCCTGCTCCGCCAACAGTTTCTGGACTACTTCAACGAGGTAAGGATCACTGCCCCTGTTTGTGTATCCTGACAGTTTTGAGGATCACTTGTTTCTGATGTTATGCCTTGTTTTCCTTGCAGAAATTTGCTGAGATAGAGACGTATGTTGGCCACGTCGAGGATCAGGACCGCCAGATTGCTGACCTCCAACAAGTTGCTGTGTTGAAGGATCTCAAGATAGCTGATCTTGAGAAGGAGCTCCGAGCCACCAAGGATGATGCTGCCAAAATGCTGATCAACTTTGACTATGAGAAGCATGAGATCACCCAGGATGCCAAGGTCTCTGCTGCGATAGCCATGTACAAGATCCAGCTACAAATGGCTACGGAGGCTCAGGATCCTACCTTCGACAGGAGCACATGGGATGTAGAGGGCTGGAAGGCGAGGCTGGCAGAGCTTGATGATGATGAAGAGGCTGAGGAGATCCCGATGCTTGAGGCTGGCAAGGATCATGCTGGAGAGGCAAGCGGAGCTGGTGGTGATGGTGCAGCGAAGGATTGAGCTGCAGGATTGGGCGATGAAGGAAACTTCTAGACATAGCCGGAGCCCAATTTTTTGTTTGGTGGTTGTTGATGTTTTTTAAAACAATTATCGTCTGTAATTCGAACAATAGTTTTAGGGTTAAGGATCCAGGATCCTTCAGACAATAGGTAGGATTACAAATGGTGGAGGGATCCTCTGTTTGGGGGATGAAGCCATTGTGATCCTGCCGCCTTTTAATTTCCTGCATGCTATGACCGCACAAACAATGGACACCCTTTGCCAACCCATGTGGACGGGCCACGTTTTGCTGGTAGAAACGTGGGTTGGCAATTTTGACAACTTTGAAGGGTTTTAAACCTTTGTTAATAAAATAACTGTAATCTTTTTGGCTTATCTTGTGTTGTTATCCTTTTAATTTCCAATTGTTTTGATATATATTTGTCTGAGTGATAAAAGTTTTAACCAAATTATGTTTAAGAAGTTTAGGATACGATCCAGGATCAAGTATCCTATAGTTGAAAACTTCCAAAAAGTAATTCATTTTAAGGATCATAGGTCCAGTTGTCAAGGTCTAAGGGTTATTCAAATGAATAATGAATGAAATTAAAAATAGTTAAGGATCATACCTGAGGATCCTAGTTAGGATCCTAACCTTTAATCAGGATAACCATAAGGAAAACTTTAATGGATAATAAGGATTGAGGATCCTTAATTGTTTAACTTCGAAAACCTGAAAAATAGGATATAACTTGGGACTAAGACAATATAAAAGATGAGTTAGTAACTGGGGACACGCCCAAAGGATAACTGGGGACAAGCCCAAAGGATCACTGGGGACAAGCCCGAAGGATAACTGGGGACAAGCCCAAGGATCGTATGTAAACTGGAGTATGGCCCTCACTGGCGACTATCCAAACTTAGTGACATGAAAATGCCAAAACCTTAGCTAACGTGAAAACGTTAGAAACCTTAGGAACGGATGTATGGTACATCTACCGTTATACGTAGGATCCTAGGTATAGCCAGTACGATGAGGTTATCAGCCCCTAAAGCGGGTACTGGTCCCAAAGACGTGAACTATACCAGGATCATCGTGCGCTACAGGCGAAAACTGGGGACAAGCCCAAGGATAACTGGGGACAAGCCCAAATAACTGGGGTTGAACCCAAGGATCTGAGTTGCTTCTGAAGATTGTCGACATTATGCTAAGGATACATGGACTTATCAGAACTCAAAATCTCGTGAGAGAAGGATGAAGGATACATGATCCTTATCCTTAAATAAGAAGATACGTAAATAAGAGTTCAAGCTTAGGACATTACCAGAGTAAGGATCATTGATGCTTCAGGGATCCTTGAAGGATACTTCCAATGTAAGGATCACTCATGCCAGAAGGATCCTGCTTACATGAAATATTTTTTCAAGTGGACAGCATTCCAGGCTCTTGGTAACAGATTACCTTCCATGGTAAGCAATCTATATGCCCCCTTTCCTGCTTCGGCTTCGATCAAATAATGGCCTTTCCATTTTGGTGCCAATTTCCCATCAGCAGGATTGGTGGTATTTTGGAATGCTTTTCTCAATACTATATCCCCAACTTGGAATTTCCTTATCCTGACATTTTTGTTGTAAGCACCAGCCATTCTTTGTTGGTAGCTAGCCATCCTTATCCTAGCCAGATCCCTGATTTCTTCAATAGTATCCAAGTCTTGAGCCAGGTTTGCATCATTTTCCTTAGGATCACGGGTACTTGTTCTAGCAGTTGGAACCACCATCTCTGTTGGGATCACTGATTCTGCCCCAAACACCAAAGAGAAGGGTGTTTGACCAGTAGCATTCTTGGGAGTTGTCCTATCAGCCCAAAGCACATAAGGCAATTCCTCTGCCCATTTCCCCTTCTTGGATCCAAGTTTCTTCTTCAGATTGTTGATGATGATCTTGTTGGATGATTCTGCTTGACCATTGGCTTGTGGGTGGACTGGTGTTGATGTTATCATCTTAATCCCCCAACTGTCACAAAAGTTAGTAGTCCTGCTCCCAATAAATTGGGAACCATTATCACATACAATTTCGGAAGGAATGCCAAATCTAGTTATAATGTTTCTCTTAATAAAGGATATAACTTCCTTCTCTCTGACTTGGGCAAAAGCTTCAGCCTCTATCCACTTGGAGAAGTAGTCAGTCATAGCAAGCATGAATACTTTTCCACCAGGTGCCCTAGGGAGCTTGCCAACTATATCCATCCCCCATCTCATAAATGGCCAAGAGGATGGTATAGGATGTAGAAATTCAGCTGGCTGATGAAGGATATTGATGTGTCTTTGACAAGGATCACACTTCTTAGCATACTCCACAACATCCCTTTTCATAGTTGGCCAGTAGTATCCTGTCCTCAAGATCCTTGAGAACAATGCCCTGCCCCCAGTGTGGTTTCCACAATCTCCTTCATGGAAGTCTTTTAACACTTCTTGAACTTCAGGATCCTCGATACATCTTAAATATGGTCCTGCAAGAGATCGCTTATATAGCATATTATTTAAGATTGTGAATTGAGATACCTTAATTCTGAAAGCCCTAGGATTTTCTCCCATAGGAATCTCTCCGTGTTGTAAGTATCTCATGATTGGTGAGATCCATGATCCTGAACAAGATTGAGTATCCTCACTAGGGATCATTGCAGAATCCTCTTCTATTTCCATGGCCACCTGATTTTCAATAGCAGGAGCCAGGATATGGATGATGGGGATACTTATATCCTCTGGGATCTTCAAAGATGATCCTAGATTGGCCAATGCATCAACTTCTGTATTTTCCTCCCTTGGTACCTGTGTCAAACTGAAGGAAACAAAGGAGAGTGCCAATTCTTTGACTATCTCTAAATATTTGGTTAGTTTTTCACCTTTAACAGCATAGGATCCATTAAAGTTATTAGTGATTAACAATGAATCCACATGTACCTCAAGATACCTGATCCCCATATGCTTAGCAATTTGTAAGCCAGCGATTAAGGCTTCATATTCAGCCTCATTATTAGTGGCTTGGAACTCACAAGTTATGGAATGGGGTATTATGTCCCCTTGTGGCGATTTTAGTAGTATACCAAGCCCTGTGCCTTTAACATTTGAGGATCCGTCAGTATGTAGTATCCAAGGATCCTTAGTTTCATCCAGCTGCTGGACTTCCAATTCGGCTTCCTTTTGTAAATCACTACTGAAATCAGCCACAAAGTCTGTTAATGCTTGGGATTTGATGGCTGTTCTAGGCTCATATCTTATATCATGGGCACTAAGCTTTACTGCCCACTTAGCCATTCTTCCGGACATCTCTGGTTTCCTGAGGACATTCTTGATTGGAAAATTAGTTCTAACAATAATAACATGGGTTTCAAAATAATGTCTTAGTTTAGTAGATGCCATAATCAGTGCAAGAATAAGTTTTTCAAGGTGTGAATACCTGGATTCAGCATCAAGTAAACTCTTACTTACGTAATAGACATGATATTGTGTACCTTCATGATCCTTAACAAGGACTGCACTTACTGCTTTTGAGGATACCGCAAGGTATAAGGATAACACATCTCCTTTTTCTGGTTTCATCAATGCTGGGGCTGAGGACATGTATTCTTTTAGGGCTTGTAAAGCATTCTCATGCTTTTCAGTCCATTCGAATTTCTTGTTTTTTCTTAGGATATCATAGAATTCTTTACACTTTTCTGAGGATTTGGATATGAATCTGTTCAGAGCTGCTATCCTGCCTGTTAGCCTTTGCACATCCTTAGCGTTGGCAGGGGATTTGATATTCACCAATGCTTTGATTTGTTCCGGGCTTGCTTCAATGCCCCTCTGGGTTACCATATATCCTAAGAATTTACCTGCTTTAACACCAAAGTGACATTTTGAAGGATTAAGCTTCATGTTATAATTATCAAGGATATCAAATGCTTCCTCCAAGTCCCTTAGGTGATCCTCAGCTTTTTTGGATTTCACCACCATATCGTCTATGTACACTTCCATAGTTTGTCCAATTTGATCTTTGAACATCATATTCACCAGCCTTTTATGTTGCACCTGCATTTCTCAATCCAAAAGGCATAGAAATATAACAATATAAACCGGTTGGGGTCATAAAGGCCGTATCCTCTTGGTCAGATGGTTCCATCTGAATTTGTTGGAATCCAGATGATGCATCCATAAAGGTTAACAGTTCATGACCCGCCGTTGCATCCACCATGGAGTCAATGTGGGGTAATGGGAAAGGATCCTTGGGACATGCCTTATTCAAATCGGTGAAATCGACACATACCCTCCGCTTTCCATTTTTCTTTTGAACAACAACCACATTGGCCAGCCATTTTGGATACTTTACTTTTCTGATCATACCTGCTCGTAGTAATCTTTCTACCTCTTCCTGGATAATGGCATTTCTTTCTGGTGCAAACTTCCTCCTTTTTTGATGGATCGGTTTTACAGACCTGTCAATGCCAACTTTATGAGTGATAATATCCTTAGATATACCTGTCATATCCTCATGTTTCCATGCAAAGGTAGATTTTCTTCTTTTGAGGAAGGATACTATGTCTTCTTTCATTTTATCAAGGATCCCTGATCCGATGTAGATTTTGGATTCAGGATCATCAGGATCCAAGAGGATTTCGTCCACATCCTGCTCTCTTGCCTCCAAGACACCCCTTGGAGGATACTTTAATTGCTATTGCTCCCTTGATTTCGAGGCCGGTTTCATTGATGAGGTGTAACAATCCTTAGCCTCCTGTTGATCACTATCGATCTTGATTATTCCCCATGGGCTAGGGAGCTTCACACACTGATGGTAGGTGGATGGGACTGCCTTCACATCGTGTATCCAGGGCCTGCCAAGGATAACATTACAACAAGACAAACAGTTAATAACACAAAATTTTTGATAATTATGTAATCCTTCCACATAAATTGGAAGTTTGATGTCCCCCAGGGTTTTCTTAGTTTCGCCACTAAATCCTACAAGCACGGAGGATCTTGGTGTGATATCTGATTCAGGGATACCCATTTTCTTCAGAACATCAAGCTGGATAATGTTTACTGAGCTTCCTCCGTCAATAAGGATCCTGCGGACAAAGTGGTTAGAAATAAAAAGAGTAATAACCAAACTATCATGATAAGGATCCTGGATGTCAACTCGATCATCCTCATCAAAGGTTATAATTTTTCCTTCCGAGACACTTGATGTTCGTATAGGTCTTTCTCCGTGATCCATTTTAGCTTCCTTTGCATGCCTTTTAGCTGCTGAGTAGGATGTACCACAGATGTCTGATACTCCAGAAATAAAGTTGATTACTTGTGCATCTGCCGGAGGAGCTGGAGCTCTCTCAGGGATCCTTTCAGGATCCTGAGTCCTTTGCTTTTTTCTTCCCAACAATTCTTTCAAATGCCCCTTGCTCAGCAGATATCCGATTTCTTTTCGTAATGCGATGCATTCCTCTGTCAAATGCCCAAAATCCTCATGGTATGCACACTATTTTGATTTATCTTTAGCAGTGGCTGGTTTGTCATTTTTTTTGGGCCATCTGGCTTTTTCTCCTAGATTCTGCATTGCAAGGATTAGTTCGTGGTTATCAATGGAAAAACAGTATTCAGAAATCGGAGGATAATCTTCATCATCCTCTTCTTGGTCAACAGCATGCACATTCTGGTTGTCAGTTCTGTTATAGGATTTGAATTTGTTGCTTTTGAAAGAGGATCCTTGTTTTTCTTGTTTTGAGGATCCTACTTGTCTCTCCTGGATCCTCTTGTCATCCTCTAGCCGGATGAACCTGAGTGCCCGAGTTCTTACTTCGTCTAGGTTCCTGCATGGTGTCATAACAAGATCATCATAGAACAATGAATCCTTAAGCAATCCCATCTTGAAGGCCTCAACAGCTGTGGCCACATCCAAGTTAGGAATGTCCAAGGATTCTTTACTAAATCTGGTTATATAATCCCTTAATGATTCATTATGACCCTGAGTTATCCTATATAAATCGCTAGTCAATCTTTCAAATTTTCTACTACAAGAAAATTGATTATTAAATAAGTTAACTAAATTAGCAAACGAAGTAATAGAGTAAGGGGGAAGACTTAGCAGCCACTTAAGAGCTGATCCAGTAAGAGTGGATCCAAATCCCTTGCACAGGCATGCTTCCTTTAACTTTTCTGGAATTGGATTGATCTCCATCCTCTCCCTGTATTGTGCTATGTGTTCCTCAGGATCCGTCGTACCATCATACAGCTTCATAGTAGGGATATGGAATCTTTTGGGTATCTCAGCATCACAAATTGGTGGTGCAAAACGAGATACCTTATGGCTTCCGTCTGCAATCTCCGGGATAGGTTTTTTTTTTTTGGGTAAAGGGTTACCCCGGTGAATTTAATATATCATCAAAAAACAAAACAGGGTGTGACAAGAATTGGCACACACTACTAGACTTGGCATACCAAGACTAGGCAGTCCAAAAACAAACACAACCAACTACAGAAACAACCCAGAACAACAAAACCAAAAACGGCCACAACTAAACTAGACAACTCAAGACTCTAGTTAATTCATTTAGCCTGGATCATTTAGCTGATTCTCTGTAGAGATCTTCCATTTCTCGAAAACTCTCCTGTTCCCCGGATTGCTGTCCTTTTTGAACCCCATCACTTTTAACCGGACCGTATGAAGTATCACCTGCGCCACCTGTTCGGGAGTTCGGCAATTTTGAGAAAATAATCGGTTGTTTCTCTCTTGCCAAATAAAATACGAAGATGCTGCTATAAGAATCTTGCAAATAACATGAACCAACGTCTTCGAATCAGCATATTGAGCCATCCATACCATAATAGAGCTCCATTGGTCAGACACACTATCCAAATCCACCATTGTCTTTACATTGTTCCAAATTTTAGACGCATAGGAACATTGAAAGAAAAGATGATCACGCGAGTCCCGGCCGTACCTGCAAAGAGGACAACACATTAACCTTAAGTTAGTTTCGCTTCCTGCTTCCCATGCCGCCAATCTGTCTTGCGTCTTTAGCTTATCTTTGCACACAAGCCACATATGAAACGAATGTCTCGGGATACATTGAGCGAACCACACCATGTTTGCCCACGAAACGATTCCATCCCTGTTGCGTATAGAATCCCACACCACCCCAGATCCGAAGCTACACTTGTTTCCTTCCCGATCCTTCCAACTGATTCTATCCTCCATATTTTGATCTAGAGTCGGAACCGGTAAGTTAATTAAAACCGGGTACAAGTCATTCCAAGCTTGAGGCCATTTCCATTGAGAGTGATCATCAATCAGATCCGCAACAGAAGACTGTAGGTTAAAACCTGCATTGGCAATGTGTCTCGGTGTAATAAAGGATCTAAGCGGGCTGTATTCACTCCAATTATCACTCCATGCATTTGTTTGAGTCCCACTTCGAATAGTAAACCAAACATGCGGTCGAACCAACTCACGAATGGAGAGGATTTTCCTCCACCCCCAGCTCATGTTTCCTCGACTCGGAATATCCCAAAAAGACTTGCCTTTCAGCTTATAAGAGTGAATCCAACTTACCCATAAAGATTTCCGTTTAGTGATAATACTCCATATATGATTGGTAATTAAAGCTTTATTGACATCGGCAATACTACGAATGCCTAAACCACCTTCCTTTTTGGGTAAACAAACATCCTTCCAAGCCACTTTCGCTCGAACTCTACTATCAGTTCCCGCATTCCATAAAAATCTTCGGATTCTTTTCTCTAGATCATGAATGATACGAACAGGAATAATAAAAACGGAGGCCCAGTATATGTGCATTGAGGAGAGGACCGAATTTATAAGTTGGAGCCGACCCGCAAATGACAGAGATTTATTCATCCAGCTCGTGATTTTATGTTCCAACCGATCAACAAGGATCTTGCAATCCTTAAAATTCAGCCTAGTGGTAATAAGCGGAACCCCAAGATACCGAACAGGAAGATTACCTTGTTGAAAGGGCATAACACTCAGAATCTGCTGACGAACCGATGGAGGAACGTTGCACATGAAAACCGTGCTCTTTGAAGGGCTCGGAACTAAGCCGGATATACTAGTGAACAACTCAAGAGCATTTTTAACCTTGTTAACCGAGCTGATGTCACCATTTACAAAGATAAACAAATCGTCCGCAAATGAGACGTTAATGATTTTCTGCTTAGCACAGTGAGCATGAAATTTAAACGAAGATTCCGCCGCCTTTTGAAGTAATAAAGAGAGCACCTCCATGATAAGCGTGAATAAGTAAGGCGACATGGGATCCCCTTGACGAAGGCCACGTTTCCCCGGGAAGTAACCGTGGATATCACCATTAATACTGACCGAATACGAAGCCGTGGTTACACATGTCATGATCCACTTAACCATCTTATTATGAAAACCAAACCGCTGAAGAACTATCTCCAAAAAACTCCAATTTACCGTGTCATAAGCTTTCTGAATATCAATCTTAAAAGCACATCTCGGAGGACCTCTATTTAAATGGTAGTTGTGCATGAGCTCTTGAGTGAGAAGGATATTATCAGATATTTTCCTACCCGGCACAAAGGCGGATTGGTTAATCCCCACAAGCGACTCCAGGCTACCCTTTATTCTATCCGTAATAATCTTACTTATGCACTTGTACAGAACATTGCAACAAGAGATTGGACGATAGTCCAAAACTGAATCCGCCGTATCTTTCTTAGGAATCAATGCCAGAATCGTATGATTTATTTGTTTCAACAGTTGACCATTATCAAAGAAATCCAACACCGCATTAGTAACCTCGTCACCCACAATATCCCATGCATGCTTAAAAAACGCTGAAGTGTACCCATCAGGGCCTGGGGCTTTATTTTCACTAATGCTAAACATAGCCTGCTTAACCTCCTCACGGGTAACCTGACGCACCATATAACCCGCAACATTAGCCGAGAGAACATTGGTGAAGACATCCTCCAAGCTTACCGATTCTACCGGGTATTCCACACCCAAAAAATTAGAATAATGAGAAACCAACGCATTCACAACACCATCTCCATCATACCGATTACCCGAAGCATCCAGAATACTATGAATTTTACATCTTGCATTCCTGCTTTTCACCATATTATGAAAGAAACTTGTATTCGAATCACCAGCACATAACCATTCCACCTTAGACTTTTGTTTCAGAAAGCTCTCCTCATCATATGCCGCTGATTGAAACTCATGAAGACATTGAACCTCCATTTGCCGTAAACTAGCATCAAGAGGGTCTTTATCAATCATCATCTGGATGTCGTCCAATTTTTTCCTCAACTCAGTCACCTTTGTATGGAGATTCCCCTGATCAAACAAAATTCTTCTCATATACGGCTTAAGGTTCCTTAGTTTCTTCATAACCGAAAACATATGAACACCATCAATGCTCTTCGACCATTCCTGAACCACATACTTTCTAAACTCAGGTTTAGCGGTAATAAAGTTAGGAAACTTGAACGGTTTAGCCCGTTTAGCCACACTATTGTTCGTCTTTAAAATGCATGGAGAGTGATCAGACACTCTATACGGCTGGAACAAGGCATAAGCGTCTGGAAAACTCTCGAGGAACTTAAGATTACCCATTACTCGATCGATCTTCTTCAAGAGTCCGATGCCATTTTTTGGTTTTTGGGTCCAAGTATAGTGAAGGCCGTGGCCTTTGATATCAAGCAGCTCCACCTTCTGGATACAATCATTAAACTCCCTCATACTAATAGTATGCTTCGACGGCCCATAAAGCGAGTCTTCATGATAAAGAGTGGTGTTAAAATCCCCCATCACGAACCAGGGCTTATCATAACACAGACTATTATGCTTACAAAGATCATCCCATAGGGCCCTCCGTTCCTGATACTTATTTTCGGCATACACAAACGAACCAAAGAGAACTTTCCCATTAGCCTTGAAAATCAATTGAACATGTATGACTTGGTCCGATTGAGCCAAGACCATAAGATCTACTGAATCCGTATCCCAACCCAAGATAATTCTAGTGCCTCGACTACATTGACCACCATTTGAAGTCCAATTCCATTTTCTAAACACATTTTTGCAAACTTTAACCAGTTTCGTAACATCAACATGAGACTCTAAGATAGCACAAACTTTTAAATTATTTTCAGCTACTAGAACACGAACCTCACTTTGTTTCAGGGGACGGTTCAATCCCCTTATGTTCCAGGACATAATACTATCCATTCAAACCGATGTGACCGGGAGTGCTTGCCCCCTCAGCTTGAGTATCCTGATTCGCATTCCTCATAAATTTTGACATCTCCGTTGGAATCTCGTCTAAAATCTCGTCTATTTCATGCACCGTATCACCACCTTTTTTATCCTTGTTATGTGAATTACCCGGTCTACTCTCATATCCATCCCCCTCTGCTGAATCAAGGACATCAAAGGCATTCGAAATTTTTACATTGAATGTACCCGACCCTTTTGCGCCTGAAGAAGTTGACACAGCATTTTCTATTTTATCCTCCTTTGTGCCCGATGTACTTGCCCCAATCGTATTCAGCTTGGGCCGATAAATCACTTTGGGTTTTTGTTTCTTTTGCAGATATGACCGCTTCGCTACCCTCCTCCTATCCGTAACAAATCCTTCATCATCAACGACTACCTGTTTAAGTTTACCCCTATCCACCTTACTGCACGTATTCTCATCATGCCCAAATAAACAACATGTCGCACACCGAAGGGGTTTCCATTCATATTCAACCTTTACACGTTCAGTTATATACCCCTCCTCATCCATCTTTGGAATAGCTAGGATAATATGGTCTTTAAGATCTTTATCCGCACTGACTTCAATCATGGCTCGCGCATAACTACTCCTACCCCAATTCTCAACACACATATCAGCAGTGTAAGAATCCAATCTTTTTGGAACCCCTAGTTTGGATGCTAGCAGACTCAAACCATCACCCGTGTACACTGAAATTGGAACGTTGTGCAACTTAACCCATACTGGAACATTTTTAATCCCATCTTTCTTTAGACTAACCTTAGGCGACCACACATTCAAAAATAAAGGAACTTTACGAATAAGCCATGGCCCTCCTTCCAACACCTTCGTCATACCATCTTTAGAATCAAATTTAAAGAAAAAGAATCCATCTGAGTTCATCATGAGTTTAACAAATCCATACTTGGCCCAGACATTCTTTGCATAATATTCAACTACTGGAAACGGTAATCTATTTCCAAGAAAGTAACCATATAACACGTTCTCAAACTTATCTTGAACCTGCTTGACAACTTCTTTAGGAATAACAATGTCCGCACCCTCCCTTGTCTCAACTGGTTCCATAAGTCTGAAATTTACCTCTGTTTTCCTCCGATTTGACTGCACTTTTTCAGCATACGAGACTGGTTCTTCTGCCTTATAAGTATCCCAAAAAGGCTCATCATGCACAGTATCAGGTTGACCCGTAGCAGCCCTCGACGACGATCCTCCAGCAGCAAACATATTCTCCACAGGTAAAGATATTGCCTCCAACCCATCAAGGATCGATGGATTATTCGTGGAATATAATCCCCTCCTTGGCAGCAATGTATTACCTTCAATGTTTGTGACCCGTAATCCAATTCCACGTATCGGAGCAGTGCCTGGCGTTGAACCCGGAGTTGCATCAGCGTTTTCATTAGCCACCTGAAAACCCTTATTTGGGTTTAACGAGGCGCTCAATATATCCGGCGGTTTAACAAGTCTAGCATCCATATCCGATTGCTTGAACTGCTTAGAATCCATGACAAACAAGATCTAGAACCATGCAACGAGCAAAAAAGAAAGAGAAATAACAAGAACCAAACGATCCGGCGACAAACCCTAGCAGAAAAAACGAAAGAAAAAAATAACCTTAAACCCGACGTCAAACGATTAGAAAACACGGTGAAGTCTAGTATCCTTACTCAGAAGGAACGACAACACCCCACTTGCTAACCGAAATCAATCAAGAAGAAGATCAGTAGGAACGAACGAAGCAAAACTAGGGTTTCTTGAGTAGTCGCCAAAATCGCCTAAGGGACCAGAGAAAAGCCATCAAAATGTAAATTGTCACATTGGAATCCAAGGTTCTTAATCTCCGGGATAGGTTTGACTACCGCTGGAACACTTGATATCATATCCTTCAGTTTCTGCAGTTCTCTGGCCATAGCATGGTTGATACCTGTATCCTGCATGAATCCATGGTTAGTGGTAAGAGAATTATTAAAAGTGTTACCTCCCATTGGGTTCAAGTTAGGAACATTGGATGTGAATCCATATTGCTGGGATTCTGGGATGATGGAGGGACCAGTGGAAGCAATGGTCTGCATCGGAATAAAATCTCCTTGATGGACATCTGGACTTCCTGTTTGCAAATTCTTCAAGGATCCTGGTGTCTGAAAGGGTCCCTGAACATGGGATGATCCTGGAACGAAGGAGGATCCTTGAACCTGGGATGATCCTGGAACGAAGGAGGATCCTTGAACCTGGGATGATTCTGGAACGAAGGAGGATCCTTGAACCTGGGATGATCCTGGAACGAAGGAGGATCCTGAGTTCATGAAGGATCCCATATGCTGAGTATAGGATCCTGCCGGTTGGAAATATGATCCTGATGCCTGAGTCACTGCTGCTGGGCCGAAATGCACTCCTCTTAATCCACCCATATGTTGAATGTCTAGGGTCTCTGATGGCTGAGAAGTAATCATCGGAGTATCAAAATTCAAAGATTTGGGCATTAGTGGGGAATGATCCTCTGCCGTATTCTTTTGCCTTTTGAGATCTTCGATTTCCTTGAGGATCCTGTCATTAGTTTCATCCTGCTGCTGCATACGATCCCTCATCTGCAAAATCAAAGTAAATATATCACTAGTACTGGGAGCAGAAGAAGTTAGAGCAGAAGATGAAGGTTTAGAGAAGATAGGAGTTGGTCTCTTCTCAGCATTTTTCTGAGATCCAGCTGGTGGTGGAGGCAAAGGTGAAATGCCATTAGATGAGTTGACTGCAGACATCGCTGTGGAGGTATTCTTCAATGATGAAGCCATGCAACACTTCCGGAATGATCACCAACAGAAAAACTTTCTTATGAACGAAGCACCAATTGCCCCACGGTGGGCGCCAAACTGTTTTGGTCAAAAATCACACAAGGATAATGCAACCAAACTCTTTGTAAACGGGGAATGATGCTTGGTGTGATGAACAAAGATAAGGATCACTATAATGAAAATTGCACAAGTGACACAAGGATTTATACGAGGAAAAAACCCTTGATCAATGAATGATCTCTGGCATAAAAAACCTCGGGTGATGGAAACTACCGATCACCAAACTTCAATATAACAAACAACGTTTACAACTTCGGATGGTAACGTGCTAGGTACAAGGATCACTATAGTATCGTATGCTAAAGCGTGTGAGAAATGTGTTGTGTCTTTCGAATGTTCAAGAGTGCCATTTATACAAGTGTGTGTGGTTCTATTTTAGGCAAATCACCTAACTACTAGCTCGTTACCCCTTTAGAAATAGAAGTAAATTTAGCCTAATTAATTGCCCTTGAATTGTGCTGAGTTTCCATATTCTCCATAACGTCCATCTTTGATTATGCATGTGCAAAATTTGCGTGACAGATTCCTTGTTTACGTTGCTAAGACCAGGCCCAACTCGTAATTCCTGCAAAACAACATTAAATCCAAAGAGAACAATCGTTAGTATGAGGATCCTTAGGATGATCCATGATCCTGACCCTGGAGTTCTTCTGAGGATCACTATCTGCCAAAGAAACAAGGATCACTTGTTAGGATACCGAGTAAGGATCATAGGTCATAAAAATCCAGCCCTAATAGTATGCACACCACTTTGACTTATCTTTAGTTGCAGCTGGTCTGTCATTGTTCCTAGGCCATCTAGCTTTATCACCTAAATTCTGCATCGCAAGGATTAGTTCATTGTAGGATCTGAACTTGTTGTTCTTGAATGAGGATCCTTGCTTCTCTTGCTTTGAGGATCCTACTAGCCTCTCATGTATCCTCTTGTCATCCTCTATCCGGATGAACCTAAGTGCCCGGGTTCTTACCTCATCTAGGTTCCTGCATGGTGTCATAACAAGATCATCATAGAATAATGAATCCCTAAGCAATCCCATTTTAAAGGCTTCAACAGCCGTGGCTATATCCAGGTTAGGAATATCTAAGGATTCTTTACTAAATTTAGTGATATAATCCCTTAATGATTCATTATGACCCTGGGTTATCCTATACAGATCACTAGTTAAACGCTTAAATTTTCTACTACAAGAAAACTGGTTATTAAATATGTTAACTAGATTAGCAAACGAGGTAATAGAGTAAGGGGGAAGACTTAGCAGCCATTTAAGAGCCGATCCAGTAAGAGTGGATCCAAATCCCTTGCACAGACATGCTTCCTTTAACCTTTCTGGGATGGGATTGATCT
Source organism: Helianthus annuus (assembly GCF_002127325.2). Lineage (NCBI taxonomy): Eukaryota > Viridiplantae > Streptophyta > Magnoliopsida > Asterales > Asteraceae > Helianthus > Helianthus annuus. The sequence continues at coordinate 161,045,580 of NC_035447.2, forward strand.
CCATGCTTTCCCTGTATTGTGCTATGTGTTCTTCAGGATTTGTTGAATCATCATACAACTTCATGGTTGGCACGTGGAACCTCTTGGGTATCTCAGCATCACAGATGGGTGGTGCAAAACGAGATATCTCCAGGATAGGCTTGACCACTCCTGGGACACTCGATATCATATCCTTTAACTTTTGAAATTCTCTGGCCATGGCATGATTGATACCTGTATCCTGCATAAGGCCATGGTTAGTGGTATAAGAATTATTGAAAGTCTTACCTCCCATTGGGTCCAAATTAGGAAGAGCGGATGTGAATCCATATTGTTGAGACTCCGGAATGATCGAAGGACCAGTAGAAGCAATGGTCTGCATTGGAATAAAATCTCCCTGATGGATATCTGAACTCCCTGATTGCAAACTCCTTAAGGATCCCGGAATCTGGAAGGATCCATGGAACTGAGAGGATCCTTGAACCTGCGAGGATCCTGGGACATAGGAGGATCCTTGAACCTGGGAGGATCCTGGAACATAGGAGGATCCTTGAACCTGGGAGGATCCTTGAACCTGAGAGGATCCTGGAACATAGGAGGATCCTGGGACATAGGAGGATCCTTGAACCTGAGAGGATCCTTGAAACGGCTAGAACCCTTGAATCTACTGCGCTCCTGAGTATCCCCCTGAGCTAGCGAAGGATCCTATATGCTGAGGATGGGATCCTGCTGGTTGGAAGTATGACCCTGAAGCCTGAGTCATTGCTGATGATCCGTAATGCACTCCTCTTGGTCCTCCCACATATTGAACGTCTGGAACCACTGAAGTCTGTGAAGTTATAACCGGAGTATCGAAATTCAAAGATCTGGGCATCAATGGGGAATAATCCTGTGCCGATCTCTTCTGTTTCTTGATATCTCCAATCTCTCTAAGAATCCTTTCATTGGTCTTATCCTGCTGCTGTATATGCTCCTTCATCTGCAAAATCAGAGTAAACAAGTCACTAGTAGTAGGAGTATAAGAAGCAGAAGAAGTTGGAGGTTTTGAGAAAATGGGAGTTGGTTTCTTCTCGGCATTTTTCTGAGGTCCAGAAGGTGGTGGAGGCAAAGGTGGAATGCCCTGAGATGAATTGACTGCAGACATCGCAGTAGAAGTGTTCTTTGATGATGAAGCCATCTGCTTGAATGCAATGAACCAAAATGATCACGAGAATGAGAATCTCTTAGGAATGAAGCACCAATTGCCCCACGGTGGGCGCCAAACTGTTTTGGTCAAAAATCAGACAAGGATAATGCAACCAAACTCTCTGTTACGGGGTATGATGCTTGAATTGGTAAACAACAATGAGGATCACTCAGAAATGAATTGCACAAGTGACACAAAGATTTATACGAGGAAAAAGCCCTTGATCAATGAATGATCTCCGGCATAAAAAACCTCGGGTGATGGAAACTACCGATCACCAACTCTAATTAAACAATAATCCTTTTACAACTTCGGATGACAGCGAGCTAAGTACAAGGATCACTATAGTGTATCGTGTAAAAGTGTATGAAAAATGCTAAGTATTTTGCTGAGAGCTGGTGAGAACAATTGTACGAGTGTGTGTAGCCAAACAATAGCCAAGTGTTCTAAAAATAGCTCGCTATCCCCTTTAAAAATAGAAAATATCTAGCCTAACTAACTGTCCGCATTTCGTGCTTTCTCCCCACGTTCTCCATAATGTTCACAATGGTCAAGCACGTGCAGAATTGAGGGGAATACGCTCCAGGAATATCGCCATGACCAAGTCCAAGCCGATACTCCTGCAAAACAATACCGAATTCAAAGTGAACAATCATTAGTATAAGGATCCTTAGGATGATCCATGATCCTGATCCTGAAGCACTTCTGAGGATCACTAATTGTCACAGAAGTAAGGATCACCAAACAGGATAATACTTGAGGATCACGGGTCATTAATTAATCCTCCCCTAACAGTAAGGATCACAGGTCATTGAGAAATCCTCCCCTAACAATTGCCCCCAAAGCATAAGGAGTAATATTGTAAATAAACGAGTTGTATTTTATCGATCTTATCCGCAACAAACTAACGGATATATAGCCGTTAAGATCGAACTAGCCGTTGAAATCCTGACGTCACTGAGGTGACTTATCCTGCAAAATCATCATTATAAATGGCAGTTAGAGATAAGAGCTAAAGGGCATTTAAATCCGAGCGTTTCCTCTTTAAATCCTCATCAGAAGACTTATTCAGGTACTCCTTTCTCCTTTCTCTCTTCATCTTCTCGTTCTGTTTTTCTTTCTTTACCATCGTCAAGAATGATGCTCCGAAACTCTCCCGCCAAGTATCACCAGAAGAACAGCCCCATGAAGGGTCAAGGGATCATCAAAGATTCCGCAAAAGAACGTTGCTGTTTCACCGATCCACAAATTGATAGAATTCGCTATTGTTTCCCGGCGAACACCATTTTCAAATCCTTTGATCCCACCGCTTTAAGTGATTATACCTCTGAAACCTGGATTGCCTTTCCTGTTACCCCATTCACCATAGGATACACCTATCCTTTTCCAGCCTTTACCCAATCCTTCTTCTCTTTTACTGGCATTTCTTATATCCAAGCGATGCCCATGGTCTGGAGGGTTTTGATCACCCTTGAGAGGATTATTGAGCAACATGGTATCGATCTAGGCATGTCAGAGCTTTCTGAAATGTATGACCTTGTTAGCCACGGATCTCACCGGTATCTTCTCAAGCACAAGCCGGGTGAAGAGCATCCCATCTTTAAAGCTACCAAAAACGACACCAACTGGAAACGGAGATTCTTCTTCGTCAGAAGAGATTCCATTCCTAACGGAAAGGATTTACCTAGCAAATGGACCACTCATGGTAGGATAGAGGATCCTTAGAAGGATCACTAGGTGAAAACTCGCTTCTGACCAGGATCACTAACATGTTTCCACCTCTTTTGTGCAGCAATCTCTGTCTCACACCTGTTCAAAACACCTGCAACAAGAGAAAGGCTTCTTGCTTTTCGAAGGCTTGATCCTGCTATAAGATCATTCAAAGCAAACACCCAAGATTCACAAGAAGACTCCTCAGGATCAGTTACCATGTCAAGTAAGTATTTGCATTTGTATGTGACTGAATGATTAAATAAAAATAAGGATACTTATCTGTTTCGAATATGTAGGTGCTGCAAAAACTTCAAAATCTGCCTCCAAGTTCAGCGTTACCGATCTGGACACTGTACGATCCTCCAAAAAGAAGCTTCCTGCCAGCCCAACTGCTTCGATCCCCAAGGCACCCACTAAAGGAAGGGGTGGTAAGAAAAGAAAAACCTCCGAGGTTGAGAATCTGCAAGGTCTGCCTCTGATCCGCCACCAGTTCCTTGAATACTTCAATGATCTAAGGATCATTGTCCCTGCTTAGGTATCTAGCTTATTTGAGGATCACCTGATCTTGAACCGTACTCTATCTTCTTTGCAGAAATTTGCTGAGATTGAAGACTACGTTGGGAATGTTGAGGAGCAGGACAAGAAAATTGTTGACCTCCAACAAGTCGCAGTGCTCAAGGATCTTAAGATTGCTGATCTCCAAAAAGACCTCCAAAATGCGAAAGCTGAAACGACCAAGGTTCTGATCAATGCTGATTACGAGAAGCATGAGATCACCCAGGATGCTAAAGTCTCTGCTGCCATAGCTATGGGCAAGACCAAATTGCAGATGGCCTTGGAAGCTCAGGATCCTGACTTCGACAGGAGCAACTGGGATGTGGAAGGCTGGAAGGCGAGGCTGGCTGAGCTGGACGACGAGGAGGAGGCTGAGGAGATCCTAACGATCGAGGCTGGAGGCAGTGGCAAGGATCATGGTGGTGAAGCTAGTGGAGCTGGAGATGGTGATGCAGTGAAGGTGTAGGCCGCAGCAATGGGCAATGATGGACACTTCTAGACATAGCCGAAGCCCATTTTTTTTAGGTTTGGTAGTGGTTTTTGGTTGTGGTGTTTTCGTTAAACAATGGTTGGTTTGTATTTGAACAATAGTTTCTAGGGTTAAGGATCCAGGATCCTTTGGACAATAGGTAGGATTACAAATGGTGGAGGGATCCTCTGTTTGGGGGATGAAGCCATTGTGATCCTGCCGTCTTCTATTTCCTGCACTTGCTATAACCGCACAAACAATGGACACCCTTTGCCAACCCAAGTGGACGGGCCACGTTTTGCTGGTAGAAACGTGGGTTGGCAATTTTGACAACCTTAAGGGGTTGAACATTTTGTTGATAAATAAAACTTTTAACTTTTTGGCTATTTCCCGTGTTGTTATCCTTGTATATCCTTTTAATTTTCAATTGTTTTAATATACACTTGTCTGAATAAGAAAAGTTGAACAAATTAGATAAAAAATATTTAGGATATGCTCTAGGATCAAATATCCTATAGTTGAAAAATTCCAAAAAGTAGTATATTTTAAGGATCATAAGTTCAGTTGTCAAAGTACAAGGGTGATTCAAGTGAATAGTAAATTAAATCAAAATAGTTAAGGATCATACCTGAGAATCCAAGTTAGGATCCTAGTCTTTAGTATTACAATCAGAATAACCATAAGACAAACCTTAGTACGAGGTAAGGATCAAGGATCCTTGGTTGTTTAAATTCAAAAACCTGAAATAGAACATAACTTGGGACTAAGCCAATATAAGATAAAAGTTAGCAACTGGGGACAAGCCCAAAGGATAACTGGGGACAAGACCAAGGATAACTGGGGACAAGCCCAAGGATAACTGGGGACAAGCCCAAGGATCATGTGTAAACTAGAGTATGGCCCTAATTGGCGACTATCCAAACTTAGTGACTTGAAAATGCCAAAACCTTAGCTAACGTGAAAACGTTAGAAACCTTAGGAACGGATGTATGTTACGTCTACCATTATACGTAGGATCCTAGGTATAGCTAGTACAATGGAATTATCAGCCCCTAAAGCGAGTACTGGTCCCACTGCCATGAACTATACCAGGATCATCATGCGCTACTGGCGAAACTGGGGTCAAGCCCAAATAACTGGGGTCAAGCTCGAGTAACTGGTTGCTTTTGTGGATAATCAACCCTTTGCTAAGGATACCTGAATCTTCAAAACTCATAATCAAGTGAAAGGTGGATAAAGGATGCAGGATCCTTATCCTTATGTGAGAATATAAGAAAATCAAATAGTTTGAGATTAGAGTGTTACCAAAATAAGGATCATCTACGCTTTAAGGATCCTTCAAGGATACCTATCATGTAAGGATCACGGATCCTTGTCATATGAAGTATTTCTTCAAATGAACCGCATTCCAGGCTCTAGGTAGCAAGTCACCTTCCATTGTTAGCAATCGATATGCCCCCTTTCCTGCCTCAGCTTCGATCAAGTAAGGACCTTCTCATTTTGGTGCCAACTTTCCATCAGCAGGACTGGTGGTATTCTGAAATGCTTTCCTTAGTACCATGTCACCAACTTGGAACTTCCTGATCCTGACATTTTTGTTGTAAGCACCAGCCATCCTTTGCTGATAAATGGCCATCCTTATCCTTGCCAAATCCCTGATTTCTTCTATAGTATCCAGGTCTTGAACCAAGTTCTCATCATTTTCCTCAGGATCACGAATACTTGTTCTAGCAGTTGGAACCACCATTTCTGTAGGGATCACTGATTCTACCCCAAATACCAAAGAAAATGGAGTTTGGCCTGTAGCATTCTTAGGAGTTGTTCTATCAGCCCAAAGTACATAAGGTAGTTCTTCTGCCCATTTCCCTTTTTTGGATCCAAGCTTCTTCTTCAAATTGTTGATGATGATCTTATTGGATGATTCTGCCTGACCATTAGCTTGTGGGTGGACTAGTGTTGATGTGATCATCTTAATCCCCCAGCTGTCACAAAAGTTAGTAGTTCTGCCCCCAATAAATTGGGAACCATTATCACATATAATTTCAGAAGGAATACCAAATCTAGTTATAATATTTCTTTTAATGAAGGATATAACTTCCTTTTCTCTGACTTGGGCAAAAGCTTCAGCCTCTATCCACTTGGAGAAGTAATCAGTCATAGCAAGCATGAACACTTTCCCACTAGGTGCCTTAGGAAGCTTACCAACTATATCCATACCCCATCTCATAAATGGCCAAGAGGAGGATATAGGATGTAAAAATTCAGCTGGTTGATGAAGGATATTGCTATGTCTCTGACAAGGATCACACTTCTGAGCATACTCCACAGCATCTCTCTTCATAGTTGGCCAATAGTATCCTGTCCTTAGGATCCTTGAGAATAATGCTCTGCCCCCAGTGTGGTTTCCACAATCTCCTTCATGGAAATCCTTTAGGACTTCTTGGATTTCAGGATCCTCAATGCATCTTAAGTATGGTCCTGCAAGAGATCGATTATATAACATATTATTTAATATTGTGAATTGGGATACCTTAATTTTGAAAGCCCTAGTATTTTCTCCTGTATGAATCTCTCCATGTTGTAAGTATCTCATGATTGGGAGGATCCATGATCCTGAATGAGATTGAGTATCATCATTGGGGATGATTGCAGAATCCTCTCCTATCTCCAAAGCCACATGATCCTCGATGGCAGGGGTCAGGATATGGATAATGGGGATACTTATATCCTCCGGGATCTTCAAAGTTGATCCTAGGTTAGCCAATGCATCAGCTTCTGTATTTTCTTCTCTTGGTATCTGTGTCAAACTAAAGGAAACAAAAGAGAGTGCCAGTTCTTTGACTATCTCTAAATATTTGGTTAGCTTTTCACCTTTAACAGCATAGGATCCATTAAAATGAATCTACGTGTACCTCAAGATACCTGATCCTCATATGCTTAGCAATTTGCAAACCAGCTATCAAGGCTTCATATTCAGCCTCATTGTTAGTAGTTTGGAACTCACAAGCTATAGAGTGAGGTATTATGTCCCCCTGTGGCGATTTTAGTAGTATTCCAAGCCCTGTTCCTTTGACATTTGAGGATCCATCAGTATAGAGTATCCAAGGATCCTTGGTCTCCTCTAGCTGCTGGACTTCTAATTCCGCTTCCTTTTGCAAATCACTACTAAAATCTGCTACAAATTCAGCTAATGCTTGGGATTTAATGGCTGTCCTAGGCTCATATCTTATATCATAAGCACTAAGCTTCACTGCCCACTTAGCCATCCTTCCTGACATTTCAGGTTTCATGAGAACATTCTTAATTGGAAAATTAGTTTTAACAATAATGGCATGAGTTTCAAAATAATGTCTCAATTTAGTAGATGCTATAATTAATGCAAGGATAAGTTTTTCTAAGTGTGAATACCTGGATTCAGCATCAAGTAAACTCTTATTTACATAATAGACAGGATGTTGTGTACCTTCGTGATCCTTAACAAGGACCGCACTTACTGCTTTTGAGGATACCGCTAAGTATAAGGATAATACATCCCTCTTTTCCGGTTTCATCAAGGCCGGGGCTGAGGATAGGTAATCCTTAAGAGCTTTTAGGGCACTTTCATGCTTCTCAGTCCACTCGAATTTCTTGTTCTTCCTTAGGATATCATAGAATTCCTTGCACTTTTCTGAGGATTTGGATATGAATCTGTTTAAAGCTGCAATCCTGCCTGTTAACCTCTGAATATCCTTAGCATTGGCAGGGGACTTGATGTACACTATAGCTTTGATTTGTTCTGGACTGGTTTCAATGCCCCTCTTTGTCACCATATATCCTAAGAATTTACCTGCTTTAACACCAAAGTGACACTTTGAAGGATTAAGTTTCATGTTATATCTGCCAAGGATATTGAATGCTTCCTCCAAGTCTCTTAGGTGATCCTCAGTCTTTTTAGATTTAACCACCATGTCGTCTATATAGACTTCCATATTGTATCCAATCTGATCCTTGAACATCATATTCACTAGCCTTTGATAAGTTGCACCTGCATTCCTTAGTCCAAATGGCATAGCAACATAACAATATATACCAGTTGGAGTTATAAAAGCTGTATCCTCTTGATCAGATGGTTCCATCTAAATTTGCTGAAATCCAGATGAAGCATCCATAAAAGTTAACAATTCATGACCCGCGGTTGCATCCACGATGGAGTCAATTTGGGGTAATGGGAAAGGATCCTTGGGACATGCCTTATTTAAATCTGTAAAATCGACACATACCCTCCACTTTCCGTTTTTCTTTTGAACAACAACCACATTGGCCAACCATCTTGGATACTTGACCTCTCTAATCATACCTGCTCGGAGTAATTTTTCTACCTCCTCCTGGATAATGGCATTTCTTTCTGGTGCAAACTTCCTCCTCTTTTGATGGATTGGTTTGAAGGACCTGTCAATGCCAAGTTTGTAAGTGATTACATCTTTAGATATACCTGTCATGTCTTCGTGTTCCCATGCAAAGGTAGTTTTCCTCCTTTTGAGGAAGGATATGAGGTCTTCTTTCATTTTGCCAAGGATCCCTGATCCTATGTAAACTTTAGATTCAGGATCATCAGGATCCGTAAGGATTTCTACTACATCCTGCTCTCTTGCCTCCAAGACATCCCTTGGAGGATGCTTTAATTGCTATTGCTCCCTTGACTTTGAGGCTGGTTTCATTGATGAGGTGTCACAGTTCTTAGCCTCCTGTTGATCACTATCAATCTTCACTATCCCCCAAGGACTAGGAAGCTTCACACATTGATGATAAGTTGTCACACCCCGACCACGTAAAACAACAAAACGTGGCGGAAACGTCGGGGAGTGTTGTAACAGAATCATTGTTTCACAACCGTGGATTAAATAAATTTCGTTTTATTGAATTAAATGTATTACAATGTCTTATCAACAAAGAAAATATAACATAGTTAACTAGTCTTGCATCTTTTAATGGCACTAAGGCACTCGTCCAATCCTATGTGAGTATGCATCAATATCTTCGTCAAATATCATCAACTATTGTAACTGAAACACATGTGAAAATACGTCAGCATAAAAATGCCGGCGAGTACATAGGTTTTATTGAATTAGGATTCATGACTTATAAGTTTGGAAAAAGTTGTTTAACAAAAGTCAATCATGATCCTTGTAAAATGTTTTGTTTTATAAATCGTTTGAAAATCGATGATAGATATGTATCGTAAAAAATGATGTAAGGTTAAATGAATAATCAAGTAAAATGAATTTGTATAAAACAAACTGTTTTGTAAAACAATGTCTTGTGAAAAATATGTTATTTGTGTAATATGTATACGTCCAAATTGAATGATTTAATTAACGCTACAATATGTAATATAATACAATCACTTATATATAGGAAGTACCAGCGGCGTATCCACCATGCTTGTATCACATTACACACGTCTCGTTACTTAAATCACTTACCCAAACAAACCACCAATGTAAATTGCCCATGTCTAAACCAATTGTCAAATGTCTTTGTAAGAACCATGTCAAAATGTTTATGTCAAAATGTAGCCCATGAAAGGTGTATATCAATACCCAAATGTCTATGTCAAATGACAATCAAGTAATGTGTAAACATAATGTCATGTATGGCAAGTGAAATATGTATCAACTAAACCATAGGTAAAAATGCACAAACAATGTACTATGTATGCGACAAATGGACATACATAGCATGTGATGTAAAATGTACTAAGTATGATGAACATACATAGCATGAAATGTCATGTAAAACGATGTACTAAGTATGCACACAATAGGCATACATAGCAAAAACATAATGAAATCATGTACTAATAGTGTACTAAGGAACATAGCAAGTATGTGATATGAAAACATGAAAGTAACAAGTAGGCACATGTGTTTCACCCCAAAATGTTTGAAAAACAGTAAAAGAGGGGACTATGTACTCACTTGAGGGTGCTTAGAAGTCTTGACTAACAACCAAGCAAAGCTAGAGGGATCACGGAAATCAAATGGCACCTAATATAGGTAACTACATTAATAACCGGACCTAACTCAGAAGATCGGATAGTATGAGGTTTCATAAACCAAATGAGTATTGGAACTCATATGATATGGTCTAACAAAGCCTACATACTAAAATGAGAACCTAAGTGCTTACGACCCATTACAACCCGTTTAGGTAGCTTACGCTACTTTAACGCGTCGTTTGCGTAAAACGCGTTCGGAACGCCTAACTAGTCCTATGACAAGTAATGTATGCCTTAACATGTCTTATATTATTGTCTAATCAGTTTAGATGTCAAAACTTAGGTTTCATATGCTTAAAATGAATTTATGCGTAAAAAGGGCATTTTGGCAATTTTCCTAAGGCAGAATTACTTATCATACAACTACTTGAACAACGTGACCATAAGGTATAACCTTAAAAGGTTATTTCATATACAATTATGGTTACCTAAAGTGTTTGGTCGGATCCTAATGATCGACCAAATGGGTCGGGTTCGAAAGTATAAGCGATTGATTAGATCGCTTACCTTTACGACCCTAAACAAGCACAAATCTAAAAGCGACGAGCTAAACATGCAAGAACATGTTTAGTAAAGTTAGAAAACAGGTTTGGTATCAAAACAAAAAGTTTTGATACCCTAGAGTAGTTTGGTTACAAAATACACGAGGAAACGCATTTTGGCCGAAACTACGACTCGTCACTGAGCCTAGATAACGTGGTAATCAGTAGGTATAGTCACTAGGGACTATAACCATCGTGATTACGCTCACGTTATGAAGTTCAACCGAACTTCGCGTTGACCATAAACTGGTCAATGCGGGAAGTCAAACAAAGTTTGACTTTAATGCTAAAACGAACAAAAGAACGAAAGAATACTTACAACGGGTCCAAGCCTTGAACATTTGAACCCAAAATTTCTCAAGTATGAAGTTCCACAAGGGGATCTTCAACTTAGAGAAGAAGTTGAGAGCAAATGTGTGAAGAAGAAGTGAAGAGGAGTTGGGTATTTATAGTTTTTGCACAACCGTTAGGATCGTTCCTCGATAATTGAGCTTCGATCTGGATCGTACACATGTGGTCCATGGTTTTGGGATACTAGGGGTGCCCCAAAACCAGCTAACGGTATTGAAAAACTTACAAAATAGACCCCCAAGTTCGACCCCATTGCTGAAAAATGCAGAAAATCAACTTTCTGTCCAGATGAGATGCTCGCGTAGCGCTACGGGGAGAGCAGTTGGTGCTCGCGCAGCGCTAGCAAGTGCCAGCTTCAGAAAAGTTTCAAAAATGACAATTTTGGTCCCTGCACGTGTTTAAGGCCTTTTTCGATGCGTTTAAACCCCGTTAACCTCATTTCAAGGCTCTAAAATGAAGTTAAAGTATACGGAACTCAAAAAATGCTCAAAAACATCTCGGATGTCGGTTCGTTTGGTCGTACGGTTGCGTTGTTCGGTTAATTACGACGGAAGTCGTAACGGACGCAAAAACGATCCAAATTAAGTGACGAATGGAATTTTATCATGCCAATCACTAAAACATAATATTTTAATGATTACATAAATTTTTGGTTGTCTGGAAGTATTCAGAACGTAAAATATGCGCGAAAATGCAAACTTATGCACTTTTTGACACTTTTAGTCCCTGAATGAGCATAAAGTTTATTTTTGCGCACCAAACACCTCAAAGCCTATTTCTAAGCTATGTAAAGGATATTTAGGGCATATTTAACTTATGATCAAGTTCCGGAAGGTCTGTTACAGTACAAATTGACATACTTTCGCAGTTTGTCGAATTTAGTCCCTATAAGCGAATAAACTTGATTTCGGCATACCAAACCATCCAAAACTTACTTCTAAGTTATGTAAGGGTTATTTAAGGTATGTTAAGCCCATTTCACTGTTCCGGAGTGTTTTTTGCATTAAACTGGTTATATTTACGCATCAGGTCGCGTATAACCTTCCAGAAAGCGATTTAAAGCCCGAAATCGAACGAGAATTAATATGTGCAAATGATATACATATTTATACAAATCCCAAGTATGAAATACAATATTTCATTGGTTTGGTATTTGCTTGATGGTTGAAGTGACACAGGTGTCATAGTCTCCCCTACTTCAGGAAATTTCGTCCCGAAATTTATTTAGAGGCAAATTGTGAGGGCTTGAAACATGAAGTTGAAAAGATCAAAGGAATAATCCTGTGGTGATTTAACTAGACTTCAACAGAGTCTCTTTAACTAGGTCACCAAAGGATCTTTTTAACTAGATTAACAAACAGTCTCTTGAACTAGACCACCCGAGGGCCTCTTTAACTATATCAACACATGATACCTTTAACTAGATTGCCGAACCAATCTCTTTAACTAGATCAACAAATGATCTCTTTAACTAGACCACCTGAGGGCCTCTTTAACTATATCAACGCATGATATCTTTAACTAGATTGCCGAACCAATCTCTTTAACTAGATCAACGAATGATCTCTTTAACTAGACCACCAGAGGGCCTCTTTAACTATATCAACGCATGATATCTTTAACTAGATTGCCGAACCAATCTCTTTAACTAGATCAACGAATGATCTCTTTAACTAGACCACCAGACGGCCTCTTTAACTATATCAACGCATGATATCTTTAACTAGATTGCCGAACCAATCTCTTTAACTAAACTACCCAAGAGGAATCTTTATTTACATCAGTACATGATGTCTTTAAACTTTGGAATAGTACTTTATAATCCAAGGGTTTTAACTATAACGTTGAAGCCCATTAAGGATTGAGGTAGTACCTTTTGATATCCTACTATGAATCCCTTATACGAAGATATGGAAGATTCTACGAGGATTTGGATAACAAAAAATCTGGATCACAAAAACATAAAAGGGAGAACGCATAAGCACGTAATTTGATTAATTTGATTTTTAATTTGTTATCTTTGGACGCGGATACTTAAAGCACACCAGGGATCCAATCCGTGGATTTCATTTGGCACTTTAATCATTTTCAAGAATCTATTTATAAAGATAGAATGATCTACCAAAAATTCGATTTCGTTTTTCAAGAAAACGCAATATTCGAATTAAGGTATAATAATTTGGGACATACGGAAATACCCTTGGGTACCCTATTAAGAATTTATAGTGGTACTTTGGGTTTTCGTACAGAGTTATAACTTGGGACTTGTACTTCGTTTCCTTGGATGAAACGGGTACTTAGGATTTTTGTGGAAAACACAAGAGATTATTGAATGGAAGGATTTTGGGGGTAGTATGTTTTTCAAGGAATACGGCTCCTTGATTGTCAGTATTGAAGGGGATACATTGTTTATACATGCTATCACATTTGTACATTGCAATGTAAAATAAAAAGATTTATTTATAAACAACAACAATGTTTCATGGACCTTGACAACAAAAGAAAGTAATACAAAAGGCTTGATTATTTCTAAACAACATTGTCTTCTAGTCGGTCCGATGCTCATCCCTGCGGTGGATTCGCATTAGCAAGCTTTGGGCAATTTCTTCGGAAATGGCCCGTTTCGCCACAATTGAAGCAAGAACCTGGGGGAAAACGAGCTTGAGCAGGATTTACTTGAGGTTGGTTTGGACCACCTTGTTTTGGGGTAAATCTACTAGCATTTGCCAGGTGACTGAGTCGCCCACATGATGCACACAAACGACACTATAGGTGAGCTAAGTGGTGTGCATTACATTTGTTGCATATCGGTGCAGTACCGGCATAAGGTTTCCTTGCAGGAGGTTGAGCTGGTTGGTTAAGGGTGTTTGGGTTGGGTTGTGCAGCAATTGCACAATTTTGCGAAGCCTTATGCTTCTTAGAGGGTTCGGTTTTGCTTTCCTTGGTTTCCTCCTGAACATTAGCTGTTTGTTTCTTGTCACCTTTCCGAAAAAGTTTGAGCTTTCTGATCTGAGATTCGGTTAGGGTAGCAGGTAATTCAATGGCTTGTCTAACTGTGGTAGGATTACTACCAGTAACAATGTCCTGAACTGAGTCAGGGAGGCCATCAATGTATTTCTCTATCGCCCTATCCAAAGGCGTAACCATGGAAGGACACAACAGGCTCAACTCCTCATATCGATCAGTGTAGGCTCGATGTTCACCGCTGTCTTGCTTAAGATCATCGAATTCCCTTTCCAAGGCCCTAATCTCATGACGAGGACAGAATTCCTTCATCATCAGAGCTCGAAGCTCTTCCCATGTTTGAGCTAGTGCCACATCGGCACCCCTATCTCTCATTACACCATTCCACCATGTCAAAGCCCGCTTTTCGAAGACACTAGATGCGAAATCTACCTTTCGCTCGTTTGGGCATTGAACATGTCTGAAGGTGCTCTCTAGACTCTCAAACCATTGCAGAAGTGCAGTCGCTCCTTGAGACCCAGAAAACTTTGATGGCTTAGCTGAGTTGAACGTCTTGAAGTTGCAGGGGGCATTATTGTTGTTGAGAGCTTGGTTGCATTGAGCAACGATGTTCGGGATTGCAACAGTCATTTGCTGGGTAATGATAGCTGCCAGTTCTTGATTAGGTATCTGATTGTCGCGTCGAGGAGGCATTCTAAAAGGGAAATAAGAGAGAGAAACAAGTGAAATGGCATTGGGTAAGAATAGGAAATTACCGACCAAAAGCATGGGTGATGGTCATTTGTTTGAACCACGAAGCAAACAAACGACACGCAAAGGATGAATCAAAGTAAATAGGTCCTCATGATGTATCGCGAAGACATGCTCGCCTATAAGTGGACACTCACCCCAAGAGTTCCCAGGTAAGAGTGACTGGTCCGATATTGCGGATTTGTACGAACACTCTAGCCTTAGACAGAAAACTCAGGGTACAGGCACCCACTCTTCCAGTTTGCACGTGTTCACATTATTTAGACCCAAACTTTGACGAGTTTGAAAACTCAAATGGCACTAAGCCAAATATGAGTCAAACTGGAAGGGTTCAAAACCTTATAATAAATCATCCTAGAACAGATGATTAGTTTTCAAGGCAGATCAAATTTATGTTCTTGTTGTGGTTGTCACCTAAGGATAAGTGACGGTATTGTTTTAAAATCTAAACACAAGAATCTTGTGTTAGGGTCCTAGGAAGGTTATAGACTAGGTCAAAGCATTACTAATAACCTAATTCCCTATAACCATTGGCTCTTATACCAACTTTTCTGTCACACCACGACCACGTAAAACAACAAAACGTGGCGGAAACGTCGGGGAGTGTTGTAACAGAATCATTGTTTCACAACCATGGATTAAACAAATTTCATTTTATTGAATTAAATGTATTACAATGTCTTATCAACAAAAAAATATAACATAGTTAACTAGTCTTGCATCTTTTAATGTCACTAAGGCACTCGTCCAATCCTATGTGAGCATGCATCAATATCTTCGTCAAATATCATCAACTATTATACCTGAAACACATGTGAAAATATGTCAGCATAAAAATGCCGGCGAGTACATAGGTTTTATTGAATTAGGATTCATGACTTATAAGTTTGGAAAAAGTTGTTTAACAAAAGTCAGTCATGATCCTTGTAAAATGTTTTGTTTTATAAATCGTTTGAAAATCGATGATAGATATGTATCGTAAAAAAATGATGTAAGGTTAAATGAATAATCAAGTAAAATGAATTTGTATAAAACAAACTGTTTTGTAAAACAATGTCTTGTGAAAAATATGTTATTTGTGTAATATGTATACGTCCAAATTGAATGATTTAAATAACGCTACGATATGTAATATAATACAATCACTTATATATAGGAAGTACCAGCGGCGTATCCACCATGCTTGTATCACATTAGACACGTCTCGTTACTTAAATCACTTACCCAGACAAACCACCAATGTAAATTGCCCATGTCTAAACCAATTGTCAAATGTCTTTGTGAGAACCATGTCAAAATGTTTATGTCAAAATTGTAGGATCGTTTGCTGACCCGAACGAGTCGTTCAGAGGTTGTCTCTTGCGTTTCAGATGCGGAATAATAAGAAATGCAAGTAGATATAGCTTGTTCTTCCTCCTAACTGCTTGTTTTATTGATTTGAAACGTTTTACAGCTCAATCTTCACACCGGCAGAGCTTCGGCATAGAATCCGATAACAACGTTATGAGGTCCGCTCAAACGACCCCTATATATAGGCAATTGGGTCCGCTTATGTGTCACATGACCATAAGAGCGGACCACAATGGTACACATAAGCGGACCAACATGCCATATAAGCGAACCTAAAACCCTATGACCATATAAGCGGACCAAGCATATAAAACCTATACAGACTCCTGTTTTCTCGTATTACGTGCCCTATGCTATACATTACGACATAAGACCTGATCCTAGACACCTAGACGCAATCAACAGATGTAGTGCACTAACAGACTCCCCCTCAGATGTTGATGGAGTCGCCAATACACCTTGACACCAAAACTGTGTTTTCACATTTTCAGTCTAGATCAGTCTCTGGGCTTTCTCCTTTTTTTCAATCTTCAGACTCCCCCTTTCGATTTACTGGCATTCTTTTGTTCTTCAGTAACATCTTCAGGATCGTTGTCTGGCTTTAAAAATACTCTAATTCTCTTGATCAGATCTCTTGATCCCTTAAATTCATCAGCATCAACGATAGACGTGATCTTCAGGATCAGAATCTGACTCTACTCATTCTTTCAGGATTGATTTCCAGAATAGAAACTTGACTCTCTTCCATCAGAGATCTTCAGATATTGAAACCTGGCTACCTGCACAATCTCAACCCTGAAATAAATTTCTTTCACAAATATTTCAAATAACTCTACACCAACATTTGACTCTCATATTCACTAAACAAACATATAATCGCAACAACTCAGGCTCTTTCTCAAATATCTATGATGAACCACTTGAAGAAGGTTAGATTTAATGAAAACAGTTAGATTTACACAAACACTCCCCCTCAAATGCTGCTCATCATGTTTAGCACTCGGAATTTTGAAAATCAGTTTTCCAACATCAGTTGTCGAAAATCTTTTGATTTTTTTTTCAAAATTTATGCTAAAACACACTGAAAATCTTTTTGAATTTTCTGAGAGATATTACCTGACACTACTAGTAAACACAAACATACAGAAAATGTAATATTTACAAACAATATTTTTGTGAGTTCGTGCAAGAGGATCATATCAGTATTTGAGGCCTATCACCAACACCGTTAAGCTTGATTACATTTGAAACTTTAAACAATTTACCTAGATTGTCAGTATGTTTGTCCACTTAAATTCTCAACACAAATTTCAATTGATTCGAGATATGATATTAATGTTTTAGAGACTTAAACTTAATTGTGTGTCACTCCACTTGAATATACTCCTGTATCCAGATCCCAAATATTCAGTCTTACAGGTGAGTATACCACAGATGATATCTGTAAAGGGGTTAGGTGCGAAACCGTGAGAGCTCAGGTCAGAACTTCCGTTCAGCAGAGAGATGACGGCTCGACTTTGGTGGGTCCCCTTTAGAGGATCTTTTGAATTTCAACAGCAGCGACTATCAATTTTATTGTTTCATCAGCATGCTGAGGGCTGCACTTTTTCAAGCATATGCAGAAAGTATTATCCGGGGACTAGGTCAGAACTTCTATTCAGCAGAAGTCCCGGGATAATACCCCAGATATCACTGAGTATAAAGACCTAGTATCTCAGAATATGGGACCTTTCAAACAAGAATTCGGGGGTTACCCATATATTCAAGAATAGTTACCCACGAATCAAGCAAGTTTGAATTTAGGTTTATATCTCGTTTCAACTTACTAAATGTGCGAAAATCTACTGACACATCCGCAGTAAGATTGTTTATCACATTTTAACTTTACATTTCTTTAGCATGTTGTGACAGCCTACTGATGTACTATCATTTCCTCTTTTCACAACGAAACTCATTTTTGAATTTTATCATGTTTTTGTCTTTTTCAAATTTTCTAATGTTTTTGGATTTTCTAAATTTCTTACTCCCCCTAAAATGCAAACACATTTCAAATAAAATTTGACAACTAAGACTCTTGACCCACTTGAAAAACATAGAAAACAATACAAACTGTACAGAAACTTGACAACTGACACTGAATCACATCAAATCGCCATTCACTAGGCATAAACAATCAGAACTCCCCCTATCACAAACCATTTTCTCATTTAGATTTCAAAACACTTAAGTTTTTTTTAATCGAAATGATTTTTACGGAAAATGAGTTTGTGTTGATAAAAACCACTTGTAGATTTATCAATTTTAAGAACAAGGATGTGGTTAATCATCTTGTCTATCTTTTACCCACATGTAGTAAATCAAGTACAACTTAATGTCCCTGATTTACCATTTGCAATCAAGCAATCTCTAAACCAATTGAAAAACAAAATAACCACTTGTAAAAACACACAATACCACTTGTAGGAATGTTACGTCTACATCACCATTTTAACAATCAGGATGCCGATTCCTGCTTCGCACTTACCAACCTGGAAGCTCCGGCGTAGTCCTTCATCCTGCAAACATTCAAACACTATTCAAAATCTTTCAAACAAACTTTTCAAACATTAGAAAGATGCTGATTCCTGATCCACGATATAAACTTGGGATCTCCGGCATAGTCCTGCGACTATCATGGGAAACCGACTTCCATCCAAGTCTTTTCAGACTTGATGGCCTTCAGCTCTTGAGCCGTAGGGTTGTATGTTGCCTTTTTAGTTGCATAAAAATCTTTTACCCCTTTAGCTCTCCCACTCAACATTTTCCCAAATATCTTCTTAACATTCCCGTTGAATGTTTTCTCGACATCAAATTCATCTTTCTTTATAAAACTGATTAGAAATCTCAGTTTTTCCCACTTTCTTCTTTACTTCCTCAAACTTCAATGATGGAAACTCCTCATCATTCACTAAAATCTTCTTCTCAACCTGTGGCTCTTCTGGCTTTGTGGAACCAGATTCATCGCCGACATTCACTTCACCTTTCTTCGCAACCCACACCTGGTTGTCTTTTCCTTTCTTCTCATATTTGTTCTTCTTTGAACACTCACCAACCTCAAATTTTGAATTCTCAAAAAATTTAGATCTATCGGTTGGTGTGTCAACATCAACAACTTTCTCTTTCAACTTCTGAGAAACTCCCTGTTTGGGATTTGTCACTATTCCAACAATTCCATGCAAGGTGACCAGCTTCATTGCATCTATAACAGGTTCTAGTCTCTCTTTGATAACATACATCAGCTCCATTCTTCTTTCTCTCAGCAATAAACTCCTGGTTAGACTGTCTCCAGAACGGTTTCTGCTGTTCCTCCTCAGCACTTCCACCTGACACAAATTCAGATTTTGTTTTAGAATTTTTCATATTTTTATCATTTTCTGGTGGAACAAAACCAAGACCTTTCTTTTTGTAGCTACGATTCTGGTTAGGTTTCTTTTGAAAAACAGGACCAGAATTGTTGCTCTTTTTCTTATTTAAACGTTGCTGAACTCTAGAAGTGTATTTTTTTAGATTTTTCAAAACATTTCAAAACTTTTAATTCTGGAATATTAATCTCTATTAATTTGAAAGTTTTGTTTATTACTTCCGTTTTAATACTCATTATCGGGAACTCTTTATTGTAATATAATTTGTCCGAACCATTCAAAGTATACACAACTTCGAATGTTTCATCATTCAAATCTGCCTTTGACAATAAAAATTCTTTACTATAAGACCGTTTATCCGACAAATTTTGACTGTTGACTGACGACTTTGACTTTCCAGACCCAGATTTTGACTCAGACTCCTCATCAGTATCCAACACCTGGTCGACCACCTTTTTGATTAATTCAGACTCATGATCAGCATCGGACGAGGTATACGTGACATCAATGTTATCTGGTAAAACGTCAGTTGTGTCGGTTTTAAGCTTTATATTGACTGCTTTTTCCAATTGCTCCTCATTTGGTCTCCTAGGTGAATAACCATCCCAAATCGGAGGCGGACATTTGTTGTAACTAACAGTCGATTTCTTACCACAGTCTTTCTTGTCTTTTAGCTTCTCATATTTGAAAGCTTCCATACCTGCAACAGTTGGGTAAATACGATCAATGAGATAATCAGAACTAGAATAACTTTGCAATAAGCGTCTAATTCTCTCATTCTCTATCTTTTCCGTCTCCAACTCTTGCTTCCACTTAGCACTCTCTTCGATG